>NC_089491.1:388848730-389170397 GCF_036850765.1 Saccopteryx bilineata | reverse complement strand
GTTACTTGCAACTCAAAACAATGCCAACTGGAAGAGGGGTGTTATGGGAAGCCTGACCAGGGTCAGGGTGACCAGTGATGGCAGTTACAGAGAGGAGGGCACAATGGAAAGAGATAGGAGGTGGTGGCCCGGGGGATATAGAGTCACAATGCATTCATTCATTCACTCAGTAAAAAGTCATTTAAACACGCACTGCTGTCCACTGTGGACTTGTCAGTAGAGAGTCCAGAGCATGGGAACCAGACCCTGCAGGATCTCATGGCTGGTAAGGCTGGGAGGGGTAACCAAGCCCTACCTTCCCCCAGTTACCCCCTTTATGACATCCTTGGCAGGCTCCTCATTACCATACTGCCTCCTTCTTCTTCTTTTTCTTCTTTTCCAAGCAAGAAGAGTGGAGACAGAGAGATAATCTCTCGCATGCACCCTGATGAGGATCCTCCTGGCAACCCCTGTCTGGGGCCAATGCTCTGGCCATCTGGGGCCATGCTCACAACTGAGCTATTTTTAGCACCTGAGGTGAAGGCTCTACAGAGCCATTCTCAGCACCCAGGGCCAACTTGCTCGAACCAATCGAGCCATGGCAGCAGGAGGGGAATAAAGAGAGAAAGAGAGAGAGAGAGAGAGAGAGAGAGAGGGAATGGGGAGTGGAAGGGGTGGAGAAGAAGATGGTCACTTCTCCTGTGTGCCCTGACCAGGAATCAAACCCAGGATATCAGTACACTGGGCTGACACTCTACTACCACTGGGCTAACCAGCCAGGGCTACAGCCCCCTTCTGATGGTCAGACGGTGACTGCTAATTAAACCATGACCTGCCTACATTGCTTGGACCCACTGGTCACAGTCCTCCTTCCTAGTGCTTTCTGGATCGTCCCGTGAAGTAGCCTCAGAGAAAAGGGACAGGACACAGGACACGAGGCTGGGCTGGTGGACGTACAGAATAGAAAGCAGCAGAGCAAGTTTCTGAGAGTCTAAATGGTCTTCAGAATCGTGCTTCATTTTAAAGGTTCAAAAAGCACATAGAAGACATGAACCTAAATCTTGGTTTTCAAAATATAGAACCCCTATTTGTATCTCTTACAATACATTGGTTCCTTGAGGAGCACATGCCACATTCATCTCATGGCTCCCCTCCCTCTCGCCCCTGAAGGCAGAAGGCCATTTCCTGTCCCACAGTAAACACAGTTGTTATCACTCAGCACCTACAACATGCCACAAGCCCTCTACTAGGTACTGATAAGCCACATGACTCTCATGGCAGCCCTGGGTGATACCATTTTGTCTATAGTAAAGATGACAAATTCACGTTCAGGGTGGGGATGATGTCCAAAGCCAGTTTTGCAGATCTCCAAAGTTCATCTTTCCTGTACAGCTTGCCATTAACAAACAGTAGCCTCATTAGTGAGAAACAACCTTTAATATCTTGGGGGTTGGGGGGGGTGGAAACGAACACAAAATCGCATTCCCTTTCTAAAAGGTTGTCATAAAATGGGAGGCAGTCGTTGCTTAGAGAAAAGGGAAGGGAGAAGCAGAGTACCCCCCCCGCCTTTTTTTTAAGTCACTGCATCCCAGAAACACATCATTTGAACCATCCATTGAAACCCTGGGTGCATGTGTATAGTGAATAATAAAGATCCACATACCCTAGGAGGAAATCCTAGCCTCTTAGCAAGGTCAAAGAGGCAAGGTGAGGAGATAGGTGTTGCTCCATGTCAGGCTTGGGGTGGGGGGGGTGGGGTGCCTATGATCATTTCAGTGAATTAGAGGTGATTTCTGCAAATCAAAAACCACTCAGAGAGCCTTAAAAACCTATCCAAGAAATGTGTTAAACACACAAACGAAAATTAGTGAGGGAAAGAATAGGAGAAACTAAATAGACCGAATTTAGACTCCATTTCCCTGTTTCAGGCTACACGATGGAAAATGTTAGACCAGTGGTTCTCAGATGTTTCTTATGCCTGGGAACCACCAGGTCAACCTGCTAAAAACCAGACTTCTGGGCCCCTCTCTTCCAGACTTTCTGATTCAGTAGGTTTGGGGGTGGGGGCTGAGAATTTGTATTTCCAACTTGTCCATAGGAGACACTGATGCTCCAGGTCAAGAGGTCACACATTGATGACAATCGCCTCTTAAACTATTTCTGGAGCCCACCAGCCTGGAGTAGTGGATGCACGAGGCAAGCTGGACCTAACGGATGGACCCGGGAAGAATGCTTAGCAAGACTTCCACATCACCAGTCAGCCGGGTTACGGGAGGCACTTCCTCCGTAGGGTCAGGGAAGGGTCAGGGAAGAAGTTGGACTTGAGGGTTAGATCTTCCCCTGACATGAACTCTCACTGGACCTGAGATCAAATACTAGCTCTGCCACTTAGCAGTGGGCAAAGATGGGCAAGGTTCTCCATCTCTCTCCTCTTCCTTCTCCCTGGTCTGCACCAGGGAGACCCTAGCACCTGCCTTGGTAGGATTGTTACGAGAATTCAAGCAGACACAGGTGGAAGACCACCAAGTGTTGTTCGGGAACCGACAGCGCTTCAGGGAATTGGGTCACGTCATCCAGCGTCCTGTGGGGGCTGTTGATTGAGGATTCACATCAGAAAGGTGAAGTCTGAGCCACTTAGAATTATTCCTCCTTGCCTGATCCTATCAACCACAGCTTCGGGGAGTAAAGGCTTGTGTGAGAATCAGGTATAGTTGTTAGACTCCTGGAAGACTGAAAGATATCTTGGGTCTCAACCCACTGCCAGTGAAAGGGGGGAGGAGGAGAGCTGGACTCTCCCACCAACACTGAGAATTTTGTGACACATAGCAGCTCTTCCCACTTTGCGGCCAGCACCACACAAACCTTTCCTTTTGGTGCTCCTGGACTTAGGGAAAGGAATATGATCAAAGATACATGTATCAGAAGCAACACATTAAGCCACACCATCAGTGGTCTACGGAGGTCAACTGGGGTGATGTCATCCAAGGAGGGGGGCAATGAGCTCTGATCCCTTATGATATTATCCACACATAGTTGAGATGATATCCCAAAAACCCCTAACTTCCTCACACAAACACAGGACTCTGTCAGTAACCAGCAAAGACAATGTCACACAACAGCGCCATGAACTTAGAACTATGGATCCTCTTGAGTTTGATGACCTTCTCTTTTCTCTTTAACCCAGCATGTAAACCCACACCCATTTTTTTTTTTTTTTTGGAAATGATAATTATATCTCGTATTCTCCATAGAGCAGTAGTATTGAAATGGCAAGTTAGTTACTGTCTGACCCAATTATGTATGGAACTTTGAGAATTTGTACTGGCTTCTTCTTCTTTTTCCTCAAAACAGTTAAAAGTTATTTTAGACACTGTCGCTATAATGACACAATGATACATAGGTCTAATGAGTAATTTCATCAAATTAATTATTTCTGAGAGGATAAATTTTTATGCTCAGGAAAAACCACTCTGGCTATTTTTTTTTTTAATGTTTTGATCTTTGCAACTAATTTTAAAGATCACACTGTGCCCGTTCCGTTTGCCCTGCGATTCTTGCACTGTCCTCTGTCTAAAGTAATAACATTCGAGTCTGACCGAAGCCCCGGCCGTTATTGTCTCTCGGCGTGTCCTCTCACCCCGGGCGAGTCGAGTCCGTCGGTTGAATTAGCTTGGAGGATTTTTCACAGTTTTAATATCACAGTTTCAATAAGGCAGCTGTGAACAAGGAAGACAGTGGGGCTCTTCCAAGGAAGAGCCATCTGAATTAATCATCAGCCTTCAGCCATATCCCGTCTGCCTTGATCAATGGGCCAATAATGCTTCATACACGGGGGAGGCGTTTTCTGGGGTCAGTAATGAACGGACGGCTTACATTTCCCAGCAGTTTATGTCCTGCTCCTCGCAATTTGACTAAAGCCTCGTGTCTCGTCCAGAACTCCATGTCTAGGTAACATCAGCCAAGATGTCCATTGAGGACATTGTCCTTAAATGATGGATCCTTTGTAGTCATCTACTTGGGTGATGTCATATATTACGGAGCATGTTTTAATTATATATACCTTAGTCCTTTACGATGGTGGCTCTCAAAATGGACTATGCATTAGGATTACCGGGAGGGCTTATCGGGGCACACGAGGTTGATCCCCACTCCCGGCCTTTCTGATTCAGTAAGTCCAGTGTGGAGCTCAGGAACCTGCATGTCTAACACATTCCGAGTAATGCCATGGATGCTGGCGTGGGAGCTACACTCTGAGAACCATTTCTTTAATGATACTAACGCCCTTTTCTCTGTTTATTTTTTAAATTAAAGCCTGATGGTTTGCCACGTGGCACACAAAGGCCTGAGGACACAGAAGCTGCTGTGGAGTCCTCCCCTTGCGGGAGATGTTTCTTTCACAGAAGAAGAGTCTCCTATAGAGAACTTGGTTAAAAAGAAAAATGAGCTCCCAGATTCCCCCCACGAACCTCAGACTTGGGAAGAGGCCGTATGCCGCCAGGGTCCGGGAGCATCAGGTCAGGTTTACCTACACATGTCCGAGAGACCACGTCTTAGAAGAAACGGCCATGCAGAGCTGTGAATTCCAAGTCTTAGTTTTTCAAATGGGAGGTCACCAATAAAACAGTTCACCGAAAAAGGTGACAAATTCCGGGAAGGAGGGCACATTTCTATCCTAGGAAGGACCCTAAGTGTATGACAAGGACCCCTCACTCTGATTTTCTTCACGGAGGAAGGGGACTGGACACACCCCGGTGAGCACGGGAGGGGACCTTCGCTCCTGGTTGACACCCAAAAGAGCCACCAGAGTCGAATCATTCACAGGAATACTTGAGACTCAGCCGCCATCAGCCAAATTCCTTATTCTAGCATTCCATTCTTACAACCCAAAGCAAATGGCCTTCTCAAACACACACACACACACACACACACACACACACACACACACACACCAAAAAAATAAAACCCCACAGGACTGCTCTCATTCTGAATAATATTATTTTACATGTGCAGATAAGTAGTCCACTGAAGGTTCCTGTGTCTCTGTTTCCTGAGACTTAGGGTGCATGTGTATATGTGATAAAGAAAAAAATGAACTGAACATACTTAAAATTTGAGGACTGCTACTCTAATAAGACCAGGAAGCCTAATGGTCCGCACTGCTTCCGAGGTTCCGGTTGGGTCTCTTACTCACTGACACACGAACTATGGGGAGCGGTGACAGTCGCACTGAGAAACTCGACTGTCCACCATTTACTAGATGCATACTGTTGGCCAGGTCACCTGATCTCTCTGTACCTTCAGTTTCTCACCTATACAATTCAAGTAGCAATAATACTTCTCCCACAGGGCTGTTACGTCGAGCAAACGATGTGACATGTGCAAAGCACTTAGAGAACTGTCTGGCCCATAGAAAATGCTCAGCGAGTGCTAGCTATTATTATTTATGTCCAAATACGGTGCCAACCTTCTCCTTTTGTTCCGTGCAAAGTCCTCATGCTAATGCGATTGAGGTTGGCAAACCCCCAAAATTTAGACTTCTGCCATAATTATCTATATATGGCAGCAAGAGCATTCCAGAACAACCCTAATGATTTTGATTAGAACCAATCACCTGTGCCTGTTTACACAGCAGAATGATTGACAGGGTTTTGGAGAGGACCGGGTATTCCCATTATACTCTCATCGGGCATGGACCAGTTTGAGCGAGCAGGCTGCCAGTCAGAATCAGGCGAACACAGATCAGTCTCTGTGTTATCTCACACACCCCGATAGAGAAACCAGAAAAAAAGATCGTGAGGGGACGGGAACCACTGATTCATTCAACCCATGTTGTTTGCGCTTTTCTGCTACGTTCTGAGCACCACGCAAGGTGATGTCGACGGCGAGGTAGGCAGGCGACTCCCACGGGCAGGGAGCTCGCCATCTGGTGGGGGAGACATTACAACAATCAACAAACACTGCGCAGTAGACTGGAGGTGGCCCGGGCTGTGGCCGTGGGCTGCTGGGGTGCCCCGGGGAGAGGTCGAGCTCGCCGCGCCTCGCTTGGTCTGGGGAGGCGCTGTCCTTCCGACGTCAAGACAGAAAGAGCTCGATGACACGTAGGAGCAGCCAGCCGTGCCAACGGCTGGGCAGGCACATTCTGAGCAATGCTGAGCACAGAAGCTCGGGTGTCCAGAGTCTGATGGACAGGGGGTGGCAGAGGCAGGAGAGCAAGATGTTCACTCTTCAGGGTTCTTGAGGGAGAACCGGGGGGATGAAACGTCAGAACGTCAAAGACGGAGGGTTGAGAGCTCATACGCCAGCCACCCAGGCTGGTGGGGAACAGTGTCCGGACCAACAGTTCCCTGTGGGACCTGCTCAAAGTTATCACCTGGAAAGCTTTAGAAACTACTAATGTCTGAGTCGTGCCCCAGAAAGTGTAACATGGTTGGCTGGGGCTATGGCAGAGAGGCAAGATTTTTATAAACCTCCCTACATCGTTCTGATGTGTACCCAGGGTTGAGGGTCTACTCCTTTTATACATAAACTTTGCCCCTGGACCAGCAACCTCAGGGACTCGTCAGAGAGGCCGCATCGCAGGCCCAGCCCATCTCCATTGGGTCGGGCCCTTAATGCCAACACCTCCAGGTGACTCCAGTGCACACGAGTGTTTGAGGTGCTCTGACCGCAGCTGTGTATCGGAACCGCCGTGAAAGCATACTGAAGTTACAGATCGGCACGCCTACAGATTGTGACTCAGGAGGTCTCGGGGGGAACCCTTCACCTGCATGGATTCTTTAGGTTTTGGTGATTCTGATAAGCAACTGGAGTTGAAAACTACGGCCTTACTCTGCAGCTAAAGGGGGGCAGGGGCCCATAAAAAGAGGGATTTGGTAAGCTTGCTCTTATGCACAGAGTGGGCAACTCACAGAAGGGAGTTCTACATCAAGACCAGGAGCAGTACGTGACACTCAGGGACTTCTACGGGAGGGGATACATGGCCACCTGCAGTTGTGGAGGGACAATGGGAAATGATAAATGAGCCTAAAGGTGATGTCATCCTTTTTGTGCTATAAAATGACTCACAACTTCAATGTGATTTTCCAAAAGGAGAGTTGACAAGCAAAGAGTTTAAACCTTGCACTCACTCGAGTGTGTGTGTGTGTGTGTGTGTGTGTGTGTGTGTAGTGCAACAGCGCATTATCAGGTGTCCTTGGATATCCTTTGGTTCTTCTGAGAAAGTCTCTCCAATTGTGATTCATGCCCAGTGAGATTCTTGCCAACTGAATCTTCCAGGGTGTAGGACAAGGTCAAAAGCATTGAATGACTGACTGATTGAATAAATGAATGAATGAATGAATGAATGAATGATGGAGTGGATGAACAGATGAACCAATGAAAAACTATTATTCCTCTTGCACCTACTCTTTTCATTCAAAAGAACAAAGGGAAGTCTCAGAATCACCTGTGCTGGAAGCTCTGTACCGAGTCTGGCTTTGATCTCCCTGGAAGCTGCTTGATACCTTTACTTTCCTGTTGACAGAACACCTCCCTTCTTGGGCTGAACTGTTTAATTTCCTGCTTAGCTCTTGAGTGGGGCCTCCACCTTCAGGAGAAGGAGTGAGGACACAGGTGTGAGAGCTTCCTGTGCCCGGACGGGGCCTTGGGACCACAGGGCACTCCCCCTGCTGTCCCTGCCCTGGGCTTTCTGAGTGGCCCCAGTGGGACCTGCCTGGGGACTGACTGACAGCAGGTCCTGTGGGAAATATCCCCCCGGCCCTCTCTTCTCTTTGCCTCCCATTACCCAGGGAAGGAGCAGAATGAGAACACATTTAGAAAATGTGTTCATTGTGACTTTCAAAAAAAAAAGCTCCTCTGTAATTAAGTCGTACGGGATAGTCAACTACAGAAAGCCTGCGACCAGCCCTGTCAAGTTCCATAAAACAGAAGAGGGACCAATTAATCTCAATGGAGATGTGGCTGGCTGAGCCTCAGCACCTGTCTCAGCCACCCCACGCCTCCACCCACCCAAACGACAGCTCCTCAGACTCGGGCAAGACCCATCCTGCCGGGGCAGCTCCAGAGCCAGTGCCGTGTGCCGTGTGCCGTCGTGCCGTGTGCCGTGTGCCGTCGTGCCGTGTGCCGTGTGCCGTCGTGCCGTGTGCCGTCGTGCCGTCGTGCCGTCGTGCCGTGTGCCGTGTGCCGTCGTGCCGTCGTGCCGTGTGCCGTGTGCCGTCGTGCCGTGTGCCGTGTGCCGTCGTGCCGTGTGCCGTCGTGCCGTGTGCCGTGTGCCGTCGTGCCGTGTGCCGTGTGCCGTCGTGCCGTGTGCCGTCGTGCCGTGTGCCGTGTGCCGTCGTGCCGTCGTGCCGTGTGCCGTGTGCCGTCGTGCCGTGTGCCGTGTGCCGTCGTGCCGTGTGCCGTCGTGCCGTGTGCCGTGTGCCGTCGTGCCGTCGTGCCGTGTGCCGTGTGCCGTCGTGCCGTGTGCCGTCGTGCCGTGTGCCGTGTGCCGTCGTGCCGTCGTGCCGTGTGCCGTCGTGCCGTGTGCCGTGTGCCGTGTGCCGTCGTGCCGTGTGCCGTGTGCCGTCGTGCCGTGTGCCGTGTGCCGTGTGCCGTCGTGAGGTCACTCAGTCTTCGACTTCTCTCTCCCAGGAATCCATTTCATCAACAATGGGGCTGGTTTTGTTTTGCTCTCCTACTAAAACTTCCAGAATGGGGTTCCCCCCACCCCAGAATCTCCCAATTGCAAAACAAACACACAAACAGATTCTTAGCACTTGTTGCATCACAGTGGCTCCCAGGAAGTATCTACATCCAGCGAAGCCACAAAGGGCGCAAAGACCCTCTGGGACGCCAGACTGTTCCCCCATGGCCGCTGGACATTTTCTAGCCATCTCTGAGCCTTGGGGATAACTGCCCTCCCACAAACTGAAAGATTCCAGGGACCGTGTCCTTAAAGCCTTAGTTGCGTTAACATAACCTCTGAGAAGCGTGGTCCCCCAGGGCCATTGGCTATCTCAAACCTCAAAGGATGAGTGCTCTTCCAACCCCCTCTCTCCACCGGGGAGCGGCTTCGGGAGGAGAGGCTAGCAGGCAGCCAGTCCGGAAGCTTCCAGGCAGAGTGGCACATCTCTTCCCACAGGGTGCAGCTACCAGCCCACCGAGTTTTTGTCTGACCACAGGAAGAAACTGCACCTTCCAGCAACTCCTGATGGACACGACTATCCATTCCCTTACTGAGCCTTGCCTTGTGCAGACAGTGGTAGCCCACCGTTCCCACCCAGAAGTGACATGACCCATAGTATTCACGATTTGATCTGGCGCTCCCTCCCAGCACCAGAAGAACACTTTTTTATTTTAATTTTGCTCTCTTGAAGTTTGGCTTGTTCACGTGACCTGCTCTGATGACAAATGAGTGGATGTTGCAGCCGTCACACCAACGTGGAACATGTAAGATGTCCCGCGGTCCCTGCTCCTCTTCGCCTCGCATATTCACTGAGAAGATCGGTCTTTTAATGGAATCAAGTGACTCAGAGCAAAGAACATAAAGGTACGTTCTCCCACAAATTCCTGACAGACTCGGGATAGGTCTCCTGCCGAGAGGGAAAGAGGTCTGAGACCGGAAAGCGAAGGAGACAGCAGTTCTGAGGCGTGTGTCTCAGGGATCACCGCACACGTGTCCTAGCTCAGGGAGCTGACAGGGACGAAAGAGGTAAGACGCTTCCGGTTGAACGCAGCTCTACTGCCAAAGAGTCAGGGAACCCGACGTTCTTCGGGACTTTTAAACAATCTCTGGAGTCAGCAGCAAAAACATGAAACAACTCCTACATGACACAGAAGGCCGTACACTCCGATACATCAAGTGTAACTGCGTTTCGCACGTGTGGCTTTATCGAGACACCTGTGTGTCCCACGAGCCCTGTCCATTTCTCTGCTCTAGAATACAACCAGAAGCTTTCTAATCAGACAGCGTTGGTCTTAATTGCAACCCTGTTGTTTCTAGAGATGTGCTTGGCATAACCAGAAAACAGAAAATGCCCAGATTTTAAATTACTTTTTAATAAAAAAGTAAATAAATCTCAGCAAGTTACCTTCTGAGTCCGGGGATAAGCCCTGCAGTGAAAAAGGAGGTCTGGGGGGAACAGGCAGCGTAAGCAAGAGATGGAGGGAGAGAGCAGTGAGCCTGAGAGAGAGAGAGAGTCAGAGGCAGACACAGGACAGGTCCTGATGGGGGACTGGAATGGCGGCCTCTGAGCTTCGGGACAATGCTCTAACCAGCCAAGCCAACCAGCTAGGGCTAGAGCACTGCTCTAGATGAGAAAAAGGTAAAAGGAAGAAAGAGAAGCTCTTTGGAAAAGAAACACACAGGTGGGGGTTGGGATCCTGTGAGACAAAAGAGGAAAAAAAATCAGAGGACAGCATCCCTTTCCTAATAATAATAATAATAATAATAATAAGAAGAAGAAGAAGAAGAAGAAAGGGGAGGAGGAGAAGGAGGAGGAGAGGAGGAGGAGGAGAAGAAGAAGAAGACGAGGAGGAGGAGGAGGAGGAAGAAGAAGAAGAAGAAGAAGGAGGAGGAGGAGGAGGAGGAAGAGGAGAAGGAGAAGAAGAAGAAGAAGAAGAAGAAGAAGAAGAAGAAGAAGAAGAAGAAGAAGAAGGAGGAGGAGGAAAAGAAGAAGGAGGAGGAGGAGGAGGAGGAGGAAAAGAAGAAGAAGAAAGGAGGAGGAGGAGGAGGAGGAGGAAGAGGAGAAGAAGAAGAAGAAGTCATTAGAGAAATTATACTTTCTATACTAATAGAAAAGGAAGCAGACCAAATGACCAAATTTTGGGTGGTGAACACACTATAGAGTATACAGATATATTACAAAGTTGTATACTTAAAACTTATATAATCTTTTAATCCATGTTACACCAGTAAATGTAACAAAAATAGTTATAAAAATAACTGAGTCAATAAAAAACAGAAAAGAAAGAGAAGCTCCATTAAAATAGAAATCCCATAATGCACCAAATTAAAAAATGGATAGAAGAAATGTGAATAAAGACATGCAAATCTTTAAAACACATAAAATGAGAATCCCCAAACCTCTACCGATGACAATTTTCTTCTAACACTACACAAGAATAACCGTTACGCAGAAGAAAACCGAAAACATCCTAAAATAAATTAAACAACGTTAAGGACACATTTGTAGTCGTAAAAAAAAAAACCCAACTCCATAAAACAGAAATTCAAAAACTAAAAGCTAGTGGCAAAAGAGAAATAAAATTTAAAGAGAATTCATTGAACTCAGAAAAGATACGGGAGAAGACAAAGTGAAAACCAAGGTACGAGATGCCTGAAAAGGAACGGGCCCAAAATGAAAGGCAGGAAAGCAATCAAGAGAATAAAAATTAAGCAGTAAGCTTTTCGTGTTCTATGAGGCTGCAGCCATCAGGTGAGCCAAGCTGGGCGCTGAGAAGTACAGTCGGGAGGAAGTTCTGCGGAGGAGGGCGCAGTCCCAGGTAACTTCTCATCTCCGTCCCCAGGGGGCGCTGCTGGCAGTGCGGCCAGCTCTCTGCACCGCACAGGACCCCCGCCCCACCCCGCCTGATAGAGCGTGCAGGCGGGAATACACAGCCACGCAACGCCATGTCATACATCTGATTCCTGTGTGCCGTGGTAGCCACAAACGCCATGTTTCTAAAGCCTGCCCACCATGGTGCTACCCGGCTACCGTCTGCTCAGAGCCCTCAGCTGGTTACTGAGGAGCAAGCTGGGTGCCACTCTGGGGCTCTGAGTTCCACAACCTGGAATCCTCGCTGGGTTGGTCAAGGTTCAAATACTTTGAGTTTTTGTGTTTTTTTTTTTTTTTTTTTACAGAGACAGAGAGTCAGAGAGAGGGATAGACAGGGACAGACAGACAGGAACGGAGAGATGAGAGGCATCGATCATTAGTTTTTCGTTGCGCATTGCGACACCTTAATTGTTCATTGATTGCTCTCCCATACGTGCCTTGACCGCGGGCCTTCAGCAGACCGAGGAACCCCTTGCTGGAGCCAGCGACGTTGGGCTCAAGCTGGTGAGCTTTTGCTCAAACCAGATGAGCCCGCGTTCAAGCTGGCGACCTCGGGGTCTCGAACCTGGGTCCTCTGCATCCCAGTCTGACGCTCTATCCACTGTGCCATCGCCTGGTCAGGCTTTGAGGTGATCTTGATTGATTCATTTCAGGAGGCAACCAGAAGGAATCCTGGCACCCAATCGACCGCCAAGCCAGTCCACAGCACAGGGAGGTGGAGGGCTGACACCTGGCCTTCAGAGGGGCACCTGTTCCTCCACAACATGGGGGGCTCTGGCCCTGCAGCTGAGAGAGGGCACAACACTCCAGCTCCACCGTTCCCACTAATAGAAGCCATGTTTGTAAAACTCTTACCTAATAAGCAATGGAGGACAGGCAAAACATATAAAATAAAATAAACTAAGAAACACAAAGAAGAATTAAATAGAAAGTGGTTGTAGGAGAAGACAGGAAAGAAAAAAACCCCACAACAGCAGCGTATCCGTAATTGGAGCCTCTTAAGAATAAAAAAACAAAACCATGGAAGGTAACATGTATGAAAGTATAATTTAATAGAGCCGGCTTTAAATATTGAGTGAGCCTAACAGGCACTTGGAAAATGTACTCAGCATGATCAACTCCGCTGTCGTAGCCAAAACTAACAGACTTCAAAGATAAAGAAAAAAAATTCTTAGGGCTTTCAAGCAAGATGATCAAATAACTTACACAGTTAGAAGAATTAAGCTGTCATCGGGCTCCTCAGAAAAATCACATACCAAGCAAGGCAATAAAGGAGAACATTAAAAAAAAAAAGGCAAAGAAAAAAAGTGTGAGCCTAAAGTTTTATCACTAGGCAAACTTTTTTTTTTTCAACTGTCAAGGCTCTAGCACAATAGTTTCAAGATACAAGAACATGGATTTCTGCATCCATGAGCCCTTCCTGAGCAATCTATTGGAAGATGTCCTTCAGACAACCATGACATGAATAGGAAAACTTCATGATGGACATACAGATATATCTATATCATCTAGACCTAGACCTATCTATCTACATCTATCATCTATATCTGTCTATATCTAGATCTCAAAGACTAAAACACAGCTTGTTAGAATAGATGACCAGTGTACAGATGTGCCAAAGGAGGAATAATGAAAATAAAAAATAAAGAGTGAAAATAGAATAAATATAATTATTTTTGTATAGGCTAAAGTTGTAAGTTAAAGGATTCAATAAATACTGACAAAGCACATGAAAAAAGGTTAAATATATACATATTTGAGACTAAGGAGTATTAAATATTAAGTACAAAGGTACCTACAAAGGAAAAAAACACACAAACCAACTTACTTACCAATTTTTTAAAAATTAATTAAATAGCAAAAAAATACACATGTGTAGAGAAAGTTATTAATAAAATGCCCTCCAAAATCACTGGGCCTCAATTGTTTTATAGGAGATTTCAGATCTTCAAAGACCAGATAGTCCCAAAGCTGAACACATGATTCTAAAGCACTGAAAATGAAAAAAATCTCCCAACTTCTTTAATAAAGCAAGTGTAACATGATCTTCCACATGATAATGAAAGCACGAGAAAGAAAACTAGATACCACTGTCATTCATGAGTATTGATATAAAGTATGCAAAGAAACATTAACAAATAGAATTCAGTAGCATATTAAAAAATAATTCAATATGACCAAGCGAGATTTATTCCAGTAATGCAATGTGAGTCAATGTTGGAATACCCATTAATATTATTCACCATAGTAATAGATTTAAGGTGGAAATCATTGATTATCTCCACAGACACTGAAAAAGCTTTTGACAAAATTCAATACTTATTCCTGACTTTTATAGAGCTCAAGAAAATAGAAATTGAGGGATACTTTTTAAAACATGAGTTCATCTGAATCAACATATATCTACATATCTGTCTATCCTATCTATCTATCTATCTATCTATCTATCTATCTATCTATCTATCTATCTTTCTATCATATATATATATTTTGGTCCTAAAGACATTAAAGAGAAAGTTATAGAGCAGGGGTCAGGAACCTTTTTGGCTGAGAGAGCCATGAATGCCACATATTTTAAAATGTAATTCCATGAGAGCCATACAACAACCCCTGTACATTACACATTAGCCAATAAAAATTTGGTGTAGTCTGGAGGACAGCTGTGATTGGCTCCAGCTACCTGCAACCTTGAAGATAAGCAGTAGGAAATGAATGGATTGTAATATATGAGAATGTTTTATATTTTTAACGTTATTATTTTTTTTATTAAAGATTTGTCTGCGAGCCAGATGCAGACAGCAAAAGAGCCACATCTGGCTTATGAGCTTTAGGTTCCCGACCCCTGGTCTATATAGCATTTTCACTAACATCAGAAAATAGATGAGATGTCCTCTATCTCTATTACTATTCAACACAGTACTAGTGGTATTAACTCAATGCAATCAGGTAAGAGAAATCAATTAAAGGCATAAAGGTAAAGAAAAAGAAAAACTACCTCTATCTGCATATATGATCATGACCTAAAATGTCAATGATGAAAATAACTCAAATAATAGAATAAATTGACAACAGGATATATAATTTTCACACAGAAACCAATGACTTTCATATGCACAAACATAACCAGTCAATGATCATAATGGTAGAGAAGCCTCCATTGTAAATAGCAACCAAGATGTTCAAATATATACTTAGAAATAAACCAAAGAACGTATTAACCTGAGCCAAGAAAAGCATTATTTCTTTTGCTATGGAGGACATTAGCAGTACATCTGAATAAAAACATTAGAATAGGTCATGGTATTTTATCAATGCTAATTTTCTGATTTCTATAACCATACGGTGGATATTAAGAGAATGGCCTTGATATTAACATGTACACACTTCAATGTCTAGTGATAAAAGGCCATCACACCTGCAACTTACTCTCAACTATTAAAAAAAAACTATGTAAAACTTTTAGAAAAAAATGTATATATGTAGGTTTCTATATACACAGAACACGTACACACACAAACATACAGAGAGACAGAGGCAAAAAGAGACAGTGAGATAACAAAGGTGATGAAATGTTAAAATTTGAAGACTCTGAAGGTAACACAGGAATTTACTGTACTATTTTTGTAACTTTTATGCATGTAAGTGTGAAGTTATTTCTCAAGAAAAACATATAAAAGATACAGAGCAATAAAAAGAAAGCAAGTTGTGGGCCTCATATTGGTTATATAAATGATGGTATAATAGGATGAATTATTTAGCAACCATTGGGGAAAACAGTAATTGAGCTAGATCTGTCTCCGCAGATAGCAAATGATCTCCAAGCCACACCAGGTTTAAAAAAGCAAGATGAAGAATGGTGAATATCTTATATTCTTTTTTTGTGTCTAAGATGCTATGATTGGAGTCATAAAAAGTAGAGTGTAATAAAAATACAAAGGGGTACCAATTCTCACAAAGTTTAAGGGGGTGGAGAACAGCTCTGGGGACAACTAAGAAAAAGGACACGGAAGAACGGCTACCCCATCTCTGACCTTGTTTCGGCACACACACAGGTGCTCTGAAACATTAGGACCAGAGAGCACTGTGTAGAAGGAAATATAGGGAGGTAGATATAAACCCAGAGAGGTGAGGCCATTTTCCAAAGACCACATCCATCTGCAACACCGTCTCCGGTGTCTTCACTTCCAGACTAGAGTTGCCTCAATTCATTCATTCCCTCATTCATTCCTCACTCGTTCGTTCACAAATATCCACTGAGCATCAAGGATGTGCCCTGCATGGTGCCAACTACAGGGAGCACAGGGGCCAACATACCCAGACGCGGTCCCAGCTCAGCTAGTTAGAGGCAAAGACAGGTATCAGGCAAGATCTCGCACAAATGAGAAATGTATATTTTTTTTGAAGAGTATAGTAACCTAAGTATTAAGAGTGTGACGAGGAAACACAATGGAAGATCCAGTTTCCATGTGAAGGGCGATGCAGACTTCCTCAAAGGAGGAAAATTCAAACAGAGACCTGAACAACAAGTAGATTGATCTGTAAGAACCAAGGAAAACATTCTAGACAGAAGTGACGGCTTGTGCAAAGGCCCTGGGGGGTGTAGAATAGAAATCCTACCAATTTTGGCTAGAGTCCATTGAGCAAGAAGGAGAACAGCCACCTAAGAGAACCCAGCAGTAAGCAGAAACCAGGTACAGACCTTGCATGCCATATTTTCTTTGCTCCCGACTCATGTCAATGGCCAAATAGAAAAAAAAAAACAACAACAAAAAAGGAAGAGTATGCACATGCTGTCCTCTAAGAGTTCTGAACTCAGCCGGTGTTTTTATGACAAGCAAGCTCCATTCCAAAGAGTTAGGCTTAACATTTAAGACTCTGGCTCTAGTATAGTAGAGCCCCTTGGACGTTTAATAAAGCAGAGATGACAGCAGATCTTCACTTCAGGTCAGATTATGTCGACTGGATTCAAGTCCGGTTAAATCAGGTTAGAATAAGTTAGATCATTCTGGAGGCCCGGTAGAGGACAGGATGTTGGGGGCAAGAACGGAACCCCTTAGGAGGTCCTTGCAAGTTGTCTCCATGGGAAGGGGGGAGCCGTGGATTGGGAGGTCGGCGAACAAGGGGGCAGGCAGTAGGCAAGGTCAAAAGAACGGAAAGGGATGGTAATAGACTTGGATGTGAGTGGTGAAGAAGAGAAAGAGGTTAAGGGCAGCCTCTGAGTAGCTAGGGGGTACCATCTGCTAAGTGGCCCACACCTTCCTGTGCATCAACATTCACTTCTGGCAGTTCAGCCAAGATCCGATCTGGACAGAGCTGGCAGAGCTGGCCACAGCTCCCTCTATTTCAGATGGAAGGATTCAGGGTTCAGGCATCTGCATTCAATTTTTCTTAGTAAAAAAAAAAAAAAAATGGAAAAGAAAGAAACAGCCCAGAAGATCATTATGCTGCCCCAGAATTACTCTCCCAGGGCAGAACCAAAGTGATTCACTGGGAAGCAGATGAAGAGAACAAGAATCGAACATGAATCCTCTTTAAGAAATGAATCCTTTATTTATAAGCTCTGGCCCTCTGAACCCAAGCTGTCCATCTGGGGCATGGCAAGTGGAAGGGCCTCCAGGTGTGAACTATGGATTGCCTGCTCTTAACCTAGGGAAAAGACTCCCCCTCTCCAGCATTATGCACACCTCCGGGGCGTCTCCTGCAAGTGTTTTAGAATGTGAGCAGATCAAGAAGTCACTACAGAACACATGGGGGTGTTTAAAGTCAAAGCCCCCCTCTGAGACAAGAGCCACCTGCCTCACTCTGGGCTGCAGTTCTGCACTCAGGAGATGTCTCAGACTGAAAGCACCCCAGACGGTCAGAGAACAGAGGGTTTCGTGCATCATCAACGCCCTGACTGACACAAAAAAAACGAACCCTGACACAAGATCAATACCCCACGTCAGCACGTCCATGTCTGGGGCAGAGTTCAGCACTGAACCCATGAGCCCATTGGACTTCCCCATTCTGCTGTGCAGACTGCGTCCATGATTCATGCAAGGGAGGACCCTGTGGTGGGGAGACAGACCCCCGGGCGCTCCTCAGGGTGCTACGTCCGTTTCTGCCATCCACTCAGCCTCATTCGTACACAGACCAGCTTTTCAAGTGTGTTTGCCCTGCTTCTCCATTTTATTCATAAAAGCAGAAGAGGAGAAAGGTGATGATCAAGTAGGATTTTGAATTCAGCCGCTACGGTGTGCTCGGGAGGGTTCAGGCCATTGCCACCCAACTCACCTTTCCGGTTCCATTCCCCCGCTGCCCACTCCAGGTGTCCTATGGCCTCCTCACTTTCCCACCCCCCCCCAGGCATTTTATGTCCCTGCCACACTGCCATTTCCGCTCCCACACCTTCGTTCAGGAGGGACCCCTTCTGACATGCCATCGTGCGCACTCCTGGCTTGTCACAGCCTTCCTGCTGACTATGACCACCTCACACCTTGTCTCCTGCCAGAGGCCAGCTAGGACCCCACCATTCAGAGGCAACGTTTTCTTCCTTGAAGCCCCTCACTGCTACCTCTATCGACTGCGTGGTTCTCCCCACTGACTTGGCAGGTGCAGCTTCTGGAAGACGGGCACTGTCTGACTCGTCTTCGCTGGACTAATCCCTAAGTTTTATTGAAACAGACAGAAATCCGTGATTCTGACAACAGGGAGAGGCCGCTGCAGTCCTCGAAGGTCGGCCTGCCTCAGCCCTCAGTGCTCTGTGTTCCTCCTTCAGTTATCCCCTCCCTCCTCTGCTGCATATCAAGCAAGACATCACGGCAAATAAATCCTAGAAATGGAAATGACTTGAAGACCATCGGGGAACCACACACTTCAAGCAAAATTTTCTTTGATGGCCGTGTCTCTCAAACTTTAGTGTGCACACAAGTCACCCGAGGATCTTGTTAAAGTTCAGATTCTGAGTCAGTAGGTTCAGGGTGGGGCCCAAGAGTCTTCAGGTCTCAGTGGTTCCCGGGGGGATGTCTATTGCTGCTGCCCCAGTGCAGCTGTGAATTCTGTAAAGAGCTACCACTGCTTGAGTGCTTAGGCCTCTGGTGCATGCGTTATCTCATGCAATTCTACACTAGGCCTGTGAAGGAGGTGCTGCCGCTACCTTATTTTATAGATAAATGTCATGGAGGCCGGCCAAGGCCACACAGCTAGCAAGTGGCACACCGAGCCAGGAGTGAATGAGCATGCCCGAAGCCAATGACCCCCTTCTCACTGTTCTTCTCCTACAATCATCTAATGGGGGACGTTAACCTCTCTGTTTGGGGGGGAGTAAGATGGAGACCAAGGCCGTGATTCCAGGCAGGGAGGACCCGGGTTTATCTATCCTGCCACATACATAATCTGCATAAAGCAGAGACCCTCAGGAGTACACGGTTATGTTCCAGAGAGTGGGGTCCCAAGAAGCGGACCACATCAGCATCCTGTCCCACTTCCAGGTCACCATGAAATCCTGGCCACGCTGACGGAGAGACTGTCTTCTCCTGGTCTCAGACTCCGGTTGGCAGGGAGGCGGCAGTCCCGCCCCCTTTCCGGGGACCTGACGGCCCCGTAGTTCAGCTATCGGGGTTTCCGGGGCTCTTGGCAGGGAGCGGCTGAGAACGAGGGAGCCAGTACCAAGGCCTGGCGAGTGGTTAGGGGAGATTCCCAACTCGGATGATTGGTCAGTGCCAAGAACAATGCCGGGAAGAGACTCAACTGGCCACCAACGTGTCCCTGGGCCACCCTGAGCTATGGGTCATGGCGAGAGAAAGCTTAGCGGTGGCACTAGAAGGCAACTGAAGGCAAGAAGAGCACAGGTCCGAGCTGCCAGACCGCTGGCCGGATAGGCCAGCCTCTGGAAGACAGAACTCGGTGTCTACGGCTCCCGAGGAGGATTTACAGCCCGCCAGGACCCAGGGAGCGGAAGGTGTCCTGGGCGTCTCCCCCTCCTGCCTCGGCCAGAAAGGAGAGTCAGGCTGGCAGCACTGGGGAGTGGGTGAGGTCTCCCTGATCTCCGGGGACCTACAACACCTCTCCCCCCACCGCGTTGCTCTATGGGAGGTCTATCCGGACCTGGGTTACTCCTCTTTTGAGAGCATCCACATACCCTCTGGGTAAGAGCTGAAACTTCCCAAAGCAAGGAGATGCACAGTGCGTCCTGACCCCACTTCTCTGCCCTGTACTGTCTCTACTCTCCTCACACCGGCCCAGGGGACTGTCCCAGGGGGTGGGGCCAGCACCCAACACGGACCAGTGGCGGCCGTCCCACAAGCTAGCATTAAACAGGGACACATAGGGTCCAGCACTCAGCAAATGTCCTGCCAG
Organism: Saccopteryx bilineata; assembly: GCF_036850765.1. Taxonomy (NCBI): domain Eukaryota; kingdom Metazoa; phylum Chordata; class Mammalia; order Chiroptera; family Emballonuridae; genus Saccopteryx; species Saccopteryx bilineata. Next base: position 389,150,547 of record NC_089491.1, on the reverse strand, counting down.
ATGGGAATGTTGCTCTGTGCTGCCATTTACCCAGGTAGCGAGAGTTGGGTGACGGGTTAGATATACCACATTGCCAGTCGACCTGCCATTCCAACCAGGCCCTGCCGTTAGAATAAGGTGGGCCAAAGAGGGGTGTGGAAAACTGGAGGACCAACTGTATACTTCAGCGCCCTGAGGGGGCCTCCCAAGGGCAAGCTGGGTGTCCTCCCTTAGAGGTGGAGTCTTGGGGGCTCGGGAAGCGGGCTCAGAGCTCCATGCTCCTCAGAGCCAGCGCAAGGTTTAACTGCTGCCGGAACTAACAGAGCACGCTTCTCTGCATCCAGGCTCATGGGAGTTCCTCTCAGGACGGCCGATGTGGGAAGGGGTTTTCTGCCTCTAAGCAAAATGGCTGAGACTGCAAACATACCTATGTACCCAATATTGAAAACTCTCAAAGGTATTGCCCTGGGTTATTTTTTGCCCTATTTTCTTTTATTCCGTTTGAACAGCCGTTACATGGAGAAGTGGACCCACTGGGTAAGCACTGAATTCCACATTCAGGCAGACCCATGTTTGCTTCTGATGCAATCCGTTTTAACCAGTCAGTCACCTTGTGAGGTTGACTTGATTCTAACAAACTATGTAATCCCCACGATGCCACATATTTTCCTGAGTGCAGGGCTCAGGGACAAACAGCCAGTGTGGGATGGGCCTGGAGCGTGAGAAATACCATGGAGCAAATCTGAACACTCCAAGTCCAGGCCTCGTTCTCCACATTCAGCCGTTGGTCAGGAGCAAGCAGGCCGAGTCAACTAAGGGAGCTGTTCCACAGAGGCAGGTCAGAGCCAGTTGACAGCTCATTCCTTTGCTGCCCTCAGCCCAGAACCAGGAGTTCTTCCCACTCCTCCCTGCCCTCCCCTGGCCTATGGAGAGGGATGGGAAGGGATGGTCCCAGGTGCTATGGCTCCTCAGAGGGCCAATCACAAAGAAGCCAGGCTCAGCCTTCCCTCTCTCCTGCTTCCCAGCTCACTGTTGCTATGGAGATCAGATGCCTCTGAGTTCTGCACTTCATCTGGAGTCCAGCCTTTGAACACCTGGGTTGAGTAAAGCTCACTCACTCCTCTGACCCTCCAGAACGTGAACATGTGTAAGCTGGGTATCTTTAGCCCAATGGCTCCGAGGTCCCCTTGCTACCTCCACAGGACGATCGGAAGGCTGGTGCTCAAACCCTGGTGTGGGGTGGCAGCTTACGGTTCTGCAGGAGCCTATGACTCATTCTTTCCTTCCTTCCTAGAGGAGAAGGCCTCATTTCAAACCCATGACGATACTCAGACAAACAGGCCGGTGGGAAGGATGAGCCTAAGTCCAGGCGGAGGGGGGGCACGGGGTTTGGACCAACCAGCGGTGGGGCTTGAGAGAGGACTGAGGGAGGACACTAAGACACACAGTGCTGGCTGGGACGTCACAGCCCACGTGGAGCCTGACGAAGCCGAAACAGGCCCCTGACCACAGCCGGGTGACCTTTCCCCATCCTGCAGCCACTCACTCCCAAAGCCCTGTCATCACCCAAAGCCCCCCACCTCTTCCCCTCTAATGGCTGCAAACTCCCACGTGGACCCAAAGGTTCTGGGCCTGGCTTTCCCTTGCCCTGCTCCTTTCTTCCCTGTTAGCCACTGACCCAGACCCCTCACTGGCTGATACCTGCACATCTGCTGAATGTGAGAGCCCGTCTCTGCTTCATTCTCTTCTCAGGAAGTGGGGGTCTTGGGACCACCCCCTGAAATCTTTCCAGCCCCTCCCTCTGGGCCGCTGCTCTTCCTCCCAGACTCGGGGGTGTGAGCAGTCGGCTGCCATCTTTGCAGCTCCCCTGTTGCTAAGCCCTCTAAAGTGGCGTCAGGACGGTCGCCTGTCCAGCTGTGGTCTCAGCACCTGCTCCGATGCCCCCACCCCCACATCTGCAGCATTGGTGTCCCTCCCTACTTTCTGCCTCCTGCCCCAGCGAGAGAGTCTGGCTGGCGCTGGGATTGGCCACACCCAGCCTGGTCCCCGCCAGGCAGCGTCACTTAGAGAAAATGAAGACATTCTGTTCAGGACCTTTCCTTGGGGTCCAGGATAATCCCCACAGGGCAGCAACTTCCTGTCTTTGGGCTTCTCCCCGTCCGCCAGGTAATGTCAGAGAAGTCCCTGGAGGCTGCAGAAGAATCTGCTCAAAGCTCTAGAGACGGGTGAAAACCAGGCTGTGAATCTCCTCAGACATCTTCACGATTCCCATTGACCAGACTGAGGACAGAGGCATCCCTGCGTTAACACTGCAACCAACGGTCCTGGGCCAGCTGGGATGGCGGGTCACCCTTAACCCTCATTCACCGCTGATCAACTTGCTTCCAAGGCCACCGAGGAGCAGCCTGCACACACCTGTGGTCGTACAGTCCCTGTCTTCCGTCTGTGACTCTGTGGCCAGCCCTCCTCCTGGGTGGGAGAGGCTCTCCCCCGCCCGCTCCTCGTGATCAAGAACAGCAGTTCTAAACTTCCCTCCGCACACGCACTGTCAACTCTCCCTCCCCTCCCGGATCCTTCCTGTACAGACAAACACACTGCGGCTTCTCTCGTCTCAACAACAAACCGACCAAGCAACCCACCCACACCCCTCTTCCTACCCTGTACCCCTTTCCAGCCACTACCCTCCTCCTCCACTCCCCTTTGCACGAAAACTCTAAAATCTATATCTGCAGTCTCCTCCTCTTCTTCCATTGTCTTATTTCAACAATCTTCTATATTTTTTATTATAAAACATTCCAAAGCTATCCCACGACAGAGAGGTCAGCATGGTGCACCTTCCCCCTCCCGCCACTCAGTGAGCCCGGATCATGTGGCAGTATCACCTCCAACGTCACCCGTTCTCTCTGGCCCCCAGCCGGACAGATGTGTTATCACCACCCCGAAACCGCTCTGGCCAGGGCTGCCAGGGACCCCCCTGCTACACCCCCTGGCCACGGCGAGGCTTCATCCATCTCACCGACCTCTCCGCAGCCTACAGACTCCTGTCTCCCTCGGAAACACTTGTTGGTTTTCCCACTCGATGTCCAGGACACCACACTGCTGTGATGTGTTTGCTTACTGGCGGCCCATACTCAACCAGTCTCCTCCGAAGGTCGCTGTCCATCTCCTCAGGTGTCCAGTGGCTTCCTTCTCTCTCGAGCCTCTGCTCACCGACAAAGTGACACTCGCTAGCTGATTTTGTCCAGTCTCCTGGCTTCATGGACTGGAAACTCCTGGGCTGACATGCCCAGCCAGGACATCTCCCCTGAACGTGACATTTCCACATGGATTATTCATAAGCATCTACAGCGAACCACGAAGCCCGAGTGGCTTCACCTCACCCTCCGCCTCTACCAAAACCTGTCCTTCCCAAGGCCTGCCGTCTTCCTAATGCCTCAGGCGACAGCCACTCTGCACTCCACTGTCCCAGAGTGGAAACCACGTCCTTCAAGGGCCCCACAGGCCCTCTGTGAATCCCCCGCCGCTCTCTGACCTGAACCCCAACGGCTCACACGTGGCTCTGTCTGTCCCAGCCTCACGGGGAAGCCGGGTGAGCAACGCCTCCCTGCTCCCTTGGCCCGAGACACCGTCCCCAGAGACCCAGGTCACTCTCCTCTACCTCCTTCGGCATTGCTCAAACGTCACCTTGTTCTGAAATCTTCAGGATAACTCTTTGTACACACTGCAACTCCTCCCTTTCCCTGCCGCATTTTGCTCCATAGTTCCAGTCTCCATCTTGACACACTGCATTCATTCCCTTCTTTCTCTCTTGATTTCTACTATCTCTTACTGCTGGCTGTAGCCTGGGTGCCTAGAATGGCGTCTGGCCCAGAGCAGGCACCCCGCCAGCATGCTTATGTGAAGTGAAAGGCGGCTCGGGCCATCGTGTCTGCCTCCCCGGAGGGGCCATCGCTTTAGAGCTCCTGCTTTTTAGTGAAGGCTTTAGGGTCCCTCTCCCTCTTCTCCCTCCTCTCCCTCCTCTCCCTCTCCCTCCTCTCCCCATTCTCCCTCTCCCTCTCCCTCTCCCTCTCCCTCTCCCTTTCCCTCTCCCTCTCCTTCTCTCATACACATACACACAGCCCTCAGGTTCGCTCTGGAATGGTATAAAGCAGTGACCCCCAACCCCCGGGCCACAGACCAGTACCAGTCTGCAGAGAAAGAATAAATAACTTACATTATTTCCATTTTATTTATATTTAAGTCTGAACGATGTTTTATTTTTAAAAAATGACCAGATTCCCTGTATTACATCCGTCTAAGACTCACTCTTGACGCTTGTCTCGGTCACAGGATACATTTATCCGTCCCACCCTAAAGGCCGGTCTGTGAAAATATTTTCTGACATTAAACCAGTCCGTGGCCTAGAAAAGGTTGGGGACCACTGGTGTAGAGGACCTAGTGGAACAGGGCAAAGTGTCAGGAGAGGGGCAGCAGAAACCAGTGTGTCACAGTCCCTCTGCAACTGCCCCAGCTCAGAAGACAGTGGCAGGGAGCGCCTGCACCTTTGGTGTCACTGCCCCGCCCCCCCGTAAGGACTGAGGCCCAGGGTGGCCCGGGACGCCAGGGTGAGGATCCCTGGAATCACTGTTATTGACGTGTAGGGGGTTTCTGGAGACAGTCTGTTGGTTCTTCCTATCAGACTCAAGGGAAAAAGAAAACCTGCCCACGAGATTTCAACCAAACTGCCGAAATAAGATAGGGTCTCCCGAGGCGTCGACAGACCCCTGAAAAATTATTCGAGGGGCGTGAACTTCCTTCTTAAAGGAGCAGACCCTGCTCACAGGGTGTGAATGCCCTACTTCTGGGGTCAGGAACCTATGGCTCGCGAGCCAGATGTGGCTCTTTTGATGGCTGCATCTGGCTCATGGACAAATCTTTAATAAAAAAAATTAATAACGTTAAAAATACAAAACATTCTCATGTATTACAATCCATTCATTTCCTACCGCTCATGTTCACGGTTGCAGGTGGCTGGAGCCAATCACAGCTGTCCTCCGGGACAACACCAAATTTTTATTGGATAATGCTTAACATACACAGGTCGTTGTATGGCTCCCACGGAATTACATTTTAAAATATGTGGCGTTCATGGCTCTCTCAGCCAAAAAGGTTCCGGACCCCTGGCCTACTTCCTGGCCCATCTCCTTCTTGTCACTTCCTGTCCTGCAAAATGTGCACCCCGAATAAACACTGCCCTGGATTCCTCAGTGCTCGCCGTCAGTGGTTCCCACCAAACCCACAGAGCAGACTGGGCAGGTGCAGGCAGCCGGGGGGCAAGGAGCCCACGCACTCCGCAGCCCCTCCCGCTGTGCACAGGCCGGAGACAGGGGAACAGGCTGGGACTCGGAACGGAACAGGACTGACCGGTCGATGGTGACCTGGGCAAGTTAACTCAACCGCTCAAGTTTCAGGTTTTCATCTGTAAGATGGGGGTGGCAAGAGCTCTCTGAAGTCGGAAGACCCCTCCCTGAGGCTGGGATACGCATCTACCTCCACGATGCCTGTGGGGCCAGTGAGTGTCACGAGAGACTGGTGTCCCCCAAGCGTCCAATGAGGGCTACTGACGCCGTGCAGAGCAGGGACCGTCCACGCCCGGTTCGTAGATCAATCACAGTCTCCTTAAAAACGCGCGTTAAATTCAGTGCCGTGGGTCTGCGGGGCAGTGGTGTTATTGTCTTCTAAAGCGAGTGTTGGCTTCCCTATCAGTTCTGCGAGGTGCAGCAGGTCTACAAAATGGCCACACCTGCCACCAGCAGGCCTTAGGCAAATGTAGGAAGAAAAAAATATATAAATAAAGGAGGAGGAAACCAGAAAAAGGCAGTACCTGTCGTTGAAACAAAAGATAAGGACAGAAAAAACGGAATGGGAGAAAATAAACCCACGGTGGGGGATGGTGCCGTGCAGGGACCTCTGAGCGGCCCCTCCCCTTGGGGCACCGACATGGGTTGGTTTGCTTGTAGGCACCACACAGAGTCGGACGGACGTGGTTTGCTCTGAAGAAAGGGAGGGTGGAGCTTGGCCTTTTCCTGGAGACTGAGGCTGTGCGGGGACTAAAGGACCAGATATGAGAAGGGAACTCTCATTTCCAGAGCCACCCCTTCGGCCCCCTGTCGCCCCCCTTGGTCTCTTTGCCCATGAAACTTCAGTTATTATCTAAATGGGAAAATACGTACGAGGTACATTCCTGGAAACAGGAGGTTCAGAGGCCTCTGGGTAGAAGGGAATGGAGAAGAATGTCCGGTAACGGTGCTGGACACGGGCAGGAGGGGCCATGCGTACACAGGGGGGCTGGGTCAGGAGAAGAATGTCCGGTAACGGTGCCGGACACGGGCAGGAGGGGCCATGCATGCACAGGGGGGCTGGGTCAGGAGAAGAATGTCCGGTAACGGTGCTGGACACGGGCAGGAGGGGCCATGCGTACACAGGGGGGCTGGGTCAGGAGAAGAATGTCCGGTAACGGTGCTGGACACGGGCAGGAGGGGCCATGCGTACACAGGGGGGCTGGGTCAGGAGAAGAATGTCCGGTAACGGTGCCGGACACGGGCAGGAGGGGCCATGCATGCACAGGGGGGCTGGGTCAGGAGAAGAATGTCCGGTAACGGTGCTGGACACGGGCAGGAGGGGCCATGCGTACACAGGGGGGCTGGGTCAGGAGAAGAATGTCCGGTAACGGTGCCGGACACGGGCAGGAGGGGCCATGCATGCACAGGGGGGCTGGGTCAGGAGAAGAATGTCCGGTAACGGTGCCGGACACGGGCAGGAGGGGCCATGCGTGCACAGGGGGGCTGGGTCAGGAGAGGAATGTCCGGTAACGGTGCTGGACACGGGCAGGAGGGGCCATGCGTGCACAGGGGGGCTGGGCCAGGCCACCCAACAAGTTGGGACGGGAGAGGGAACAAGCAGCAGCTCAGCAAAGCCCTCCGCACACGAGCGGGGGCAGGCCTCCCGGATGCCCCATGTGATAGTGACCCGAAGGACAGGCAGGGATAGAGAAGGGCCTTTCTGTAGCTCTGACGGAGGTCCAGTTCATGTGAGAGAGGCTGATGCCCGCAGCCTGATAAGAGCATGGTCTGGCTCCCCTGTCGCTCTGACCCCACCTCCTTCTACGCCCGGCCTCTCCAATCCGGCCACACTCACACTAGCCTGCCACCTCTTCTGGACACCGAGAGATAGCTTCCGCCTCTGGGCTGTCCTCCTGTCTCTGTCTGGGAGGCAGGTCTCTGCTCAGTGACTCCCTTCCCTGACAAGAGTGGCCTCCTGCCTCAGAACCCCCCTCCCTGTCCTTGCCATCAACAGCTTACTCTGTCTCTCTCCCCCAATGGAATAGAAGCTCCACAAGAACAGATGTTATTTTGTTTATCTCTGAATACTGCTTAGCGCATAGCAAGTCTCACAAAATATTTGTTGAATGTGTGAACCAGAACGTATAACTATATATAATATATATATATGTATAACTATATATATAACTATATATATGTATGTATATGTGTATTTAATGGTTGATCAATTAATCAATCGATAGATAAAACACAATACCAGTTCTATTGATTAAACTGGTATTTCAGGGTGGACCCCCCACAAGGGTAGTAGGGGTGAGGGTGGGAAACCCCTGAAGTTCAGAACCCTTAGAAAGAGTAGTTGTGGTCTTCTGAAAGTTCCAAATTCACAGCTCTGCTCTTTTGGTTGTAGGACCACGGTAGCCAGCCCCCAAAATGGCCCTCAGTGATCCCCTGGCACCTGGTATTCCCAGCCCGGTGTAGTCTCCCCCCATTCGGAATGGGGCTGGCTTGGGTAACTGAGAGCATGTTGTGAAGACGATGGTGTGTAACCAGTAGGCTTGGTCATCAAAGTCATGTGGCTTCTGCTTTTCTCTTTCCTGGATCTTCCCCTTTGAGGAAGCCCAGCCACCATATTGTGAGGACACTCAAGAAGTCAGAGAGAGACCACCACAGGGAGACACGGAGACCCTCTGTCAACAGCCAGCACCGTGTGTGAGACCATCTGAGAAGCAGGTGCCCCAGCCCCAGCCAAGCCCTCCGATGACACAGCCCCCGCTGACACCTGGACTGGAGCCTCATGGGGGACCCCAAGCCAGAGGCGCCCGAGTCCCCCAACTGCAGAAGCTGTGAGATAACAAACCTTTATTATTATTATTATTATTATTTTTAAATGCTGCATTTTAGAGTGATTTGTTTCACAGTGATAGAGATTTATCCCAAAGTCAATGACATGGGGACAGGCCCACCCAGGCTTGAGTGGGTGTGGGTACGACTAGGACTGTGTCTCTGACTGGTTAGCGGTGTGGTCCATGTCCCCTTCTGGAACCAGCTGGTCCCAGCGTGATCTGTAACTCTGAGTAGCCACAAATGCCACCTGTGTCCTCAGGAAACTTTATTTAGACACAAATAGACACAACAGGAAATACATACACAGATACAGATTTTTTTTTTTTTTCCTCTACAGGATGAACAAACGTCACAAAGAGAATTTAAAAAGTAGGTGATGGGATGTAGGAAGACGTTGCGAAGTTCCTCATTCACGCACACTGAGAACAGACACATGTTTTGGAGGAAGACAAGGGAGTCTACCCCCCTGACAACAGAATTCACAGTTGTTCCGCAACAGTACACAGGTGTTAGGGAAGTAATCAGAGAGGGTAGAGAGCCAGTTACTCTTGACATGACAGAATGCTCACAACTCTAGCAGGACTCGGTTTAAACCAAGGCCGGAACCGAGGGTCCCAGGCCCCCCGCACAGGTGCTCTGCGAGCTGTCGCCAGGTCAGCAAGCAGCTCAGCAGAAGTGCTAGAGGAGCTTCCATCTTGCGGCGTGGCGTCTAGAGCATCACCTCTCTCTTTGTGTCCAGAACACAGAGGGTTGATGGAGACACACTTAGGACACTGAAACTCTTGGCATGCATGCTGGCTTCGAAACCCACAGTACAGAACATTGACATCAGTTTATAAAATGTGTCTTAAAAAAAAAGAAAAAGGAACAATAGCCAAGAAGACAAACACTTTGCAAATGCTGCCACACCGACTGGCAGTGTTATCACCACGCTGGCCTGTGGCCCCCCTCCCACAGAGAGCCATCGGCCACTGTGTCCTGCTCCACACCACGGGAGGAGGAGGACAGATGTCTCTTGGAAGTCTATGACTGCCCTCTAAAGTCACACTGGTGACCTCCCGGCCACTCCTGTTGGAGCCATGCATGTCACCAGAACAAGCAAGCGGCCATGGAGCCCCACTGATTCCTGTCCGGGACAAGCTTCTGGCCTCCACGCCATCTGCGCATGTCAGATGGGGTGGGGGAGGGGTTCCCTAGGCAACCTCTGCATTTTTAGTAAAAAATGGTTTCCACTGTACCCTTCGTGTGTCCTCTTCCTAATGTGACAAAGCCGGAGGAGATGAAGTTATGGAGATCGGGTCCTCCGCTTCGGTAAGCATCCTTCCCATAATGTCCTGCAAGAAGATGGGGCAGAATTACCTGGCACGGCCACGACACCACACGGAGACACACAGGGCAGCCCCAGCTCCGCCCACAACACTGCCCAACGTCACTTCAAATCGGCTGCCGCGTCAGGAGGCAGAAGCAGTCAAGGAAAAAAAAATACATATATAATTTTATAAGTGTATATATAAAATATAATATATGTTTTAGAAATATAAAGTATATATAAAATATTTCATCATATAAATATTTATATAGTAATATATATCATAAATATAAATATATTTAGATATATTGTTTATTACTGTGCAACAATGTATATATACATATATATGGATTTGTTTGTTTATATATAGTATATATGTTTATATATATATATAGTGAACTGTGTAATAAAGGAGAACGTTCTGGGAAGGTGACGCTGAAAGCAGAGGGTGGAGAAGGTGACATGTGCCTTGATTTTGCCATTTCTGACCGAGCCCATCGGAACATCAGTCTGTTTGTCCCACCATTCCTTTCCTCTGCCCCGGCTTCCTTCTTTCTTTTTCTTGCCTGATTAATCTGTTTTCTTTCTTTCCCGAGCACAGAGGCAGGGGTCTGCCTGGGACCGCTCAACACACGTGTATGTTTATGAATCCACCTCCTGTAGGGCAGCCCCACATCAGCTGCAGCTGACGACAAGAATGGAGGTCATAAAACACTGGCGAAAATAGCCCTGCGCTCTCCTGTCTTGGCTTTCCGCGGTAAGATCTCATAGGTCGGCGGCCTGACGCATCAGTCTACCTGCAGCACAGCGTGGGGAAAAGGGTGGAGCGGTTAGAGCCCCTGGAGGGAGGAATTCAGAGAGGGAGAAAGGCAAGGCTCTGCCTCTGACATTCTCCACAGGATACTGCCACAGACCTGCAACAGACGTGCTCAAGAAAAGAAAGACGTCACCTGACCAGGCGGCGGCGCAGTGGATAGAGCGTCGGACTGGGATGCGGAAGACCCAGGTTTGAGACCCCGAGGTTGCCAGCTTGAGCGGTGAGCAAGGCTCACCAGCTTGAGCCCAAGGTCGCTGGCTTGAGCAAGGGGTCACTTGTTCCGCTGTTGCCCCCCAGTCAAGGCACATATGAGAAAGCAATCAATGAACAACTAAGGAGCTGCAATGAAGAACTGATGCTTCTCATCTCTCTCCCTTCCTATCTGTCTGTCCCTATCTGTCCCTCTCTGTCTCTGTTGGAAGGAAGGAAGGAAGGAAGGAAGGAAGGAAGGAAGGAAGGAAGGAAAGAAGAAAAGAAAGAAAGAAAGAAGGAAAGAAGTCCGTAGGAGCTTCACTGGGTATATACACACGGAAATGGAGACAAGCCATGATTTTGTCATGTTGCCACAAGAGCGTATTGAAAACTGTACGGACATGTGTAACAAATGTGCAGAGCCACCTGAGATGGGACGTTAAGTTAAAAAGCAGACAGGGAATACTGTTAAACATAGTCACCAGGCTGTAAAAAACTTCACACCAGTGCATTAAAAAAGGAAACAAACAGACCCCGATTGAAAGGCAGCCCGAGAGAGGCTGGCGAGTCTCCGTGCAGCTGGAGCACTGGTCCTCCCAGTCTCCCTCCCGGTCTCCCTCCCAGTCTCCCTCCCGGTCTCCCTCCCGGTCTCCCTCCCGGTCTCCCTCCCAGTCTCCCTCCCGCGCGGCTCTGGCTCCCGAGCGCTTTCCCTCCTATTGTGAGTATGGGATTTTTGTAATACAAATAGGGAAAATAAATTTCTAATGGAATAACATGTGGTAAGTGCAAAGGCATTCTAAATCATGTTTTTTTCCTCGGGGAGGGGGGTACCCTGTGCATTATTAGATCTCAAACCTGGGTGTAGGTCAGAATCTTCTGGGTGCTTTTAAAAACACAGCTGTCTAGGTTGGGTGAGGGAGGTAGAACAGGATAGAGCAAAAAAAAAAAAAAAAGACAGGCCCTGGCCGGTTGGCTCAGCGGTAGAGCGTCGGCCTGGCATGCGGGGGACCCGGGTTCGATTCCCGGCCAGGGCACATAGGAGAAGCGCCCATCTGCTTCTCCACCCCCCCCCCTTCCTCTCTGTCTCTCTCTTCCCCTCCTGCAGCCAAGGCTCCATTGGAGCAAAGATGGCCCAGGCGCTGGGGATGGCTCCTTGGCCTCTGTCCCAGGTGCTAGAGTGGCTCTGGTCGCGGCAGAGCGATGTCCCGGAGGGGCAGAACATCGCCCCCTGGTGGGCAGAGCGTCGCCCCCTGGTGGGCGTGCCGGGTGGATCCCAATCCGGCGCATGCGGGAGTCTGTCTGACTGTCTCTCCCCGTTTCCAGCTTCAGAAAAATACAAAAAAAAAAAAGGACGAAAGAAACCCTCATGGACACAGGCCACAGTATGGTGACGGTGGGGGGGGGGGGAGGGAGGAGGGGGGAGGGGCGGGATACACGGTGATGGATGGAGACTTGACTTGGGGTGGGGGGTGAGCAGACAATCCCGTGTACAGAGATGTGTTGTAGAATTGAGCAACTAAAACCTGTATAATTATGTTAACCAGTGTCACCCTAATAAAATCAATCAATAAACTAACAAACAAAAGAAACCCCACAGCTGTCCAGATACCACTCCAGGGCTTCTGACTCGGTGGGCAGTGGGTCAGGGCCCGGGCTCAGGGAAGCGTATTCTGAAGAAGCTCTCTCCAGGTGACTCCGATGTTCCCTGGGGAAGAACGGTGGACCTAGAGCCCACGGACAAACCACCGACGTTCCGTTGATCCACGTGGGCTCAGTGACCGTTTGCTGGGACCCTCGCATGCGCCTGGAACCGCCTACTGTATAAAGCTCCCAGCCGCCTGAGCATGCACCAGAAGAGCCAGGCGGGCACATCAGTCACACCAGACGGCTGGCTCCGCCCCCAGAGTCGCTGACTCAGTGCCTCTGGGATGGGGCTCCAGTCTTCGCCTTTCTATCCAGCCGCCTGGTGATGCTGATGTTGTCGGGTCCAGGGGCCGCCTCTCTGAGAACCACGGCCCTGGCACATGGGGAACTATGAACATTTTATCGCTGCTTCCTTCGGGCCCTCCCCTCCGGAATGAATACCTCACTCCTCTGGGCACACACATTTCCATGGGGACCACCTCTCTTTCTATAAAACACAGGGGCTACCACCCAGAATTTCCTAGAATAGAAGGAATTATTGGAGCTGAACTAAGAGGCTTCTGCCCATATCCCAAGCCATATCACAGCTCGGGAAGCCAGACTCGAGCACTTTGGAGAAATTCATCTTCATCAGGGGATGAAAGAGAGAGGGACAGGGCTGTGGGGAGGGGCGCACTCCCAAGTCCTCGGGGAGGGGGAGCCTTTGCCCTGTAACGTGGTCGCCCCCCCCCCCCCGACAATAGAAGAATAATGAAAGGAAGTAAGGAAGTAACAATTCAGAACTCTCATAAATTTGGATCTCATTAATTCAGACCCTGGGAGACATCCTGCAGAATTGGGGCTGGTTTATTTTTGTGCTCCTTAGAAATAAAATTTGCGATAAACAAATCAATACCGAGGAAGATGGAACATAAAACAGTGTCTGTGTGGCTTATAATCATTCTGATCTGTCAGCTGAAGCCAGGTCCCTCGCTCAGGACGAAGCCCTGCCCGCGAGCTCTGGGCTATGCTGTCTGGAAGGAAACGGAACGTTGCCTGCTCGCCTACTATGCGCCAGGCAGAGGCACAGGGCTTCTGCAAACACAGCTTAATTTTTTTGTTGTTGTTCGCATGATAATCATGAATGCTTTGTAGCAGGATACAATCTACAAAGATCTTTTCACATCTACTATTTTCTTAACGTTGAATCTCGACAGCACGGTAAGTTGTCTAATACTATTTATGTCCATTTTATTGATGGAAAGACTGAGGCCCAAGCCAGCAATCTCTCTACAGGTCTCACCATAGCAATCCCAACCCAGGGTCAGAACGGATGCAAGCATGACTCCTCTCTGAGGCTAATTTAGCCAGACCCCGGTGAAAACAGTAAGCCAGAGAGTCCCCATGGTGACTAACAGATACTTCAAAGTTGAAGCTCAGAAGCGTTGAGTTTTAAGTACTGAGGCTTGGAGTTGGGAAAAGGGGAGCTATCCTGAGGGCTCAGGACCAGAAAGTCTTTGACAAGAATAAAGAACTGATGGTCACATAGGATTGGAAGTCACTGAGTTCAATCCATGACACACATACAAACTAAAGCTGAGAACCAAGCTGTCCTGGGGCTGTCCTGAGCACCCCACGCTCCAGGGAACCTTTATACTTTTCAGAATCATCTCTTGGGACGTTCTCGGAGGAGGCCCCGTGGCGGGTGCAGCTTTGTTCAGGCTGTGGTCCCCGAACTTGAACACCTCAGACGCACCCGGAGGGCACACAGATTGCTGGGTCCCGGCCCAGAAGTCCTCAGTGAGTAAGTCAGAGGTGAGGCCTGATCAGTTGCATTTCTCGCAAGTTTCCAGGGGGTGCTGATGATGACCACAGGACCAGGCACCTCACTTTTATTTTTTTATTGATTTTAGAGTGAGAGGAACAGAGAGAGAGAGAGAGAGAGAGATAGGTTGTTCCACTCATTTATGCATCCACCGGCTGGTTCTTCTGTGTCCTGACGGGGTATCAAACCTGCAACCTTGGTGTAACAGAACAGTGCTCTCACCACGTGAGCTAGCCGGCTGGGGCCAGGGACCACAATTTATGAATATTGTGTTAGAGAGAACTAGCGACAGGTCCCTTCTCCGCTAGATACAAAGCCCATGCTAGGATTCAGGGATGATGCACATTTCCTGTACCCTTCAAAGAAACAGCCGGTTGAGCCCGAGCAAGGGCAGTGTGAGGAGAAGGGTTGGTGACCGTGACGCCTACACAGGGGGACGGTCGGAGACAGGAGAGTCGATGCTTCTTCTTGGCCGTGGTGATGCGTAGAGCTCATCAATTGATGATATGACTGATCTCAACCGGTGTCAGAGGATCCTTTCGCCATAACACCCAGCACCATGCCATTTTCTGTCTGGAAGCTGCTCTCCTAAGTTTGTGCCCTCCTGCTGGCCACTGAGGCAGGGAGCCCGAGGAGGGCACACACTGCCCAGCCGGCCTTTCCAGAGAAACAGCCACGGGTCCCGCAGAGCCCCCGGCAGAACTAAGCAGCTGCTCCGTGAGCACACACCCCCCCCCCGTCATGTAGCAAGAGCATGCCCGCGTCGCCGTACCAAACAGACACACCGCCCCCGACCAGCCACGAGGGTGGTTTCAGGCGGCGGAGCGTGCCGGCCACCCCCTGAGCTCCACGTGCCGAGCAGCACGCGGGTGACTTCTCAAACCTCCAACTCCGCCGCTGTCTTCTCATCGCCACCATCATCCGGAAGTCAGAGGACAGCTGTCCCCAGGCAGGAGACAGAATCAAGCTAAAGAGAAGTCGGAGGCTGGGCTCCTGAACCTGTGCAACGCTACTGGTTCCGACGAGGAAGCAGCCTGGGGCCAGGAGGGGGAAGGCTTCTGTGCAAAAGAGACTTGCTGCAAGAAGCAGGAGAAAAGCCTGACCAGGTGGTGGTGCAGTGGATAGAGCGTCCGACTGGGATGCGGAGGACCCAGGTTCGAAACCTCAAGGTCACTGGCTCGAGCGCGGGCTCACCAGCATGAATGCGGGGTCGCTGGCTTGAACGTGGGATCATAGATGTGACCCCGTGGTCGCTTGCTTAAGCCCAAAAGGTTGCCGGCTTGAGCTCAAGGTTGCTGGATTGAGCAAGGGGTCACTGGCTCACCTGGAGCCCCCCAGTCAAGGCACATATGAGAAAGCAATCAATGAACAATTAAGGAACCACAATGAAGAATTGATGTTTTTCATATCTCTCTCTACCTGCCTATCTGTCCCTATCTGTCCTTCATTCTGTCTCTGTCTCTCTTGCTAAAATAAATAAATAAATAGGAGAAAAAAGAAATATGAGGTAATACCTGAATAGTCATCTCAATATGATTGAAGAGAATTTTGCATCTGTGACATCAGATCAACAGCCATGGCTGAGAAACAAACAGATCAGGACAGTCTGCCTGAATTGTAGATATAAACAGAGTGGATACTGGAGGAAATGAGTGCATAAAACTCCAATGAGAGAGATGTCCTGGGTACTTAGAGGGAATGACAGAGAGACAGAAACAACAGGAGGAAAGAAGAGACAGAAAGGACAACCCCAGAAACTAATGTTTCAAAGAGCACTCTCAGAAGAGAGACAGAGGAGCTCATTCAGAAGCAATAATTAAATTTTTTTTTTCTAATAAAAGACTTCAATCTTCACATAAAAAATAATAATCAAGTATCAGACTATATATCAGAAGGGGCCAATATCTAAATATACTCTAGTAAGATGTCATTTAAATAAGTAAAGAAAATAAAACCCATGTTCATGAAACACCGGACCTCTAGACAGTGAAGCAACCTTGTAAGGAGTTTTGAAAACTGTATTTCTGCAGAGGCAGGAGAGTGTGCTGGCGAAGAACACACATCTGGACATGGCTGGCAAGATCCAAACCTCTTCATGCATCTCTTCCCTCAAATGCAAAAGGAAAGCAACAATCATACCCATTTCACAGGCTGTTGAGAAGATTGAGTCAATATATATAATGCACTGATAACAATACTCCTAAGTGCTATTTAAGTGTTGGTTGGTATTTTTGAGTAGAGATGGTTTTTTAAATTCTATTCCTTTAGAACTCATTGAAAAGAAAGAGAAGAAGGAATAATATTGTAGAAACACTTTCTTCGGAAAAAAAAAAAAAACCCAGACTTTTTTAACTTAATAAAGGTAGAGAAATTTTGAAACACACACACACAAATAGAAAAAAAAAATACAAAAATCAGTTCAAGGAGAACTGGAGACTTAAATATAAAAAAATCAACTTCAAGCCTGTTACAAAAGGATATGGGAAAATATATTAACGCTCTCGAAACTGGGAGGAGGTCTTTAAACAAGAATCGCAAGGATCAGACTGAAGAGGAGACAGCTGAAAGTTGTGTAACTGTGACACAGCACAGCTACACACCAGTCGTAACACCGCAAGTCAAGCCCGTCAAGCATATATTCACATCAATCTCCAGAACACATAAGTAATTTCAAATTAATAAGAAAGTAAACCAATCCAATAGGAAAATCGGCAGAGGAGGTGAAATAGGTAAGTCGCAGAAGAGAAAACGCAAAGAGACAATCCACACATGTTCAAAGTCGCCAGTAATCAGGCAAGGTCAAATCAACGCCAGGAGGAGAGAGCGTCTCACACCCAGGAGACGGACAGAAATGAGGGCGCCTGCGACTACCACCGTGGACAAGCAGGAACAAGAACTCTTGCACGCTCCCGATGGGAGTGCAAATTCGGACAGGTGCTTTGGAAAGAACTGTGGCAATGGCTAATGCGGTTAAAGACAGATACGTCCAAAGACCGACCGGCAATCTCGCCTTGAGATACGTGCCCTAGATGGATCCACACGTAAGTGCCTAATGAAATGTGCCCAAGCATGTCCCTGTGCAACATAGTTTGTAAGAGAGACGAGCTGGGGAAAAGCCCTCCACCCCAATCAAGAGAAGAGTGGTCGATAGTGATGGATTCATCCAATGGGATCCTACGCGCAAATGAACGGAGCCAGAGGTCCCGGCATCAGCACGGAGGCTTCGCCGTCAGGGTTGAGCCCATGGAACAAGCTGAAGGAAAACAGGATGACATCCTGTAGAGAGAGTTTCAAAACCTATACTATTGAGGCATATCGCGCATAGGTCGTGCGACACAAGGACAGGAAAATGACCGGCGCTGGTTTCCGGAAAACAGATCCTCCTGGAGTTAGCGAGAGGAACGCAACTGAGGGAAGGTGTTAGGGAGGGGGAGCTTCTGTGTCTGACTTCCTGTCCTGGAGGGGTGGGGGGTGGGGGTGTCTGCCTGTTCGATGAGTCTTTATTTTTATTTTGTGTGATCACAAAAGACAGATGATAGATATCAATAGATAATGTCTAGATAGCTAGGTGCTGGATGGATAGATAGGTGACAGATTGGCAGGTCACTCGTTAGTTAGCTAGTTAGCTAGTGTTTGGTTAAGTAACTGTTTCCCAAGAGTCTTATCCACTGCTAAATTATCCTCCCTCCAACGATGCGTAAAGGAAATAAACAGTCTCCAGTTTTTAAGACCTCGGAAATCGAAACAGCCCACAAAGTCCTCACTGAGGGGAAGAGAAAGCTACCTGACCATCTCTGCCAAACAAGAAGGAGAAGTACAGAATTTCCAAAATCACAGACGCGTTTCTTTATCATCTTCAAACAGCACAAACCCCCTAATGCATTAAGGAAAGGTCGGTTAATGAGACCACACTTTTTTTAAACACTGAACACAGTGTCTCGATGGACAGAAATACTGCTCAGTGATCCTAAAACGATCGTCCTGCAGAATCTGGTATGCAAATAGGGCAATAAAGGTAGACCATTGTGAGGAAATGACACCAGAAGGAGCTTCTGTGATGGGGGAACAACTCTTCCATCCTGCAGAGCACGCACCACACACCACGGACAGACACAGAGCCGGTCTCCGCAAAACGGCTGGGCAGCTCAGACCCCCTGGGCGTCCGCCATGCCCTCACTGCACTGCCGAGCTCCTCCAAGGAAGAGTAAGCCCCAAGCTCAAACCACGTGTTAGAAACCCCAATACGTGTGAGAGAGGGGTTTCCCCTCCGTTTACAAAAGCTCAAGTCATTTCAATACTCATAATAATGGTAATAAAACCTAAACAAATGCACAAGAAATATCATCATCCTCTCCAAAAAAAAAAAAAATGATTTTAAAGGCTGATGGAGATGATAAAAATATGGTTCACTTTCATTAAAGAAACGCAAATCAGGCCCTGGCCGGTTTGCTCAGTGGTATGCGGGGGACCCGGGTTCGGCCTGGTATGTGGGGGACCTGGGTTCGATTCCCGGCCAGGGCACACAGGAGAAGTGCCCATTTGCTTCTCCACCCCTCCCCCTCTCCTTCCTCTCTGTCTCTCTCTTCCCCTCCTGCAGCCGAGGCTCCACTGGAGCAAAGATGGCCCAGGCGCTGGGGATGGCTCCTTGGCCTCTGCCCCAGGCGCTAGAGTGGCTCTGGTCGCGGCAGAGCGATGCCCGGAGGGGCAGAGCATCGCTCCCTGGTGGGCAGAGCGTCGCCCCTGGTGGGCGTGCCGGGTGGATCCCGGTCGGGCGCATGCGGGAGTCTGTCTGACTGTCTCTCCCCGTTTCCAGCTTCAGAAAAATACAAAAAAAAAAAAAAAAAAAAAAAAAAGAAACGCAAATCAAAATATGAAGTACCTTGTTAAAAGACAAACTGGTTTGGTGATATCGGTGATTGGCAATATGCCAGGGGCACGCACAGGCTCTGTCACTGCCGTGACGGGAGAAGAAAGTAGCGGTGCCTATTTGAAGGGCGGGGCTTTTCTGAGAATCTCACCGCTAGGAGTGTGCCCTACACAGGTGCTCTCCAATGTCACCATCATACCGGAACTAGGGTAGACAGGGCAACATGGACTGTGACAGTCCCTTTCCGTGGAGGGTGGGGTGCGTACACTCGAACCCATGTGGTAGTATGTTATGCAGCTGTTAAAAAGGGTGAAGCAGAGTTGTATGGGCTGATGTGGGAAAATCTCCCCTCCCCACCAAGATAACAGAAAGTTGGGGGGAAAAAAAGTCAGGTAGAGAGTATGATCCCTTTTATATACATAAGAATGAAAATATCATACATATAAAAATATACATAGAAACTCACTGTAGGCAGGATGGTTTATACAAACAATAATTTTTCTGGAAATAATAATGCCTACAAACTACTAGAACTTCCTTTCCTTTGGGGACAGGTTCCTGGAATGAAGGACGAGAGAGGCATTTCCCCTTTGAGTTTCACGACTTTTATTGTTTGAATTTTCTAAACGTGTGTGTCTGTTCTTCTAATTTTTGTACTATTTACAGAGTTTATCTGGAATTAGGGAGTGGGATCATGGTTCATTCTTTGATTTCTTCTTTGTACTTCTTTATATGAAAAAAAAAAAACCTCTAGTAAATGTCATTTTATAAAAAGAAGTGCACAGGCCGGTAAGTGAGAGGCGTCCCTTTTCCTGGGTAAATGACAAAGCATTTATCAATCACGGATCCTAAGACCCACTTGGCAGGAGAACGGTCAGGATTAAACAAGATCCCGTTATGAATCGTTTTATCTACAACTCCACACCCATAAGCCTCAATAAACGGGAACTGCAGCTCACGTTAATGCCAGTCTTTCCTCCTTCCTACGCAGGGGACTCTTAACTCTGTGTGTGCCCCGAGCTGACCCCAGGCTGGGCAAAGTCCAGAGCAGAAGTAGCTGCAGAGAGCTCGGGCTTTGCTCTCCGGCCGGATGGCTGTTTTCCTGGGAAAGCTCCCGGCTCCTTCCTCCTCGTTCCCCAGAGCTCACACCACATCTCCGCAGCGGGGAGCGGACCAGGGGCCAGGAGGCCTGCGCTCCTCCACGCTGTCACATTCTGCTGAGTGAACACAGCAGCTCCGAGCTCCCTCCACCACGGCACGCTGGGCACGGGCCAGGTCTAATTGCAGATCGCACTGACAGTGACTATTTACTAGTTTAAAAATCTCTAGAGAGCAACGACTTGGAATGCTCCCCTCTGTCACAACTCTATGGCTCGCTTTCACGAGCGCTGGCGGCTTCCCTCCTCCAGACTCCACGGAGTTAGCAGCACTGTGGGCCGTGCTTCGGGGGACCCTGCCAATCCGGACCCCGCCAATCCGGACCCCCGCATCTTCCTTCTGCTCATCCTGTAGCCAGGGACCGACCTGGACAGTGTCACCGGGTGGGCTGCCCACCTAGCAAAGACCGTGTATCCACAGAGGTGAGGGCTCAGGGTGAATAACCCCGTTTTGCCAGAATAGCTTGGGAACCACCTTGCCCGACACCCCCCTTCATCAGAGGAGAAAATGTAAACCCAGAGAGAGCGAGTAGAGGTTATCTCAAGGTCATACATGTCATTTTGGAAACCAAACCCCAACTTTCGAAGGGATGCTTTTCATCCCATCCCTGTGCTCTAGGAAAGGAGATGTTCCCGTCAGAGACAGGAGAATGAGGATCAGAGGCCAGGCCGGTGCAGGGCAGGGCCTAGAACACGGTCTGATCACCGCTGCACTGGGACACATTCCCAGAAAGTCCTTCCAAAACCCACCCCTCTTAATTCCAATCAATGTCCCTTCCTCCACCGAACCATCAGGCTTGTCCATTTGGATTTAAGGAAACTGGTGCTTTGTGTTTGAAACGAAACCAACCAAATAAATGAAACAATAAATATGTACTGTGTAGTAGTCATCAGCTGTGGCCAAGGACAAACTGGGTCAACCTCGTCCCCTGCAATGGGAGGCTCTTTGGTGGTCTCTCATGTATTACACAGGCTTTGTGGGTGAGACACACACACTCACTTATATACTTTAAAGAAAGCATTATATGGTTCAATAATAAAAGTATGGAAACTGCAGCTCGAGTGCATCCTAATTACTTACGAAGGGGATGAGAGAGAGGGATGCTTTGGGGTGGCATTGACCTGCAGAGATTTTATGAGGACTGAACCCTCGCCCATCCCCCCACCAGCACCACTGAGAGGGAACTGGAGAATGTCACCACTGAAGCAGTGTTCAAGGTCACTGCTCCAGCCTCAATATTTACAGATGAGGAAACTGCGGCAGGGGAGGGAAGACACACACAGTCCAAGGTCACGGAGGCGTGGACGGCTGGTGGTGACTAAACGCCAAATCTTCCCCAGCCAGACAGAGCTCTCCCCATGCGCACAGCCTCCTCCATGCAGAGGTTGATTTCTATTTCCAGGGACCCCGGTGCGCCACGTAGCTTCTCCTCAGATGCACTGGCTGTAATCCCCTTGGAAAGATGCCCAGTCTACCCAGCTTCCGTCTCTGACTGTGATCACCATTTTTGACAGCAGGACTCTGGCCAAGAGGAGTCCTGAGAAGGCCTGGGAGATGAGGCAAAGGACACAGGAGCTCTCTGTGGGGGAGGGACGACTTTTTCCTTGCCCCCAAACATCCCGGAAGATGAGGGAAGACCTCATAGACCAGTTAGGACATCTTCATTTGAAAAGGAGACAGTTACTACTTAAGAAGGGTTTTGTGATAATCTCATTGGAGGATGTAATGTGTTTAAGACCCTGAGCAGATACACAAAATAATAAGTGGCAGCTCTGGCCACCAAGGCCGAAGCAGGGGAGTCTGGGTGGGGAGGGATCTACACTCTGGAGCCACACCGACCCCTGGATTCAGTCTCAGCCCTGTCTCTTACTAGCGCTGTGGTTGAGGACGAATTACTCAGCCTCTCACCTTACTCACCGATACAGTAGGGAATCTAATATATCCTATCTCATAGGGTGACGGAAAGGAAATATGTAAAGAGTGTAGAACAGTGGCTGGAATATGTCAAGCACGATATACAGGCTGTTATCCTTGTCGTTGCCCAGGGTCTCTTAGAATTAATGACCAAAATGCTCAGAGGGCCCCTCAACTCTTCGGTCACTCTGCGCTCCTTCTCTGCAATGCTTGCTCTTCTGCTGACCAACGGTCCTGACGGCCCCTCCCGGCTCCTGGAACCTCCAACCCCTCCTGCTCGTCCACCGATGACCCTGCCTCCTATCCATGGAGAAGCTGGGGCAGCAAGATGGCCCCACCACCTCTCACCTGCAGCAGCCCAGTTAACTCTCATCTACAGGGAGTCTATCCCCACCCTCTCCCTCTCCGCGCTCCCCACTGCCAAGGGAGCAAAGTGTCCCCGCTCTCGTCCTAGCCTGACATCCATCCCTTTTCTTCTTCTCAAGGACTTGCTTCCTGCAACGGAGAGCTCATCTGTCTCTCTTCCTCCATGGGTTCATTCACACTTAAACTTCTAGAGCCTCTCATGATTTGACCACCACACCCTCCTCAGACCCCGTGTCCCCATCCCGGGCGCTGCCTCCTTCCTCTGCTGCCCACCACGCTCAAGCTGCCTAAAGAGTTGAAAATAGATAAGTAACCCTCTTCACCTCACGCTTCGTTCTCAGTTCTTTCCTGTCTGACCCCTGCGTTCATCTCTCCACTTACTCATGCGTGTCCTCGCTGGCCACCGTCATAGTGGACAAAGGCCTGTGCTGACTCAGTATGACCTCATCCTCACTGGACTGCATCTGAAAAAAAATCCTATTTCCAAATAAGGTCACACTCACAGGTGCAAGAAGGAGGACTTCAGCGTATCTTTTTTAGGGGATACAATTCAACCTATAATGATCAAAAAACAACCTTATTTATATGGATGCTGAACTGCTTCTCCTCTATTCTTCCTCATCATCACTCACCCTATCCTAGAGTCTTGATTCCCAAGGACTATACACAAAATCTGCCTCACATTCACCCACTCCTCCCTGTCTCTCTTGATACCTCCTCATCAAAGCTACGACCACCTCTCACCTGCAACAGTAGGGCCAGTCTTTCTACTTAACTCTTTACCCACTACCATTTGTTCTATACATAGCATCATTAAAAGTAATCTCCTAAAAACTGGTCCTGGTTGGCTGGCTTGGTGGTGGAGTGCCACCTGGTGTGTGGGTGTCCCGGGTTTGATTCCTGGCCAGGACATAAAGGAAAGGCAACCATCTGCTTCTCCACTCTTTCCCCTCCTTCTTCTCTCTCTCTCTTTCTCTTCCTCTCCCATAGCCATGTCTCGATTGGTTCAAGCAAGGTGGCCCCAGCTGCTGAGGATGGCTTCCTGGCCTCTGCCTCAGGCACTAAAAATAGCTCAGTTGTTGGGCAATGGAGCAACAGCACCAGATGGGCATAGTATCACCTCATCCCAGTTGGAGCACATGCAGGAGTCTGTCTCTCTGCCTCCCCTCCTCTCACTTAATAATAATAATAAAAGTAACCACCTAAAAATAGACATCAGATTGTGTTTTCAAGGTTTCATAATGCTCTCAAATTAAAAATGTAAAATAATCTGGAAGACACTCCACGTCACAGCCCTGTGGTTTCCCTCCCTCTACCCTTTTCCTTGGATTCTTTCTGTTCTTCAGCTCACCCAGCCCAGACCTGTCTCACAGCCTTTGCACTCACAGTCACCTCTACCTGGATCCTCGGATCTGTGCAAGCCTAGATCCTTCTTAACCACTGAGGTCTCACGGCACATGTTAACTCCCAAGAGAGACCTTCACTAATCACCCCATCTGCTGTAGGCTCCCCAACACTCTCAGTCACAGTATGTTACATTCACCACGTGCATGAGTCATTATAGAAAACAATCTTATTCACCTGTTTGGCTGTTGTTTATGGTAGAGACTCCCTCTGACACCCTGGAGTGTCCAAGTTACCAGAAGGAAAACCCTGTACTTAGAACAGGGCTGGGACCTAGACTGTAACCACTGGAGAGTTGTCAATGGAGTAAATGAATTTCTTCTTCTTAATTTCATCTTCATAAATCCATGTCAACTGCCTTTGTTGCGGCTCCTTAGTCTCCTTAGTTGTTCATTGACTGCTTTCTCGTATGTGCCTTGACGGGGGGGGGGGGGGGGGTTACAGCAGAGCAAGTGACCCATTGCTCCAGCCAGTGACCTTGGGCTTAAGCCGGCAACCTTGGGCTCAAGCCAGCGACCATGGGGTCATGTCTATGATCCCACGCTCAAGCCAGCGACCCAGCCCGCGTTCAAGATGGTGAGCCCACACTCAAGCCAGATGAGCCCACACTCAAGCCGGCAACCTTGAGGTTTTGAACCTAGGTCCTCTGCCTCCCAGTCTGATGTTCCATCAACTGCGCCACCACCTGGTCAGGCAAAACATGTTTATGTTTTGACAATTTGAACCAATAATGTCTTCATATGTAGGAAAATCTTACCCTGTATAAGGGAGTTCTTGACCTAAATTATATCGGTTGTAATAATAATCATCATCATAATCACAATAGCTATTATAGATTCTCTGCTTTGTCACTATTCATTTAATCTTCATAAACCTCTGGAAGTGGGCAAGGTAACTCTCATTTTGTAGTTGAAGAAACTGAATCTCAGAGTCTTTACGTATCTTGTTCCTATTCACATATCTCATTAGTGGATGACCTACAGTTCAGGACCAAGTTTGTTATGACTTAAAAAATCTGATGCTTTTAACCACAATGAGGTACCACCACACGCCCACCTGAACAGCTAAAATGAAAAAGACTGGCAATACCCAAGGTTGTTGAAAACAATGGAAATGATCAAAATGTCCATCAAATGAAGACTGAGTAAATACATTAGTGTTTTCCAACTGCCGCTCCCTGACCGGTCCTTCGGGAATTGCGTGCCAGTTCACAGAAGAGTTAACCACCCAGCCGTTGCATAAAGACTAGACCCAATGATCTTAGTTGAACTCGCTTATGCCCAGGATGACTTCTGCCTTAGTGGTCCCAAAATAATTCTTCTGTTTTCACTGGGTCCCCCCCAGTGTAGAAAGGTTGAAAACCACTGAAATATACTGTGGTAACTTCATGACATGGAGTATTGTAGAAAGGGTGAGATTCTGGCATATGTAACAACATAGATTACTCTCACAGGGGTTATGTTCAGTGGAAAGCTAGACAGAGCACAGCACACACCATAGGATTCCATCTCCATGAAGGATAAGACCAGGTCTGTTGAAAAAAGACTCCGAGAGAACCGGTAAACAGTTCGACCATTACAGAAGCAGAACAGTGGTTACCTCAAGGGGTTAAGTATATATTGGGAAGGGGGCATACGGGAATCTTACAGGGTTATGGAAATGCTCCACATTTTCACTGAGTACTAGACAAAGGGGTGAGGATGGATGGATAGATGGGTATATAGAGAGAGATGAAAGAGCTAGGATAGATAAATGCGTTTAAAAAATCACTGACTTGTATATACTTAAGATGAGTACACATTCCATATTTTAGGATTGCCATTATACCTGAATTTTTAAAATCCATGCTTCTTACTCTTGTACTCAATTGACCTTTATTTGTACCCCAATTATAACAATACCAAGAGGAAGGCAAACTATTCTTAGTCTTCTAGTCTCCTAAATGCCGATATTTAATTAAGTTTACAACCCAAGACCATCAAGAGCTGCCAAGGAGCTGAGAGCCGCCCCTCATTAGAAGAGGGAAACAGGCCTGGAAAGGGAGAGGGAGCTGCAGAGTGACATTGCTCCCGCAGGGCGGACCGCCCCGAACACACCCATCCTTCTTCTTCCTGCCAGTGCCCTCAGACCTCATCCCTCCACACAGCGCTGCTGCTTGGGAAGAGCGTCTGGCCGTTCGTCTGTCTGCACGCCACGCTGCTCAGAGGTTTCAGACGGAACTGTGGGAGGGCTGAGCCCATGGTGATGAACAGCCCAGCAGACTTCCCTCAGAGGGAAAGAACGCACCCTGGAGCCAGCCAGGAAGGAAGGAGGGGAGAGGGGTTCCATGTGGGGACCACTGAGTGGCGTCCGAGAGGAGACCCCCCCTCCCCGCTCTGCTGGTGATGAAGTCGTTGCCCCCGAGGCTGCCCACGCAGGTGGGTGAGCGACAAGAAGCGAGAGTCCAAAAGAAAGTCACGCCCGGTGCATGCCACCAGCAAGCAGGGCTTCATTTCAGCCGCGAGCCTGAGGACATTCATCCCGCTAATAAACTCAGGACAGCAGTGACAAGGTGCTGAAGGCCCAGAGCTCCGGCTAACGCAGCGATTTAAGGACAAAAGAATTCTTTCCACTGGAAGGTCAAATCAGGCTAAGCCCCGAAGAAGGGTGACAAATAAATCGATGGTTAGGGAGCCTCCGCTCCACGGGGAAGGGCAGCTGTTCATAGAATGGTCACCACGTCTAATGCAGCACGCGGCCGCATTTTACATAAAATCCCAGGGAATGGGATCTTGGAAAGAACCTCACAAAGGATGTGCTCATTATCCTCCTGTGGCACACAAGACAAATCAAACCGTCCTCGTTCTAAATAACTTGTCCAGGACCTCACGGCGAGTAATATAAGCAGCAAGGTTCTGAGCAAAATGTGTTGTTGTGCTTCAAAGCCTGTGGTCTTCCAGCCTCATCAGGCTGCCACGGGAAATCAGGATAAATCGAAATACATAAAGAGAAAGAGAAACAAAGTGAAATTGGTGGAAGCATCAGAAAGGGCAGGCGAGGTCCAGCTAGAAGGAGCTGGACATGAGGATCGGGGATTCCAGCTCAGTGGGGAGAAGTATGAATATTGTGTTCAGTGTTCTGGGCCCCTCCCCTCCCCCAACTCAATCATTGATTATGGCTGATAGGTCTATTCTCCTCGTGACTTGGAGAAGGGAAAGGCCCTCTGATTCCCGACGGCTCTGACCTGATTCCCACCTCTGAGAACTTGCCGTGTCCTTTGCTCCCATCTGACCTTCATGTTTTTATTGCTGGTGGGTGTGTCTGATCCCTCGGGTCGGCAAAGCAAGGCCAAGTTCTGCCTTCATCACCGGCCTGCCGTCAGCACGGTGCCTGGCACGGGATGGGTGCTCACTGTCAAACTGACCAATGAACAGACCCCGGTCTGTGTTCACATGCTCGTCATTCGAATGTCTGAGCCGTGGAAACTCCTGCTTTTCTTACAGGTAGGGAAGTGCTGAGTGGCTATTAAGCTGTAACAAGGACCCATCAGTGGGTAAGCAAAGCCTCCCAAACTGTTCTTCTCCTCCAAGTAGATGCTGCCTCCTAAGTTATCCACATAATCTTCACAGCTTTTTAACTCCCCTGAGGTTAAGATCCAGGGACACGGATCAAACACAACATTCACATACTCATTCACCCAATAGAGTGCTGGGTGAGACTAATATTGAATGTCCCGTCTTTGCTGATGAGATCGATCCAGTTTTTAGGAGCCTTCGCACCTTAAAAAAAAAAAAAAAAAAGAAAGAAAGAGCCTCAGCGGTTCTCAACCTGTGGGTCGCGACCCCGGCAGGGTCGAACGACCAAAACACAGGGGCCATCAGAAAATACATTGGAAATACATATTTATTATACAATACATTTTTAAATAAAATATGTATTTTCCGATGGCTTTAGGCGACCCCTGTGTTTTGGTCGTTCGACCCCGCCGGGGTCGCGACCCACAGGTTGAGAACTGCTACTCTAAATGAAAATGTTTTAAAATTTTATTTAAAACAATATGAACATAGTACATAGATTAGATATTGTGGGAAAGCTACATTCTCCTCAAACTAAAGAGTGGTTTTGAAACAATTCTAATGAGAACCATGCACATGTCAACTAAAAAGCTGACAAGCAGAGTCTAACGTCTATCTGGAAAAAGCTAATTTAAGAGAAGAGCCAAGACATTTTAAAAGAAAAAAAAAAGTAATGGAAGAGAACTTCTACCAGACATTACATACTATATAAAGCTACAATCATTAAAACAGTATGACACTAACCAGAGAAGAGAGAAACAGAACAAAATGGAAAAATAGGAGAAAGAGCCTACTACATGTAAGGGGTGAGGTTATGATAAAGATGCTCTCCAATTCAGTGAAGAAGAAGAGAAATAAAGTTATCTATCAATATTTGAAAAAATAAAAGCGATGTCTACGGTTTTCTCCTCACGCAGATAAATTAGGGTGCTTGTCCGGCCCCCACACTCAAATGGAAGCCCTACCCCAATTTCCTGATAAGGGGGCAGGCCTGAAAAGCCTTGTTGTTGTTTTTGTTTGTTTGTTTGTTTTGTGTTTTTTTTTGGTGGTTCTTTTTTTTGGGGGGTATCACATGACCCTCTCCAATTTCCTGGCCAGACTTGATTGGGCCAGATATAAAAAAAGTCAGTTTGTATTCTCGAGAATGTAAGGTAAGCAGTTTCCAACCTCTAGGCAAAGTGTTTGGACATGTAAAGTCACAAAGCTGTCGAGACCACTCAAGACCACACGCAGTGTCCACAGCTCTGTGCACTCCCAAACCACGTGTGAGCAGAAACACCCGGCCCACAGAGAGAGGAGAACCCCGCCCAGTTTCCAGGAGGCCCTGTATATGAGAAAATGAAAAATGAGAATAGAAAAGAAATAAGAGAAAGTATGTATGAGTAGTTCCCTGATCCTGGCGGGGATGTGTTGAACCCTGAGAGCAAAGAGCAAGCACAACAAATGGAAAGACTGACGAACCAGACTTGATAAAAATGGTTAGGATTTTGTGTGTCAGGCATCACCATTGATGTAAACCCTTGTTCTGGGAAGCATTATTCACAAAAGCCAAAAGGTAGAAGCAACCCAAGTGTCCATCAGTGGGAAAAACGGAGAAATAAAATGTAATATACACATACAATGGGATATTATGATTCAGCCTTTTTGAAAAAGGATGGAGGCCCTGGCCGGTTGGCTCAGTGGTAGAGCATCGGCCTGGCATGCGGAAGTCCTGGGTTCGATTCCCGGCCAGGGCACACAGGAGAAGCGCCCATCTGCTTCTCCACCCCTCCCCCTCTCCTTCCTCTCTGTCTCTCTCTTCCCCTCCCGCAGCCGAGGCTCCATTGGAGCAAAAGATGGCCCGGGCCCTGGGGATGGCTTCTGTGGCCTCTGCCCCAGGCACTAGAGTGGCTCTGGTCACGACAGAGCAACACCCTGGATGGGCAGAGCATCGCCCCCTGGTGGGCAGAGCGTTGCCCCCTGGTGGGCGTGCCAGGTGGATCCCAGTTGGGCACATGCGGGAGTCTGTCTGACTTCCTCCCCATTTCCAGCTTCAGAAAAATACAAAAAAAAAAAAAAAAAGAAAAAAGAAAAAGGATGGAAATTCTGACACAGGCCACAAACGGACGAACCTTGAGGACATTATGCTAAGTGAAATAAGCCAGTCACGAAAGGACAAGCACAGTATGATTCCACTTTAGGGAAGGCATTGAGAGAGGTCACATTCATAGACACCGAGAGTGGCGTGTCGGCTGCCAGGAACGAGGGCGCAGGGAAAGTGGAGAGCTGAAGTTTAACAGCTACAGAGTTTCCGTTTTGCAAGATGAATGAATTCCTGAGACCGGAGGGTGGTGCTGGTTGCAACAACAATGAGAATATACTTAGCACAACTGACCTGCAACCTTAAAAACGGTGAAGACAGTATAAATCTTTTGACCATAGTTAAAAAATGTCAAAGCAGTTAATATTTTTAGTATATATTTTAACAGATCTTACGAAGAACTTTCTCAAGGTAGAAAGCAGACCGGGACTATGAACAGACAATTCAGAAAAGAAGAAATAAAATGGGACACTATCTCTTTAGTGCAATATCCTGAGATATAATAGGAGTCTCTGCCTGACCGGTGGTGACGCAGTGGACAAAGCGTCCTCTGGAACACTGAGGTCGCCAGATCGAAACCCCGAGGCCGCAGGTTTGTCAGCACCGCATCGCTGGCTTGAGCAAGCAGAATCATTCACATAATTCCAGTGCTTGATCCCAAAAAGGTTTCTGGCATGAAAAGCACAAGGTTGCTGGCTTGAGCTAGGGGACACTAGCATGGCCCTGGTCCAAGGCACGTATGAAAAGCTCATCGTGCAACTGAGCTGAAAGAATTACAAGTTGATGCTTCTCACTCTCTCCCTCCCTCTCCCCCTTCCTGTCTCTCTCACTCACTTTCTCTCTCTCAAAAACGAAAGAGTCAAACGCATGCACACCCGGTGACTTAGTAACCCTACTTACAGCAATCCATTCAAAGGAAATAATTACGGACATAGCAGAGACATGTACAACAAGTATCATCATCGTGTAGAACTAGAATCAAGGGAAATGTGACCAACAGAGGAATGGAAGGACTGGATCAATTATATGGCTTCCAAAGGCTAGAAGCCATGTGCTCACGCTAGTCTAGCTTTTGAAGGATATTTTAATGCTGTGGAAAATGCTCATGACAACAGCATCAAATGAGCGAAAGATTTCTAATAAATTTCTAAGGTACTCACTACATCTATCTTTGTTTTTAAAATGCGGGGGGGGGAGGAGGATACATACAGGGGTAGAGGATAATTCAGTGGCTCTCAAGGAGTTTATTGGGATTGTGAGTAATTTTCTACACTTCTTTGTATTTTCCAAACTTCCTTTCATGAGCAGATATCTCTTTTCTAATAAGAAATAATTCTATGTTCAAAATGAGATATATGTATATCTCATTATATATTAGTGAAAGGAGGGGAGGCAGTGGGACAGACTCCCACTTGTGCCCCGACCGGGATCCACAGCAAGCCCACTAGGGGGTGATGCTCTGCCCATCTGGAGTATTGCTCCATTGCTCAGCAACTGAGCCATTATTTTAGTGCCTGAGGCAGAAGCCACAGAGCCATCCTCAGCACCCGGAGCCAACTTGCTCAAGCCAATCGAGCCATGGCTGCAGGATAGGGAGAGAGAGAGAAGTGGGCAGAGGATGGGTAAAAAAGCAGATGGGCACTTCTCCTGTGTGCCCTGACTGGAAATTGAACCTGGGACATCCACACATTGGGCTGATGCTCTACCACTGAGCCAACCAGTCAGGGTGGAATAAAGTACATTTTGATGGAAGAGGGTTATTACAATATTGAGAAAAAAAAGAAAAGAAAAAGTCATAATGCAAAGTGTGCCCAGCCTCTTCTTACCAGGGTGGGCCTCCACGTCTGTGCAGCCACCCCGTGTTTTGCTACCTATCCCCCGGGGCACGGTGGCACAGTGACAAGGTGAACCTTCGTGCCAGCCCTCTCCTCACTAAGCAGGGGAGAGCAAAGAGGGCCCCCCTTCCCTACCACACAGATTGAGTCCCTTGTGTGCCACTGAGAGGGAAGGAAAACTGTAGGTCCCCCACTGGCTCAGCAGGGGACTCGGCTGTGCCAACTTAAAAGGGTCACCGCAGGGACTTGGGTCCAGGAGTCGGCAGATGGGGTGCTGCGCTGTGGGCAGCTGGCTCGCGGCACTCCTCCGCCCGGGGGGGGGCATCAGGGCTGGCAGGGGCCAGACAGATGGACACCCCCCCCCCACAGCTGCCAAGCCGTGTGGTGAGGAGGCCTCTCAATTCTCCCTTCTGCGAGGGGAAATTAGCCATCCACGCCCACATCTCCTCGGGGTGTGAACTTTAAATAAGATGCTCCAACCGAGAGAGTACAGGAAGCCGCGTCGCTGTGCCTGGGAAGAGAGCGAGCCTGTCAGCTTCGCCTCTGCCACACCCGCTCGGCAGCCCCGGGAGCTAGCTTTCCCAAGGGGGACAGCCACCCGAGGAGGAGGGGGGCCCAGAGGGTCCCCCAGGAAGCACAGCCCTCCCTAGGGCTGGCGTGTGGTCTGCCGGCAGGCTCCTGTGATGTGGATTGCCCAGACAGCCGGCCGCTTGCATCTCTGAGCACAACAGTGGATTTTACACCCACAGGGAAGTTGGGGAGTCAGCCAGGTTCTGCTCACCAAGCCAGTCCGGTGGGTCCTGGACCCTGCCGGGCTGAGCCCACCTCTCCTTCCCCACCCCGGTCTCAGCCATGGTCTCCGAGACATTCGAACTCCCCACCCTGCGCAGGGCTGGCTGGACTCCTGTCAAAGCGCTCTGGCCAGCAAGAACGAATTCAGTGCCTTATCAGAGCTCCTTGTTCGGAGGTGCCTGGGGGCTTCTCCCAGTATGCTCCCGTGAGAGACACTCTGCCTGCGGAAACGTCAGGCAAAGGACAGGGTTGGGGGGGCAGAG
Organism: Saccopteryx bilineata; assembly: GCF_036850765.1. Taxonomy (NCBI): domain Eukaryota; kingdom Metazoa; phylum Chordata; class Mammalia; order Chiroptera; family Emballonuridae; genus Saccopteryx; species Saccopteryx bilineata. The sequence continues at coordinate 389,118,401 of NC_089491.1, read as the reverse complement.
TGAGGGCTGCAGGGGGTATAAGTCCCAATCAGCTCTGTAGATCCCCCCAGACTGAAACTGGGTGGGCGAGGCCCACACCGGGCACACAGGCAACTCACTCAGCAAATAGGAATGTCCCTCTGGCCTCCGCAACAACCCCCCACGGCCCAAAGCAACCTTGGGCGGGGAGGCCTACCCACACATGCGATCAGGAAGAAAGCAGATTCAGAAGTCAAGCGAATCCCCCAAGGTCACCCAGCTATGGAACACCCGCGCCTTAAATCCCTAAGGTGAAGGTCGGTCCTGGTAACGGTGGTGAACTTGTTCGAGAAAGTGCAGCCCTGAAGCTGTCTGCAGGGGCCGATGCAGGGAGGGAGGTTTGAGGCTGCGTTAAAAAGGCCCCTTCCTGCCCCCCCCTGCCCCAGCCCCCGCACTGGGGCGCAGCAGGAACTCCCCTGGCTTAGGAAGACCAACAAGGTAGTGTGAGGGGGTGTGACTGGCCTCATTTTCAATGTTGGGAAAAAAAAAACAGGTCTACTCTGGAATAAAAATAGCATATATTAGCCAAGAGACACATACGACTGGTTCGCACGTTTGCTGGACCTCAATTTTATGGACCCACCTCAGGATAACAACCTTAAGCCTCTGTTCCCCTGGGGTTAGAACAGAGGGACCTGCGAACAGCTCCTCTCACTGAGCTCCGGGGTGCAGGGGCCTGGGACACAGGCTCTCCATCAGCCCCTCTGGGGAGGTGTCATAAGAGCTTCACCTTAATGTGTCAACAATTCCGGGCTTGCCACATGACACCTTCTGTAATTGTTTAAACTTAATGTGCGATAATGTGATAACACCCTGGCTAGAATCCTTTTATTTGTTTGGGGGGGGGCGAGAAGCAGGAGGGCAGGGGCATGTGTGCGGGGAGGGGGGGGCGTGTGTGCGGAGAGGGGGGACGTGTGTGCAGGGAGGGGGGACGTGTGTGCAGGAGAGGGGTGAGAAGCAGGAGGGCGGGGGCATGTGTGTGGGAGGGGGGGCATGTGTTCAGGAAGGGGGGGCAAGGAGCAGGAGGGCAGGGGCATGTGTGTGGGAGGGGGGGCATGTGTGTGGGGAGGGTGGCATGTGTTCAGGAAGGGGGGGCAAGGAGCAGGAGGGCGGGGGCATGTGTGCGGGGAGGGGGGCATGTGTTCAGGGAGGGGGGCAAGGAGCAGGAGGGCAGGGGCATGTGTGTGGGAGGGGGGGCATGTGTGCGGGGAGGGGGGCATGTGTTCAGGGAGAGGGGGCAAGGAGCAGGAGGGCGGGGGCATGTGTGTGGGGGGGGCATGTGTGCGGGGAGGGGGGGCAAGGAGCAGGAGGGCGGGGGCATGTGTGTGTGGGGGGCATGTGTGCGGGGAGGGGGGGCAAGGAGCAGGAGGGCGGGGGCATGTGTGTGGGGGGGGCGAGGAGCAGGAGGGCAGGGGTATATGTGTGGGGAGGGGGAGGGGTCTTTTAATTTGGCTCCAGATTCCAACCCTGTTTGACTTCCAATAAAGCTGGCAGCCAGTACATTTAAGGAAAGTTTCATGATTAACCACATTCATAGCTGAAGGCTCAATGGCCCCCAGACTGAGAAGAAAGAGAGCCTTCAACCCCACTGCATTTAAAAATGGCTGCTTTGTTTCCGGAGGGAAGGAACAAATGAGGAAATCACTGTGTGAGTAACAGGGGGAGGCACATGCCCACAAACAAGGCACAGACCATCTGGTCCCATTCGCTGCGGTGCCCTCTGCACTGCGCCCCGCGGACCGAGGCACAGCTGCCTTGGCTGCTGTGGGAGTAACATCGGGCCTCTCGGTCTCTCCGCGCCCGAGGCTTCCGGGGTGGCGTTGGGAGGCACTCACAGTGCAGTCGAAATGCCTCTCGTTATTAGACTCCCATCTGCTCTGTGCCCCTCCCTCTAATCAAGGGCGTGGTGAACAGGACATGGAGTAGGGGAGGGAGACCTTGCCTGGTGGATGACCATTCTAAGACGAGAAGGAGGGGTCCTGGTCGGATCTCTGCTGTCATGAGGCTCTACCCTGTGTGGCGGTCGGATGTGTAGAAGGAGAAAAGTGGGGAGGAGGGCAGTGTGAAGACCTCGCTACTCAATGTGAGCTCGCCTGATGGACAGCGACCCCCTGGAAGCCTGCTGGACAGGCCGACCCTCCACCCCAGACCTGGGAATCAGAATCTGCATCTGAGCAGGCCCCCAGGTGGTTGGTGTGTGCTCCAGTCTGAGAAGCGGTCGTGGAGAACAGCGGTTCTATACCAGGAGTGATCTGGCCTCTACAGGAGACATTTGTCCATTTCTAGAGACAAGTGCCAATGTCTGGAGACATTCTTGGTCATCATCACGGAGCAGAAAGAGGGGAGGCAGGGGTGCCGGAGATGCTGATAAGAATCTGATGGTCCACAAGAACAGACACCTACCCGCCCCCTATCCCCTCCAGCAACGAAGAATTATCCAGTCCAAAATATTCATAGTGCTGAGGCAGCAAACTCCCTGGGGTAGAGTTTTCTTAGGAAAATGAAAAATAAACTGGGATCTGTTCCTTTTTCCTTTCTCATATTGTTCACCTGAAATTATTTAAGCATGCATTTATCCAGTGTGCCCAGGACAACTCTATAAACAGATGCCACCTTCCAGCATTTGGTCCCAGAAGGCAGCAATGATACCTTCCATGCCAAAGCAACATTGAAACCTAAATCATGAACAGATCAATTATCTTTCCTCCATTCCTCAAAGCGTCTATTATTTCCTCACATTCACCATGGTACCCTCTGAATACACCCACGATGACGCAAGAGTCGCTGTGACTCTAGGGCGGACCTGTTGCATGGCCTTTCTTGGGGCCGGAGGTGGACTGTACTAAACTCAGGTAATGGATCACCTCAAGTCCAGACACTTGCCTTGCTTGTTGGTAACGGAGCCCCGACAATAGCATGAGCCACGAAGCCAGATGAGACGAAGCCAGATGAGAACCCTCTACTACAGGGTCAGATTCTGAAGGAACCAAACCAATTCTCAAGTCTTGTTGAGTCTCACCTTCTTATATCTCAATACTAGTCCCTCCTCCCTGAGTCTACTGTCAATCACACCCTATTGGACCATTAAATATGCCTACGGATTTTTCTACCTCTCCTTATTCCATCATCACAGGGTCACTAGTACCACCTGTAGCATATCAATCTGGTCATGTCATTCTTTTGCTCCAAATTCCTTACTGACTAAAAGGATCAATGTTAAACTCCTTGGCTTAGCACAAAATATCTCCTGCCTCCACCTCCTGCTACACTTATCTTTAAATAACCAAATGCCAAAGTCATGTGTAATTCTCTAAACAACAGTTATCCTGGATGTCTCTACATACTGTTATTTTCCTTTTATTTTTCCTAAAATCCTTAGTCCTATCCAGTAAAATCATACTAACTCTTAGTTTTAACTTGAGTCCCCGGGAAACCTCCCCTAATCCCACCAACACACACAACTCTGCCTCTTGAATCACTCCTTCACTGTGTTTCCGTTATAGCAGCGACCATATTTTATTACCGTGCCTTCGATTGCCCGTCTCTATCTTGTTAGACCCTGAGCCCCACCAGGATAAGAATATACTTTGTATTCCCATCCCCTGGCAGAGGGTCCTAATATCACCTTGGTAGCTCAAGGGATACTTGTTGAGTGAATAAAACATTTTAGTAAGATGGAATCGTCCATGTCACACCAAAGAAATGTCTACTGAAAATTGACATAGTGAAAGGAATCAACAATGGCACCGGTTTCTGAGTCTGAACAAGTGGTTCTGTTGAGAGGCAAGTATAGGGAGGTGAGAAGGACATGGAGGTGTAAGGTTAAAGGTGATTTTTAAGTTGTTGCTGGGACGTTTGTTTGGAGATAGTCACCAGAACACTGGGAAATGGAGGCCCAGAGCAGAGGCAAGAAGTCTGAGCTCAAGAAACAGATCTGATTAGGACCCATGTAGAGGTGACAATGAGAACCATGAGCACAGAATATATTCACAGGGAAAGAGGAGGGGAAAAAAAGCAGTTAAATTTTTTTTTTACTTAAATTTATTAGGGTATCCTTGGTTAGTAACATTGTATAATTTTCAGGTACATCAGATTACAATTCAATATCAAACTATACTACAAGGCCACTGTCATCAAAACAGCCTGGTCCTGGCATAAGAACAGGCATACAGATCAATGGAACAGAACAGAGAACCCAGAAATAAACCCACATCTTTACGGTCAATTAATATTTGACAAACAGTGGTAGAGCATCCGCCCGGCATGTATAAGTCCTGGGTTTGATTCCCAGCCAGGACACACAGGAGAAGGACCCATCTGCTTCTTCCCCCTTCCCCCTCTCCTTTCTCTCTGTCTCTCTCTTCCCCTCCCACAGCCTAGGCTCCATTGGAGCAAAGTTGTTCCGGGCGCTGAGAATGGCTCCATGGCCTCCACCTCAGGTGCTAGAATGGCTCCAGTTGCAACAGAGCAAGATGGGCAGAGCACCACCCCCTGGTGGGCATGCCAGGTGGATCCCTGTCGGGCGCATGCAAGAGTCTGTCTTTCTGCCTTCCTACTTCTTACTTCAGGAAAATTCAATATATATATTTGACAAAGGAGGCAAGAGTATGTAATGGAGTCAAAAATGTCTTCCTAATAAACAGTGTTGGGAAAATTGGACAGGTGCACTCAAAAACTGAAATGAGACCACCAACTTACATCATACACAAAAATAAGCTTAAAGTGGATTAAAGACTTACATGTAAGTTGTGAAACCATAAAAATTCTAGAAGAAAACATAGGCAGTACAATCTCAGACATCTGTCATAGCAGTAGTTTTGCTGATATCTCCTCGGGCAAGTGAAATAAAGAACAAAATAAACACAAGGGACTACACCAAACTAAAAAGCTTTTGCACAGCAAAAGAAACCATTGACAAGATAACAGGTCAGTCCACTGGATGGGAGAACATATTTGCTGATACATATAATAAGGGATTAATAATCAAAACTTATCAAGAACTTATAAAACTCAACACCAGGGAGGTAAACAACCCAATTAAAAAATGGGCAAAGGACTTGAATAGACATTTCTCCAAAGAGGACATACAGATGGCCAACAGGCATGTGAAAAAATGTTCAATGCCACTAATTATCAAGAAATGAAAATTAAAACCGCAATGACTTATCACCTCACATCTGCCAGGATGGCTCTCATTAACAAATCAACCAAAAAGTGCTGGCGAGGATGTGGAGAAAAGGGAACCCTCCTGCACTGCTGGTGGGAATGCAGACTTGTGCAGCCACTGTAGAAAACAATATGGCATTTCCTTAAAAATTAAAAATGGAAGTGCCTTATGACCCAGCTATCGCACTTCTAGGAATATATCCTAAGAATACCAAATCACGAATTCAAAAGAAGATACGCACTTCCGTGTTCATTGCAGCACCGTTTGCAATAGCCAAGATCTGGAAGCAGCCCAAGTGCCCACCAGGAGACGTGGAAAGACAAGCTGTAGTACATTTTCCCAGTGGAATGCTACACAGCCATAAGAAGAAACTCTTCCTTTTTGCGACAGCATGGATGGACCTGGAAATTCTTTTTTTAAGATCAAAAGAGGGAGATAGTGAAGCAGACTCCAGCATGAGCCCCTACCGGGATCCACCTGGCAAGCCCATCTGGGGCCAGTGCACGAATCAACTAAGCTATTTTTAGCACCTGAGGCTGATGCACTGGGACCAACCAAGTTATCCTCAGTGCCTGGGACCATGCTTGAACCAATCAAGCCACTGGCTGCAAGAGGGGAAAAGGGAGAGAAGGGGCAGAAGGAGAGAAAGAGAAGCAGAAGGTCACTTCTCCTGTGTACCCTGACTGGGCATCAAACCCTGGGCGTCCATACGCCAGGCTGATACTTTGTCCACCGAGCCACCTGCTAAGTGAAATAAGCCAGGCAGAGAAAGACAAATACCATACAATCTCACTTATTTGTGGCATCTAATCAATAAACTGAGGCACAAAATAGAAACAAAGTCACAGAGAACAGATGGACAGCTGTCAGAGGGAAGGGGGGGGGGAGAGCCGGGTCAAAGAAGGTAAAGGGATTAGCCAGAAACATGTATACATATACACAGACAACACACACACTGACACATATACACAGACAGCAGGGCAGTTACAGCCGGAAGGGTGGGGGGGAGGCAGGGGGAGGGTGGGAAGTGGGGGAAATGGGGTGGAAAGAGACTCTGTGTTGGGTATGGGGGGCACAATGTGGTGAGTAGATGGCGCTATGTTGAGTGGGACACAATACATTCAAACATCAATTAAAAAGTAGATAAAATATATTTCATCATATTGATACTTAGCAACTTTTATATTTCAAAAGATCCCACCTAGGAAAGGTTAAAAGACAACCTACAGAATTGGATAATTTATTTGCAAATCCTATCTCTGATACTTATATCCAGTTACATAAAAAAAAAACAACACCCCAATCTTTCAACTTAAAAATAAAACAACAACCCGATTAAAATATAAAACAAAGATTTCAAGATGTGTCTCTAAAAAAGATATGCAAATGGCCACTAAGCACATGAAGAGATGCTCAATGTCGTTAGCCACTGGAAAAACGCAAATTGAAATCCAGATGAGATAGTACTCCACACCCACTAAGATACTATCTGTAATCAGAAGGCAGATTAACAGTTAAGCATTGGTGAGGACGCAGGGAAACTGGAACTCCCATCACTACTGGTGGTGCGACCCATTTGGAGAGCAGTCTCGCTGTTCCTGGTTGAGATGGTAGCTCCCAACCAGAGAGCTACCATCTGATCCAGCAATTCCACTCCAACTACTATTACAAAAGAATTGAAAACAAGTGTTCACACAGCAACCTGTATACGAATGTTCGTAACAGCAGTATTCACAATGGGCCAAAAGAGTAGAGGCAACCAGATGCATAACCAATAACCAATGCATAAATAGGGCAAGTGGGACATTTCATACAACAGAATGTGATTTGGAGGAACTTTGAAAACATGGTGTTCAGCGAAAGATGCCAGTCACAGCGTACCCTGCAGTGCTCGAGCCCGTTCCTGTGAAATGTCCACAAAAACAGGCAAATCTATAGACTTCTGTCCTAGAGTCAGGGCTGAAAGAGGGTGGTGGTGGGGGAACAGAGAGAGACAGCTAACGAGAAAAGGGTTTCTTTCACGGGGCGGGGGAGGGGGTGATGAAAATGTTCAAAATTGACTGTAATGATAGTTGCACAACCCTCAACATACGCAAAACCCCTGAACTGCACCCATAGAATGAATGGCTTGCATGGTATGCAAAGTGCATCTCGACAAACCTGTTTTTGAAAAGCATGTTCGATACTTTATTTACCCGCCACATCAAAATCGGCAGCCACACCAGCATCCATTGAAAAATGACTATAATGGAAGGTGCTGTGTTTGATGTTCTAAGGGGTAGTAGTAAGGTTTGGTCCACTAACTGATGGTATTATGCGGCTACGTCCGCTAAAATCCAGCTTCGTCCCTTCTAGCCTTCTTCTCCACCTAAGGTTCATAATGGCCAACAGCACGTGAAGATAAGCTGCTGCTTTATGAACCGGGTTTATGCCGAGACCCCCACTTTGGAACTCCTTACAAGGAGTGGCTGAGACTCACGGCTTATCCCAGTGGCTATCAGACCAGCAGAATCAGCCCTACCTACGAACCTGTTGTTTGACATGCACATTCTCAGACCAACCAGGACTCAGGAGATGAGCAACTCCAGGATGGGCCGAGTGATACATTGACCAGCACTTATCAGGAAACTCTGATACAAGGTAAGCTTGAGAACCAGAGATTTAGTCTAAAGCCAGGGGACCCAGGTCACAAGATCTCACAATCGCCTGGCCAGGTCCCTCCTGGGCCAGTAAAGCGAGGGTGCTGACCACTCCTTACAGCCCGGGTCTGGCCTTCTCGGGTCCCTCATTTCTGCCTGGCTGTTACGAGGAGCTGGCGGGCTGCGCAGGGGTGTGTCTGGAGAGCCCCTCACTTCAGCTGTACTGGCATCGACTGCTTTCTGTCCTGGGGATTCAGGCAATGAACACTTGTGGCTCAGCATCGAGGCGCCGCGCGCCGCACTCCGCACTCCGAGTCCTCTCCCATGTTCTCAGCAGGACCGACTTCCCAACATCCACCCAGTTACCACCAGCGCCGTAACCCCTGGGTGAGCTTTCTGTCCTTCTCTGTTTGCTTCTCAGCCCCCCCTCCTTGGGATCATGTGGCCAGAAGGACCCACACAAGCCCTTGTTTCAGGCTCTGCTTTTTTTCTTTTTTTTGGTTGGGGGCGGGGCTAGGCAAAGTCACTGATCCTTGTGAACATGGGCTAAAAAGGGCCACCTCCCTCTCTCCCTCCCTCCTTCCTCCTCCCTCTCTCCCTCCCTCCTTCCTCCTCCCTCCCTCCTTCCTCCTCCCTCTTTCCTTCCTCCTCCCTCCCTCCCTCTTTCCTTCCTCCTTCCTCCTCCCTCCCTCCCTCCTCCTTCCCTCCCTCTCTCCTTCCCTGCTGTCCCCTTCCTCCTCTCCTCAGGCCTTAGTCTCTCCACGATATATGGCTTCCCCCTCCCTGCTCACAGACTCTGTCCCAAAGTGTCTGGGCTCTTCAGTGATTTAATAGGGCTTAGAGCTGTAGCTCTGTGGACCTTACTTTTCTGGTAGACCCCTCTGCCTCTCGGGGTCTTCGAGGGACTGCAGGACTTCTGGAGTCTCTGGGGCCATCAAGGAAAGAGCAGAGCAGGCTGGAGGCAGCTCTTCTCCCCCTCCCCACTTCAGCGGCAGTGTAGTCAGGGGTCATTCAAGACTCTGGATGGAAGGACAGGCTGGTGATAGCAGCACTCTGGCCTCTGGGACACTCCGAGAGGCTGAGAGATGTGCAGAGATGGGGTGGGGGTGGGCGGGGTGGAGCAGGGGGCACTGCCACAGCTCGGGTCCGCTCAAACCCCCCAGATCTCGTCTCTATTTCTAGGCAGGGCGCTCCTGGGCAGCCCTGCATCCCACTTTTTCCTTCCAGAACACTGCACATGGAGGAACATGGGCTCTGAGGGGGGTGGGGAGGGTGGAAGTTACCTAACCCACCCCTAGGGCTCAGGGCCGAGCACATTAAAAATCCAGGCTACCAGATGAAAAGCCGCGCTGCTCTGTCCTCGGGCGATACGCTGTCTTCTCCCGGAGTAACCCTCCGCGGTGCGCTGCCCTCCCCGGTTGCCGGTTCCCTTCCCGGCGGGAAGGCCCAGGGGGTGGGGACATCAGCTCAGCCTGCAGCCCCTCCTGTCCATTTCCTCTCCGACTAGACTCAAGAGGGACAGAGACCCAGTAACCACAGCCCCAGAGCGTGCACCAAATCCATTTTGGAAGGGAGCCGTGCCTAATTAATCCACAGCTAAATATCACGACAATCTGTTGTAATTGAGATCACCAAGTGCATCCTATGGCCAGAGGCACTTGGATCACAAGCCAGGAGAGAAAGGAGAACGTGAATTGGGGGAGCACAGAGCGTAGAACGAGGCTCTCAGGGTTAACAGTGCGGCTCTGCCTTGCGTTGGCTCCTTCTCTGTGTCTCTGTCTTCTCATTTGTAAAATGGGCCCAATAGTAGTGTCCACTTACTAGGGTGGTTTTGAGGATTCAAGGAGTCAAGATACGTAAGGCCAGCAAGTGTCGGCCTCCCGCGCCATCGTCACCATCATTGCTGTTGTTGCCATAACACCGTAGGATGTTGGGATTGTGGGTCCCGGGACAAACTCAGTCATGACCTCCACCCAGAGGATGTTCCCCGCCCTGTTTCCAATGCCTGCAAGTGAGTGTTCCTGAGCCACAGAGCTGACCAACAGAGCTCTCCTTCAAACGGCGGGGACATTCACCAATGGGCAGCGTCCTGCCTGGCTGAGGGTCACATCTCCACCTGCAGCCAACAGCAGTGTGCCCTGGTCACCAGCCTGCTCGTAGCCCTGCCACCTCCCAGATCTAAGCTGTACCCTTTGATTCTTCCCTTTTGTCCCTCACCCGACCCCAGGGTCTGGTCAAGGCAGATGGTCATTGGGTCCTTCCTTCCACAGGTCACTGCACGGTGTCCCCACATCTAGTTGCAAATCCCAAGAAAACCATCTGTGATCCCAGTCCTGTTAGGGGGCCTTCCTGTAACTGGGGGTCATCTCTTTGGAAGGGAGATGATAGGGGAGACTTTGAACTACCAACATTGTCAGTGGGCTCTTTCCCATACTTGGTAGTCTGCAAAGATGATGGCCCATAATTCCTCCTGTCTCCATACTCAGATGTGGCTACTTCCCCGAAGGTGGCATCTGTTTCCCTTCTTCTTGAATCTGGGCTGGCCTTGTAACTTGTTTCAACCAGGACCATGAGCAGAAGCAATACTGTGCCAGGCCTGGGTCTAGGTCTTCAATGGCCCAAAGACTTCCGCTTTAGCCTTCCTGAAACGTTATTGCCTCCACGTAAGGAAGCTGAGCCTACACTACTGACTAAAGAGAGACCACAGGAGATTAAAGCCCAGCCTTCCAGGGCCTAGATGACCTCAGCCCCCAAATGCACCATCAGCTGAGTGCAATCAAAGGAGTGAGCTTGGCAAGCCAAGCAGAAGATGCATCCAGTCAACTCTCAGAACCACAGGGCAGAGTGAAATATTGCTGCTTGAATTCACTAAGCATTGGGATAGTTTATTACGCAGTGGTAGCTGACTGATACACTCCACCAACCCCCAAACCTACCCTCGCACTCAGTTCATTCCTGCTCCAGCTCATACTGCCATGCTTCTAAGACCAGAGAACTCATATGCTCTCAACTCCAAAGACGGTAAAGAGAACCAAGTACAGGGAGGCACAAAAACAAAGATACCCAGTTTCACTCCTTAATTAGCTTGACACAATTAGAATAATAATTAGCTTTTAACAGGTTGTTCCTCGGTTTCTCCCCTGGGTCTCATCTAGGGCCTTCCTTTGGTAGAAATGTTTGAATGTCTCAAGTTTTCTGACGAGGCATGACCTTCCTTCTACCCAAACTCCAGTTCAAATGTTCTTCTCAACTTCCTTAACCCCTGAAAGCTTTTTAACTGAGGTTGGTTCCAGGTCCGCATCATAAGTCAGAACTGCTCCCTTTTCTTTTCTCTCAAATACCAAAAAGGGAAATTCCTCCCTGGACTCCATCTGCTGAACCTTTCGGCCAAGCCTCACTTCCAGCCTGAACCTTTAACCCTTGCTGTCCTACGCTGCTCCGACACAGGAGGGGAGAGGGAAGGACGGTCTTCCTGGAGGTGGCGTGTGTATAGGCAGGTTTCATGCTTTTTATTTACTTCCGGGTAAGTGGACTGCTACTAAACTATAGTATTTAGGCCCTGGCTGGTTGGCTCAGTGGTAGAGCGTCGGCCTGGCGTGCGGGGGACCCGGGTTTGATTCCTGGCCAGGGCACATAGGAGAAGCGCCCATTTGCTTCTCCACGCCCCCTCCTTCCTCTCTGTCTCTCTCTTCCCCTCCCACAGCCAAGGCTCCATTGGAGCAAAGATGGCCCGGGCGCTGGGGATGGCTCCTTGGCCTCTGCCCCAGGCGCTAGAGTGGCTCTGGCCGCGGCAGAGCGATGCCCCGGAGGGGCAGAGCATCGCCCCCTGGTGGGAAGAGCGTTGCCCCTGGTGGGCGTGCCGGGTGGATCCCGGTCGGGCGCATGCAGGAGTCTGTCTGACTGTCTCTCCCCGTTTCCAGCTTCAGAAAAATATATAAAAAAAAAACCAAACAAAAAAAACTATAGTATTTAAATATCTCTTGTGATGCTGATGTTCACAAGTTATGCTCAAAAGCATGTTTATCGTACAGGAAACGTGTTTCCTCAGAAAAATTAGAAATTACAAACCTGATGGAGCCAAGATGGCGACAGAGTAGGTGGATGTCACCCCCACCTCCTCCCAGAACCCAACTGGAGTTCCAGTGGAATTTAAGAACGTGGACGGGCCTCGAGAACATGATGCGGCGTGAAATAAGTAAATCAGAAAAAGCTAGGAACTGTATGATTTCACACACAGGCGGGACATAAAACTGAGACTCATGGACACAGACAAGAGTGAAGGGGTTACCAGAAGGGGGGGGTTGGAGGAAGGAGTGGGGGAGGGGAGTGAAGAGGAGCAAATATAAGGTGACGGAAGATGATCTGACTGTGGGCGATGGGTACGCAAGATAATCAACAGTTCAAATGCTATAGAAACCTGTCCCTGAAACCTATGTACTCTAATTGATCAATGTCACCTTGTTAAATTTCATTTTCTGAGTGAAATTTAAGAGAAAAAAGAGAAAAGTCAGGCAAACCAGCAGTAGGACAGCAGTGGGGCACAGACGGCCTCCGCCAGGGAGGAACAGAGTGAGAGGCAGTCCAGAGGTGCCCTTCTGCACCTGGCCAAGCAAAGCCCACCTGGAGCGGATGACCCATGCGCTGATTCTCAAAGCGGAAGGGAACAAAGGCAGTCCCTGTCCCTGCCTCTTGGTGCCTGGACAGGGAAGCTGCTTTTCCCAGGAAGAGCTCTAGCTCTCTACAGCGGATGCTAATGACCCAGCGCACTGCACCCCCACACCCCCGGGCTCAGTGCAGCTACGATGGACAGTTCTGTCAGTTGCCAGCCACCTACATCAAGGGTGCCAGGTGACTCTCTGCCTTACTGCCACAGGCTTTTTGCTCGATGACATGCAGGTGCAACCCGGCCGTGCTGGGGACTAGTGCACCAGAGCGCTGGGAACAGGTGACCAAATGGCCACTTCCCAATTCTCAGCGGGGCCCCTTCTACATGGTGCCATGGAGGGGCCACAAACAGCTGGATTCCAGGTGACAGCCAACAACCAGCCCAGCCGCGCAGCCCCTGACCAGCTTCTCATCTTGCCCAGTTGCACTTGACCCATTCCCTTGCTTCTGACCACAGGAGCCTCCACACCAAAGAAACTCCTGCCCTGACGTGGTGGTGGTGGTGCAGTGGACAGACTGTAGACCTGGGAAGCTGAGGACCCAGGTTCGAAACCCAAGGTCATTGTGTTGAGCACAGGCTCACCCGGCTTCAGTGCGGGGTCACCAGCTTGAGCGTGGAATCATAGACATGACCCCATGGTCGCTGGCTTGAGCCCAAAGGTCACTGGCTTGAGCAAGGTGTTACTCGGTCTGCTGTAGCCCCCAGGTCAAGGCACAAATGAGAAAGCAATCAATGAACTAAGGTGCTACAACAAAGAATTGATGCTTCTCATCTCTCCCTTCCGGTCTCTCCCTCTGTCCCCACTAATTAAAAAAACAAAAACAAAAACAAACTGCCTGCGGCCAAGTGCTTGCCGCAGACCCCACGTTCAGGCAAACCTAGAACTAAGACACACTTTAAAACTCCGTGATTGGGGGGTCCCAAGGAAAATTTGGGGCTTAGTCTTAGGTCGAGGGAGCCCAGGAGGAAAGAGCAGGGTTTAATCCGGGTTTATCCTCACCTGACCTCTCACCGCCCTCTTCCGGCCCACGCAGCCCCCGCCCCCGCGTGCCAGCGTGTAAGGGATCCTGGCGGTTCCCACCCCCTCTGCTCAGCGTGGCCTGAAGGAACCTCTCCGTCGCCGGGGCAGCTCCCACACAGGTCTCTGCTTAATGACTTTCTGGAGGAAATCAGAGGTGACACGAGCACCAGAGAGTACCACATTGTGCCAGCTCCGAGTCCCTGCGCCCTGGGCGACTGGAAAAGGACAGGACAGATGGCAACTGTCAGGCCTGTAATTGCACCGTGTTCCTGGGAGACGGTCAGGGAGCGGCTGCGCTGAGGCTCTAGGTTCCTGTCTCCCCCCCTTCCCCGACACGGGAGGCGTGGCTTCTCCTGGCCCCGCCTCACTGGCCTTCTCAAGGCCCCAGTGTGTGATGCGCAGAAGCTTTCTCATGGGATCACAGTGCGCGTGGACACCCCACCAGGGTGGGGGCCACAGGATGTGCCCCGGGAGTTTAATACTGAGATCTCTGGAGGAAGGTCCAACCTGGGCCGTGTTGGTGTGGAACCCCTCGGCCCTCTCTTCTTCCTCCTCCCCCCAGTGGCTTTGCTCACGGCCTCTGAAGCTCCCAGCACCTATCCCCACCCCACACCCACACTGAGCTTATTTAGGCAAAAAAAAAAAAAAAAAAAAAATCTCTGCAAGGACCAGAGCTATGCAATGGAGAACCCTGTGGAGTCAGCTCAGTCTCATTGTCCTTCCGGCTTCATAAGGGCCCTTTCAGCGCCTCGTTTGTGCATCACTGAGAGGTGCTGTGGAGTAAACAGGTTGCAGCTTTTGTTCTACCAACGAGGAAAAGGGGTCTCCGAGGGCTTCCCGGATGTACTCAGAACTGCCCAGCCACATAAGTGGAGGTGGCGGAGAGGAGCCCACCTCTGCCTCTCTTGCAGCTACGCTCCCTGAAACTTCAGGCACCTGTCCTTTCTGGGGAAGAAGACTTCATCTCCTCTGGTTCCCTGGGACTCCAGGTGCCCTTGATGAGAAGCTTTGCTACAGAGCTGGCTTGGGAAACAAGGGAAAAGAAGTCATGGATTCTGTGTGAGTGCAGCCTCCGCCCTCTGCTTCCTCTCTGAGGCCTTACACCCCAGGAGAGACACACCCCTTTGGCACCGAGGCCCACTCCCTCCACTCTGCCATGTGTCCTTCTGGTCAAGCACACAGAAGATGCACTCTCGTCCTTGTGTTGTTGTTCTTTTGTTCACCCAACATCTGCTGCTCGGTGTCCCTGCACTGCGGCCGTGGTGCAGCTGGGACTGGGAATAGGACCCCGAGGGAACAGCGAGGGACTAACCAGAGCCCTGCAGCACGGGGTGGGCATTCCAGCAGGGAAGGACCCACCTGCGGGCCTGTGGAGAACGGCTCTGGGGCAGAGGAGAAAGCCTTGCATTTGCCTGTCTCCTGGGTCACAAAACTGTTCTTGTTTCTGAGGCAAACGGGCCCCGCGGTTCCCCGAGGCCTCTTAGGAAGTCTTGACGTGTGTTTCTCAGCACCCCCGAATGCTTAAAGATCCTACTGTGCACCATGCCACAGCCAGGACTCCACCGGCACCTGCTCAGAGCCTCGGGGCCCGAAAGGATGCTGTGTGACCCTGGGCTGGGCAGCCTCTCAGTGCTCAGAGAGCCAGTGACAGTGACAATGGACAGCCCACCCCTCCCTGGGAGAAGCATCCCAGATCTGCAGGAGGGCCAGCTAGGCCTGGCCAGGGCACCAGCCTGGCTTCAGCATCAAACCTAAAGCCCAGACTTGCCCACCCAGTGCCCCTCAGACAAGCCGCCACCTGCTCCCCACACGGCTGAGTCGGGGCGGGGGGAGGGGTCCACCTTGTGCATCTGGAGCAGACAACGTTAGTTTAAAGGACGCTAAGTCTGGAGGAGGTGGTCACAGGGAAGGGGAAACCCCCCAGGGGCATGGAAAGCCTGCGGACGCCGTGGCGAGGGACACAAACAGCGATGCTCTCCCTCCCCCGAGGGACACAAACAGCGATGCTCTCCTCCCACCAAACATGGACGAGCTGGAGCGTCTTAGTTTATCACCGAGAAAGGACACAGGGGCCTCTTCAAAAGTTCTGTGGATCCACGGATCTGAGCCACGCTGTGCTCACAGTGCGTGTTTGTTCCTAAGTGTCCAGATAAAGAATTCACCATTTTGCCGCGGGCAGGGTAGGAAGGGGGGTGTAGAAAGCAAGTTGTCCCCACCCGACGGTGCCCAGTGTGGCAGAGAGCCAGTGTAACACCAGGGAGGCCCCCCCACCCCCGACGACGTATCCAGCTGGGGGAAGGTAAAGGCAGGGCTGTCTTCCCGTTTGTTTTCAACCCTGGCACCTGCGTTTGTGCCAAGGAGACAGGCAACATTTTAATTAGAAAGCTCACTCGCCTTCACTCTGCAAGGGAAGTGGGGGAGGGTTGGGGTGTTTGGGTAATTAAATCCATAACTCCTGTAGTCGTGGTACAACTCATCAAGGACAGTGTGTGTGCATTAGAGAGAGGGGAGGGGAGCAGGGCTGGGGGACAGGTGGGCAAGAGGGCTGGATGGAAACTGAGGGGTAAAGAGAAGAAAGGAAGTGACGGAGGTCAGCCCGGCAGAGCATGGCAGCGACAGAGGGAGGGAGACACGGGCAGGGAGAGGCAGCTTTCCAGGGTCCTGTTTGTAGGCAGGGCAGGGAGGGCCGGAGGGCAGGGGGTTTAGCGTGGCCACAAGACTGGAGGTCTGTGTGTGCAAGAAACAGCTGGAGAAATAAAGAAGATAGAAATAAAGAAGTCACCAAAAGACTGTGCGCGCACGTGTGTGTGTGTGTGTGTGTGTGTGTGTGTGTGTGTAAGGAAGAGAGAGAGAAAGCAACAGAAACCGAGAGAGGAGAAACCATGCGTTTGTGAGTTGTGCCACAGAAAAAGCGAGACAGGGAAAAAAGAGAAATACAGAGTGTGGGAGTGATGGAGAGGGCGGGTGGGTCTGTTGTGTGTGAGTGTGAATCCATGTGTGTATGCATGTGTGCTTTGATCGCGGGCTCGGTTAAAGCAGGGCATCTTTTCTGTTTTAACTGGACACCGCTTGTCTTCACGTAAAAAGTAATGCTGTTATTGGAAGCAGGAAGACAGAAAACAGAAGGAAGGAGTCACTCGTAGACCTGCCTCTCAAGAACAAAAGAAACAGGCTCTGCCTTCTTCCTAACCGTAGTTATAAATCCCGTTTAATTGGACTTCTAGATCCAGTGGTGAGGTGTACCTGAAATCCGTTACATTAAGGGCTTTGCCGAGGGCCGGACTGAGTAAGCATTCAGTAAATACTGTGGGGTCCATCCTCATCCTCTCTTTCCCGGGGGAGAAGCTTTTCCAAAGGAATTTCCGCTTTCCAGTACAGAGTTGACCAAATAAAGAAAGGTAGTAAGGAATGATGAACATCCTTCTCTTTAAAGCTTCATGCAGATGCCAATGGGATGGGAGGGCCCAAGTCTCCACAGCCCCGAGGAGTGGCCTGCTCAAGGCACCAGGGTCCCCCTCCAGACCTCAGGACTAGAGTGTGTCTGCCTCGCTGCAGGGAACCCCAGCCAGTTCCGCATTCCTAACTTCAGGGATCTCTTGGCTGCCTAGAACTGAACGTTTCTTTTCCAAGACCGTGTATATCCAAGAATGGCTTCGTGTTGTTGCTAGAGGTAAAAGATGTTCTGTCTGGGTGTCAAGCTCCTGACTCACAAACTCGGAACAGGGGGACATGCTTCCATTGTCTCCTGGCCTTTGGTACCTGACCAAGGCAAGCTGAGTTTTATGACAGCCATACCTCTTATTAATGCCCTTCACTTTACTGTGCTTCATAGATGTGGGTTTTGTTTTGTTTTGGTGGGGTTTTTTGGTTACAAATTGAAGGCTGTTTGCTTTATTGCAACAGTCTAGAACCATACCTGCACTATATCTGAAGGATGCCTGTACTTTGAATAGATAATAATTTTTAAATTATCTTCCATGACTGGATGCTTAATACATTTTTTTAACTCTTTGTTCATAGAGTCTCAGTGATCCAGCAAGGTGCCCCGGGCACCTTTTGGTCTTTCCCTTTTGATTTCGCCTACCATGGAGAGCATTCTTCTAACACGAACCCTAGGCTCAGGGAAAGTGGTCTGTTTGTATCTTTGTTTCTTTCTGGTGAAAAAGTTGTTGTGACGTTTCTTTAGACAGAGCTCTAATCTTTGCCTTTTCTCTGTGTTTTCTGTCTACAATCTTCTCTGTCTCTGTTTCTATCACCTTTAGCATTTACCCTTACAATTTTGGGGTGAAATTCCCAGTTTGCCATCCTTGTCACTGACTAGATTTTTCTTGATGTCAGTTCTAGGCTTTATGGACTCTGGTATCGTCTGGCACAGATGGCCTGGGTGTGAGTTCTGTATCTGCCTGGAATCCCTAACCTTAGGGAACCACTTAGCCTCTTTCCACAGCAACGCCATGACATTCAGAGGGGCTCGCTCCCCTTGGCCCCGGGAAAGGTGACCACATGCCACTCTTAAACCAACCAGAAGACCTTATCCACCTGAGACTGGTTTAGATATGGGGCAATTCAAGACAGGTCAAGCAGGAGTTTAACCAGAATCCCAGAACTTTTGCTGGATCACAGGTCTCTGGGATGTGAAGCCGTAAGGGTTATGCAGGTTAGGAGTTGATGGGGTCACATTTCCCTCATACGGCAATAATTTTCCCAAGAATAAAGTAAAAGTAAACAGAGAGACTGGTGGGGGGGGGGAGAGGGAGGGGGAGAGGGAGAGGGAGAGGGAGGAAAATAGAGAACTGAAACCATCATTCAAGGACCTTGTCTGAAGTATCTCAACTCATTACCCACAATGAGCCAACACTTAACTGGTTTTAAGTTGGTTATCTCTGCCCTACAACCATTAAGAATCCAGACCAGGACAGCTGGTTCTGCTGGACCACGATGGGTGAGATTTTCTCCTGCCTCCACGGATGGGTTCTCAAAGCCTTCCTTAATGATGACAGTCTACGAGAGCCGTAATGGCCAGCAGGTCAGTTCCCGAAGGCTCCTCCTAACCTGACCCCTACCTCAAACCTTCCACTTGGTGGAGACCTTCCTTTCCACGGGGAATCGGGCCTTCACTCATTTCCTCCCCTCACTCCTGCTTTTTCGGAGCCAGGAAAGCAAGAAACTCATCACTTGGGAGAGAGTCCAAACACGCCCAGTTTGTCTGGACACAACGGTTTCTCTACCAATGGGAAGTCACTGAAATAACAGGGAATGCGAGCCCTACCTGTATTAACTCCACAGAGTTGATGTCAAGTTACAGTTTCAATCCAATCCCAACAATTCTGCAATCAGTGACCACCCTCCAAGACTGGGCTGGCAGGGTGACCGCCGGTCCCAATGCCCGGTAGCCCACGCATGACTGCCCTTCTCCGTGCCCTCCCAGGTCTCTCGCGGAGGGCTGGAAAGGGCTGAGGCAGCAGTGGCCGTTAGCAGGTCTGTGCCGAAAGCTGGAACCGCTTTGTCTTTCCTCTGTCCCGCCTGCCCCCACTCAGGACACAGTCCCCCGCAGGGAGACAGCTCAGGCTGACGGCAGTGCCTGCCAGGGCGGAGACGAGCAGAGGTGCCTGATGCTGGCCTGGACACTCCTTGAGCACTACTGATTACAATGTCGTTATCACTGTCACCATGATTGTCACAATTATTAGGAGCAGCTGAGTCACCTTTCAGGATCAGGGTCTTAACCGTCACTGTTCTCTCTGCCAGGAATACCGGGCTTCAGACAGCCTCAAAGTTCACTCCCTGACTTCACTCGCTTTTTATTGAAAAAGGGCCTCTTGGGGGGATGGCACCCTAATGGGTACTGCCTCCCTCACTCCCCACCACCTCTTCTTTCCTCTGCTTCCTGTCTCTCTTCTCCGCCATCCTTACCTCCGCCTGACCTGCTGTGGATGTATTCACCTGTGTGTTGTCGTAGGACATAAGCCCCGTGAAAGGAAGACTTTTATTACTACTTGTAATTTTTGTTAAAAATTGTGTCAACTGTCCCCCAAAAAACATACACATAATTTACTTTTCGAGTATTCACGCAGTGGCACCAGGAGCTCTTCGTTTGTTCCCTCACTCGAGCCTCGAGAGAAGCCCGTGGGCCAGTGCCCGCATCACTGCCGTATTCAGACGGAGAAACCGGGCACAGAGAGGCTCATTGCGTTGCCTGAGGCTATGCAGCGAGGATGTCAGGACCAGGCTTGGACCCCAGTACAACGAGCTCCAGAGCTGCGTTCTTCACCGCCCCACCAGACGCAAGGGATGCTGTGGGATCTCTTCCTGTTATTATCAATCATTATCTCTACTTGCCCATGGCGGGACCCACGCCCCTGGAGGCCAGGGGACTGCACTCAGGTCATGGACAAGAACGTGCACTCGCTCCCGGGGGCCGGAGTCCAGGACCCATCTCCGAACCAATATGCTGAACTCGCAGTTCGCTTGTTGCTCCCATCAACCGCTTGACACCATGCTCATTTTGTCCAGGCGAAAGGTGAAGACACTGAGGCGTCAGGGCTCAAAAGTCCCTGCTGAGATGGCCTGACTGCTCAGCAACAACACGCTTTTCAAGTAAGCGGCGAGTTGGACCAAAAAGCGAATGTTTTATTTATTAAAAAAATATATAGGAGTTAGGATACATTAAAACCTGTGTGCGTGCGTGCGCGTGTGTGTGTGTGTGTGTGTGTGTGTGTTGCTTCTGGAATAAGTACAGATGGAATAACTTTAACTCTCTTCTCATGTGTTTGTACCTCTCTCCTTCAGCGTCCCTGGGTCTGTCCAGGATTTACTGCCGCTGCTGCTGCCAACAAAGATTCCACCAGCAGACCGCACTCCTCTCTCCTCCTTTTAGGACCCTGAAGCCCCTCTAAGCGACAGCGCCAGGGGCCGCTTTGACTCTGCCCTCTCACTTCTCTGACTGGGAGACGATGGGGAGACGGATCCTCAGGGAGGTGCGGGGCTGGCCACGGCCAGCTCGTTACTGAGCAGCAGAAACCTGAACGTGGCCTTGTCTCCAGATCCCGCCAAGTCAGAGCAGGGCCCGGCGGTGCCAGATGGGTGTGTATTCACGGCACACCCCCGAGGAATAACCCCTGTGTCCTGGGGGGGTTTGGATGTGAGATGATGGCCACTCTGCTCTCTGACCCTGCACCCCAGCTTCCAAACGCTCAGTTTTTAGACGCATCTGTCCTCAACATCATGTATGTGGACGTCTGTCCATCCCAGCCAGACGATGCTCTCACGTGTGGTGGTTCCAACCCGAGGGTGCCTCTTGCTCTCATCCAGAGGGTTAAAATGTCCAGAGTTCTAGGACAAGGACGCATTTGGACACTGGTGCTAACAGGTGGACATACTGGTGGACCTCACCGTCTTGGATGTGGTAAGAGAGGCCAGGGACCGCTCCCTACCCTTGGGTTGTTCAGAGAGAAAAGGATGGCCCAGGGAACAGGGCCTCTATTTGCATGTGCTCTAAGCGTAAGTAGATCTGCAAACTCACGGGTTTCTCCTGGGTCTCCCAGACCAGGGGGATTTCGCACGGAGGTTTGGGTCCAAAGTCTACTCACCAGGCTCAACGTGCGTTTGCTGAAATGTCCTCTGAGCACGTGGCCCTTCGGAACCAGCTCATACAGATAGGCAGATGGTCTAGGATTCGGAAAGTTGGGGAACTGGCCCCAAATGGTGCCACATCCTCATGAAGGAATGAGCCAACGAGATTGGCCCCAGCCCCGAGGCTGCCGTGTTGGTGGTCAGCTCCGGGGTCCACTGGCCGCTGGCTCCCCAGCTCTTCACCTACACCACTCAGAGTTGGGCACCCCCAGTGCCGCGGTGCACACAGGTGGAGGCACCCACAGTCCGGGTGCCCGGGAAGCAGGGGTGAAGTGGACAGTGTACGCATCTCGGGGGGCAAGGAGAGGAGGCGGCTGACCTAAGCCAGACGTGGGCCTTCCCACAATGCTCTGCGGCGCCCTCTACCCCCAGACACCCTGACCTGCTGGGGTGGGGAGTGGGTCTTAAAAGGGCAATGTTCCTTCCTGTTTCTTGACCCTGTGAACTGAAGATAACGCATACCCATAGACTTCCAGAGCAGAAAAGGCCCCTATAGATGATGGAAGCCAACCCTTCCAATGTGCCACTTAAGAAGGCAGGGCCAGAGAAACACTTTTTTCTGAGAATGTGTGACGCAAATCAATGTCTCTGGACCTTGGGCTTCCACGTGGGCCCCGCCAGGAAACACTCTCCCACGATCATTGTGCTTCTCCAGACTGCACAATATTAAAGTCAATGGAGGAGATTTCCTGTCATTCCACTTCCTAATTCTGTCCCCCGCCCCCCAGACAGTCAGAAAGCCTCTCTCTCTTAATGTTTGGGATAAACTTCCAGCAACAAGAATGGGCTTAATCCCTCTTGGGGTCGCAAAGCTGCTTCCAGCTAGAGAGGCTGTCTGTCAGCATCCTGGAGTTAGGGGCCGGGAGTCCGGATGGAGGCGGACAAGGAGAGGGCCATTTCTGGGTCACCCAGCTGCCCAATGCCCTCGGGTGGCCGCAGGAGAGGGGAGGGTAACCTACTTTGCTTAGGAAATACTGCGGATGGCCCAGTTTATTGGAGGCAGTCCTAGAAAAGTCTCGGCACTTGTCCTGTTTTCACGGCTCACACCGTTCTCAGCCGGACAGAGCCTGGCTGCCTCCTTCTGCCTGGTCAGCGACACACGGCCTCGCGCCCCTGACCCCACCATCCGGCCTGCCTTGATCTGCCCCCGAGTCTTTGTTCTCCAACAGAGTGATCTGAGACTGAGATCCTGACACAGCAAGGTGGCCAGGTGGGATGGTGGCACATTTCTCAGAAATATTTTCAACACGTTCAGACTCTGTTGGTGGAGGATCTGGAACCTGAGACGGACTTCAAGGCGTGTCACTGGCGGGTCAGCTGGCTTGGCAGCAAGGAGCAGCACAGAGGTGGGGACAGGAAGACGTGGGACAGAACCAGCAGGGGACGAGTTCCTATCCCAGCTGTGCTGCTAATTTTCCATGTCACCTCTCTGAGTGTCAGCTGCCTTACTTGTAAACTAAGAAGACCTAACTATAAGGTGGGGGGAGGGGCAGCTGGCAATATTTAGAGACTGAAGTGAAGCTAGAAGTCACACCTCTCAGATCTGCGGTATATACATTTCCAGGGTCTCCAGCCCGGGCCCTCAGAGGCTTGTGGGAAACCCCAGGTGGGCTTTGAAGGGTCAGGGAGAAGGTGAGGAGTACAGCAGGCTTGGTGTCCGCCCTCCACGCTTCAAATCAGGGTCACCACTGTGTCCTCTTGTCCCTACTCCCCCAACTGAGACCCAAGGGTATTTCTGGATTTCCCAGATAAAAAGAGCTTCTAGTCACCTGTAGACTGGACACCTGGTTTCCTGGGAACTTCGGGAGGCTCCATCTGTGTGAGTCATCGCCCTGCCTCTGTGCCCAGTAACACTCAGGCGGTGCCCAAGAACTACTCACTGAATGACCACATTCATCTGAGTCTCTGTTTTCCCTTTGTGCCAAAAAAAACACAGATCATTTTCCTCCTGTGGGCTGCATTCTAGGGGAAGGGAGGGGGCCGCAGACAGGGAGAAGGATCAGAAAGTCTTCCTCCGTGTATGGGCATCAGACTCAAGAGCCGACACGTGCCCGTCTGACAGCTCGCAGGGCTCTCAGATCAGGTGACGGGCCTGGCACCAAGCGGAGGAGAACTTCATGGGCTGGGGAACTATTTCTGAGAGATGTGGCATTAGAAACTTAAGAAACATGGGTCTTCTTGGGTTGTCATTTTTGGGAAAAGGGGAGCACATTCTACTGCTGGCTCTGCACCCTGAGGCGTTTAGGACACCATGTTGTCTTATCTAGAGTATCCTTCTTCCTCAACTTGATGTTCTGGGTGTGGGATCCAGACTTCCGGCAGCAGTAAAAGGTAAGTAAAAACCAGGTGTCTTGTATAGTATGTAAATTGTCTATATTTAAAAAGTAAGTGAAGCCCTGGTCAAGCTGGGAGTGTGACTCAGGGAATTAAATCCATGCTCCAGTGTCTGTGGAGCAAAAAAGAAAGAGAGGGGAGGGGAGGGGAGGGGAGGGGAAGAGAAGGGAGTGGAAGGGAGAGGAGAGGAAGGGAGGAAGGAGTGGGGGGAGAGGTAGGAGAGGAGTAGGGGAGGGGAAAGAAGGGGAGGGGGAGGGGAGGGGAGGGGAAGAGAAGGGAGTAGAAGGGAGAGGAGAGGAAGGGAGGAAGGAGGGGAGGGGAGGCGAGGGGAGGGGAGGGAGTGGAAGGGAGTGGAAGGGAGAGGAGAGGAAGGGAGGAAGGAGGGGAGGGGAGAGATGGGGCAGGAAGGAGGGGAGCGGTGTGGCTGCAGCACAGGACACGGAGAGCAGAGACTGTAGCTCAGCCACTTAACTAGCACTGTGACCTTGAGTTATCCTGCCTTAGGTCCCCGGTCTCCCACTAGTAAAATAAAGGCGGCTGGAATGGAAGAGCGCCAGCTCTCTCTATTCTTTGGTTTGGGAATTATTTTAAGACACGCTAATGAAGTGCGGATAAAATTAGAACTATGTGAGTTTTGAAGAACTCTCCCTGTTCTCAGTGAGAGATTAAGAAGAAACAGAACGGGAGTCCGCGTTCCTCTGTGAACCTTCTTAGCGAAGGGCTTTTGAAGAAGCATCTGCTCCTGTGGGCACAGGGAGGGGAAGACGGGCGAACACGGCCTGAAAATATTTTCTTCAGGAATAATAATGCCAGTGAGGGACGGCTTCCTTCTTCTGGTCTAACTCTTTCTTCCTTTCTCCCACAAAGCTTCAAAGGTCCCCCAATAATCTAAAGAAAAATCTCAAAGTTAATTAAGTAAGAATCCTACTGATACCCTGATGCCCAATTTATCCTTTAAAACAGTGATTTTCAACCTTTTTTTTTTTTCATAGCACAAACACACACTAATTACTAAGGTCAGTACCCCTGACTAAATACAACCATTTTCATCTCATGGCACAAATAAATTAGTAACTAAGGGAGAAGAGGTCAGGGCCCCTTTTTCTCTAGTAATTAGTTTATGAGTGTGTGTGAGAAACAAAGGTTGAAAATCACTGCTTGAAAGAATAGATGCAATCACACATTTTTACTGGGAAGCTACAAATCCTTAAGATACTTTGACGAGAGCATTCTAATAGAAAACGCAGCACTTTCTGTTTGGATGGACCCATTTATAAAGGCAGTGAACTTCCTCCGAGTGGACCGAGTGCACTCTATTAGTAAACCCTAATTAGTGAATGACATGCTGCAAATTAACTTATAAAAGTTTTGAATTTTAGTATAACAAAAAAGAATTAGACTCCAGTATCTTAAGTCTGGAGCCCCACGTCTAATACGGTTTGTGTTAACTCATTGTAATCTCTGGGAAAAAAAGAGAAAAAAACATAATAAATAAATCCTACTATCTGAAGGTACCAGAGAAAGACAAAAAGCAGATACATTAGAAGAGATGTGGTCCTTTAAAAAAAAAATCGTGAGTGGTGAGTTCTATGTTTGTACTCTCTTTGTCTTGAAGAAACCCCACAGTCTCCAGGGCAGGAAGTACCTAGAACTCAAGCAGGAAGCCACAGGATCATTGGCCCAATCAGGGAACTGGGTTTGAGATGGACGGCCGAGGGGCTGGAATTGGAAGGAAAGGTCCCTGCAATGAGATACCATGGAAGGAGGAGCCCCCAAAACCTGCCGTAGAACTCCCCTTAAATCCTGGGCTGACCCGGAACTGTGCGTGCACAGACCAGACTGCGAGCAGACGAGATAAAAATACAAGAATGGCAAAACGAGAGGACTGGGCGGATTTCCTGCTGCCCGCCTCAGGGGAGACCGAATTCAGAAGTTAGGGGAAAACTTGGTAAACACACCAGACTGGTTCCTATAACTGGTTCCTATAACTGGGCGGATTTCCTGCTGCCCGCCTCAGGGGAGACCGAATTCAGAAGTTAGGGGAAAACTTGGTAAACACACCAGACTGGTTCCTATAACTGGTTCCTATAACTGGGCGGATTTCCTGCTGCCCACCTCAGGGGAGACCGAATTCAGAAGTTAGGGGAAAACTTGGTAAACACACCAGACTGGTTCCTATAACTGGTTCCTATAACTGGGCGGATTTCCTGCTGCCCACCTCAGGGGAGACCGAATTCAGAAGGTCAGCCTCACTAAGTTAGTGGAAAACTTGGTAAACACACCAGACTGGTTCCTATAACCTCAGAAAGGCCATTCATGAGGGGTAAAGACTCCCAGGACTCAGAGTAAAGCCAAGGGACTCGCCCAATGAGGTGAAAAGCCAAGCCTCCACAAGCTCGGGATGGGTCGGTCATCTAACGAGTTGCTAGAACAAGACACTATACTCTTCAGAAAGTAATGGTATTCAGGGTCTCTACCATGCATTATTCACAATACCTAAAATATGACAAAAAGTTACCACACATGCAAAAATATCTGACTAATATTAAAAAAAAAAAAAAGATCAGTTAAAATGGAAGCAAATCCACAAATGACCTGGGTTCTATAATAATGAAAAAACTCTAAAATATGTTAAAGAGTCTTCGGAACAAGTTGATTATATGAGTGGATATTATTAGGAATGACTATAATGAGTTTCCATGTTTCAGAAGAGGCATAGAAACTAAAAAAAAAAAAAAATCAAACAAACAAAATAAAACCCCCGAAACCCAAAAGTAGTCCAAGCCTGTGCCCAGGAACAATGGAAATGATGGGGAAGAGAGGAAACAAGAGAAACTCTTAGAACCATACATGAGATTAAAACTTCACAATGAAACGGAGGCTTATCAGATAAAGTGAGACCATGATAAAATTACTCACATACTGGGCTAGCCTTCCTTCTGTAAACAAGCGTGAAACTAGGCAAAACGTAAGAAGCATCAGGCGGGAATTTTGATTGGTGAGGCTCACGAGCACCCCGCTTTCTGCCTACAGGCACTTCCAGATTGCAGCCCAGTGAGGAAGGGAGTGGAGCTCAGTAGCTTCAATGAACTAGGGGAGGTCAGAGTCCAGGGTTAGGAGGTGGCTAGGGATTGCAGGGCCAGAGCACTAGAGTGGAGACAGCAGAAGGGAGGCGTTCTCAAACTCGGCACAGGGGTGCTCTCAAGACTTTGGTCAAAGGCCAAGACGGACGTGAGCCTAGTGAGAGTCCATGAAGCCTGACCCTGAGCAGCTGCTGGGGAGCTGGGAGCTGGACAGATATTCCAAAAGCAGTACAGGACTAGACTCAGGAGTTCTAACCAGGTAGCGTAGAGAGCCCTTGCTGCACAATCCGGGCTAAAAAGCCCACCGCCAAGGAACAAGTCTGCTCTAGTCCTAGACTACTCTCCACCGGAGACCTATCTGAACAAAAATACGTAACGAGATTCCAAAGGATCGAGCAAACTGAAAGCATGCAAGAATATAAATCAACACATCTAAAGGAAGACAAAAGTCAAATTGTCAACAACATGGTACCCAGAATGTCTAGCACATAAATAAAAATTGGTGGGCCCTGGGTGGTTGGCTCAGTGGATAGAGTATCAGCCTGGCATTGATTCCCAGTCAGCACAGAAGAGAAGCAACCATCTGCTTCTCTCCCTCTGCCTAGCCCCTTCTCTCCCTCTTCTCTTCCTGCAGCCAGTGGCTCAGTTGGTATGAGCACATCAGCCTCAGGCACTAAAAATAGCTTACTGATTCAGGTATTGGCCCCAGACAGGGTTGCCGGTTAGATTCAGGTTGGGGCACATGCGGGAGTCTGTCTCACTGTTTACCTTCCTCTCACTTAGAAAGAAAAATACATGAAATGCACTAGAAAAAAGTGACTCATGACCAGGAAAAAAAGTATCAGTTAATTAAAACTGGCCACAAAAACACCAAGAGCTGGAATTAAAAAAAAAAAAACCAAACATTAAAGCAACTATTATAAATATGTTCAAATACTAAAGAAAATATATAGTGATAATAAGTAATACATGAAAATCTCAGCAGAGAAATGGAAACTCTTGAACCAAAGGGTGAAATGAGACTTCTACAACTGAAAAAGAACAACTTAAAAAAAAATTAGTGTGCTTAACAAATTGGAGATGTAAGAAGAATGGGTGAGTGAGTTTGAAGACAGATCACTGAAAATAAGCTCATCAGTAAAACAGAGAAATAAGTTTAAAAAAAAAAAAAGAACTCAGCTGTGAAACAATATCACGCAAGCTATCATATAAGGAAGTGCAGTCCAAGAAGATAAGAAAGAATAGCGATGAAAAAGATCTGAATAAATATTTGCTAAACTTTCTCAAATTTTATTACTATTATTTTTTAAAAAGCAACCACATATACAAGAAGTTCAGGGTCCCCAACAGGATAGATTAAACAGTAACAATAATACATAGAGAGACCCTGGTCAAACGACTGAAAACTCAAAATTTGAGAAAATTGTAAAAGCAGTCGGGGGGGGGGGGGGGAATCATATATATCACATAAAAAATAACAAAGAGAAGACTACTATTTACTTAATTTATAAACCAATGAAGGCCATAAGACAATGGGATAACGTTTTTAAGGTGTTCAAAAGGAACAAATGTCAACCTGGAATTCTATAAACAGTAACTATCTTTCAAAAGTAAAGGCAAAATAAAATAAAATAAAACAAAACAAAACTGTAACAATTTGACCAAGAAAATGAAGTTGTATTGGTTTATAACCCCCAAATTATAAAATACACATCCAGAACTCTGTACCAATATAAATAAATGGAAGAGAATAGACAATTCTCCCTTGCATAAGACTCCAAAAATAATTTATACATTCCCCTCTCAAAGAGGTGGTACATATATCCCCGTTTCTTCAGTGCGGCTATACATAGTGACTTCCTTCCACAGCGTACAGGACGGAAGTGGAGAGATAGGAAGTCACTGGGTACTAGCGGAGTCTCGCTAAATCCAAGCCAGGTCATCAAGATGAACACCAACAGCGGCAAGTCATGTTGATAGCATATACTGTTGATTTGTTGTGATAAAAAAAAAAAAGTGACACTTTACCCCTGTGGCCCTCAACTTCAAAACACATAACCCCCCAGGATGGTCATAAGAAAAACACCATACAAATACCACACGAGGGACATAATACAAAATACCTAAGCAGTCCTCCCCAAAACTGTCAAAGGCATCAAAAATAAGGAAAAATCTAAGAAACTGTCATTGTCTAAGGAGAAGAGACAATAGATGTAACACGACATCCTACATGGAAGCTGGAGCAGGAGAATGACATTGGGTGAAAACCAAGGACTTGAGTAGGAATCGTGTTACCAATGCGTCCACTGGGACAAACGGACCAGACTCATGGCACGTATTGATGACGGGAAACTGGGCGTGGGGTCTGTAGGAACTCCCGGCATTCGCTCTGCAACTCGAAAGAGGTTCTAAATTAAAGGATTATTTTAAGAGAAAGGTAATAAAGATATGAGTTGTATTTTGTTTTGTTTTTTAATGATGACCAAAGAAAAGACATTTTCAGGTCAAGACAAGCTGAAAGAATTTATCACTGGCAGATTCACTTTATAAGAATAAACTATAAACAGCCCCGGCCGGATAGCTCAGCGGGGTAAAGTGTCATCCTGAAAACACCAACATCAGGGGTTCTATAACCGGTCAGGGCACATGCAGGAAGCAACCAATGAACGCATAACTAAGTGCAACATCCAGTGAATGTTTCTCTCTCCCTCCTTCTCTCTCTCTCTCTCTTTCCACCTCTGTCACTCTCCTTCCTCTCTCTGTCTCTATAAAATCAATCAATGAAGAAAGTTTTTTTTAAAAAAAGAAACTGTCAAGGAATTTCTACTAAAGTGAAACAGTACTAAGTAGCAATTTGGATTTCTATGGAGGAAGAACAGTCCCCGGAAATAGTAAATACATAAATAAATGCTAAAGCCTATTTTTCTTTCTTTTGTTATATTACTTACTTGACTGAAGTAGAAATAAAACCACGTAGAATGGAGTTTAAAATATATCTAAAATTGGCTTCCGGTTACGATGACCACATAGATAAATACAGTCCTCACATCCTCCCACAATCACAACAAAATTACAACTAAACTTCAGAACAACCGTCAGGAAATCACCTGAAATCTACCCAAATGGAAGTTCTACCACGTAGGCTTTCAAGAAGAAGCCACACAGAGACTGGTAGGAGGGGCTGGTCCCACAGCCACGTGTGATGGTGAAAAATCAGGAGGGGTGTCTCAGCTGCAGAGGTCCTCCCTGAGGAGTGAGGGGTCCCAGCCTCACACCTGGCCCCCAGCTCAGGGTCCCCGTGTCTGGAGGAAAGTCTCCATCACTGATGACCAGCAGGGATTGTGGTTGAGGGTGACAGATGGCTGTGGAGACCCAGGCAGCCCCGCTGGAGGGCTCACCCAGGGACTTGCTCAGACTCACTGGCTCTGAGCTCTAGTGCTGAGATAACAACTCAAAAGGTACCAGGGACACACAGGGAGGAACTGAATTGTCAAACATCAAGGAGAGAGCGGGAAGGGCAGCGTTCTCCCAGACAGAAGTGCTGGCAGAAATCACTGTTCCTTTGCTGAGCCCTCCCCACTCAGAGCCAGCAGGTGGGCGCCATACTGAGTCTCCATCAACCTGGCCCTCATGTCTGCCATGCCCTGCTGAGTCCTCAGACCCCACCCCACCTGCCTGTGGGCCAGCTGAGCTGTTTCCAGGGGCTTTTCCACAGGAATGGCCTGTCTTGGCTTCTGCTTCAGACTTTCCTAAATTCTCTCAAACAACCAGCACCTGGCTTTGGTGAGCCACATGTCTGACGCCATGTGGCCTCAGGTCCTGCCCTGGTGGCAGCCGGCCTCGGCTGACGCCTTGGCTTCTCCTGGGCACCTCCAAGTCCAGCACAAGTAGCGGTCACCTGCAGATGGCTTAGTAGCTCATGCTGGGTGGCCCCTGGCAGACTGTGAGCAGTGGCTGACCTTGGCCTGCACCTCCCGGGAGGCCCCAGAACCGGCACACCCGGTCGACAGCTTCGGACCACATCGAAGCACCACCCAGCCACCTCCCCAAGCGACGCCGTCAAGGGGCTAACTCCGCCGGCCCCGGATCCCACTGACCTGAGCTCTGCTCTGAGCGCTGGGCCCCTGCACAGCTGAGCCTGCACGGTGGTCACAGCAAGTCTTTGTAGCTGATCGGCCTGGGGGTAAATCCCTCCAACTGATGTGCCTACAGCAATCAAGGCTCAACCACAATAGGAGGGTGTACACAGCCCACAAACGGGGGTGGGGGGACGAGCACACCTGGAGCGCCCAGCTCAGGTGAATGGTGAGGCTGAGCCACTGGACCCTAAAGCACACCTGCTCCGTTAGACCCCTCTCCCCAGTGTGCAACATGCAGCAGCTCTGCCTAATCCACAGAAACAAACACAGGGAGGCTGCCAGAACGCGGAGACAAAGAAACCGGTCCCAAACGGAATAACAGGAAAAAAATCCCGGAAAAAAAAAACTAAATAATATAGAGACAAGCAATCTACTAGACGCAGAGTTCAAAACACTGGTTATGTCCTGGCCAGGTGGCTCAGTGGATAGGGCTCCCACCTGGCACACTGAGGTTGCAGATGTGATCCCCAGGCAGGGCACACAGAAAAGCAATCAGTCCAAAAAACAGCAGCAAAAGGGATAAAAAGGAAGAGTGTGTTTTGGAAAAACTACAGACCAAAGAAATAATAGCAATCGTAAATTCAAAAAAAGCAAAATTCAAAGAAATGAGAGAGTTTGACAAAACAACAATCATGGTGAAACATATTCACTAGGGTTTTTAAAATATGGGGTTAAGGGCTCTGGCCAGTTGGCTCAGCAGTAGAGCGTCGGCCCGGCATATGGATGTTCTGGGTTTGATTCTCAGTCAGGGCACAGAGGAGAAGCGTCCATCAGCTTCTCCACCTCTGCCTCTCTTGCTTCTTTCTCTCTCTCTCTTCTCCTACCCTCCTGCAGCCATGGCTTGATTGGATGGAGTGAGTTGGCCCCGGGCACCAAGGACAGCTCCATGGCCTCTACCTCAGGCAATAAAAAATGGCTCCAGTTGCAATAGAGCAAGGGCCTCAGATGGGCAGAGCATCACTCTCTGGTGGGCATGCCAGGTGGATCCCAGTTGGGGCACATGCAGGAGTCTGTCTCTGCCTCCCTTCATCTCACTAAAGAAAAAAAAAAATATATATATTTATATATATATTTATATATATATATACACACACACATATATATATATGAGGTTAAAAAAATATATTGGCTATATACATTATACATAACAAAAGTTACAAACATGAGTGGATAGCCAAGCAAACAGAAAATACACTTTTGCCAAATATTCATAAAGCATTTAGAAAAATCAGTGACTGAGCCACAAAGAAGAGCTCAATAAACCTGTCAAAGCAGAAACTGTAAGAGGCTCATCCGCAAATTAAAATTGTATATGAATAAGTAATTCCCAAAACGACTGTCTGTAATATTTTTAAATGCAAACATAGAAACTCTTCCAAATAATTTTTGTGTACAAAGGGAAAGGAGGCTAAAATTAAACATTCTTCAGAAAATAACTTTTAAAGCTGTTTGTGATATTTCAAAATCTATTAGATGTGTGACCAAAATCTTAAGATGAAAAATTATGCACTAAATTCCTCTGGAAGAAAACAAGAATGAGCCAAACTGAGTATAAAGCCCAAAGAAAAGAAAGAGACGGAGTTAAGACCAACACAAAGAGACACAAATTAAAAAAAAAGAAAAGAAAAAAGCAAACCTGGTAATAAACCCAAACCTACTTTACTGAAAAGCTCAATAAACACAATGTGCAGAACCTGGTCTGGGGGGGGGGGGGACCCGCACGAGCCCGCAGAGCATCAGCAATGACAGAGGGAGAGGGAGTCAGTGCAGGGCACTGGAAGATGCTGTCCTGACAGGCCCTCAGCCACCTCTTTGGAGCTACAGGTGCCGCACGGTCTGTCACTGCCTCTGCTGGGCTCAGGTGCGTGTGGGAAGGGCGAAGAAGCACACCATTGCTGGCTTTTACCAGCACCAGATTCAGAAGCAGGTCAGCAAAAGACCCAAGGCGCCCTGAGACCCGCCTATGGCTGCCTCCCTCTGTGGGCTGCTTGTGAAGCTCTGTCCCAGAAGTGCCTCTGGCGGAGTCGGGAGGACGGCGCGGATGGATCTGCCCAGAGGGGGCGGTGCCTGTCAGGCTTCAGGGAAGGTGGCGGGGTGGCGTGG
Source organism: Saccopteryx bilineata (assembly GCF_036850765.1). Classification (NCBI taxonomy): domain Eukaryota; kingdom Metazoa; phylum Chordata; class Mammalia; order Chiroptera; family Emballonuridae; genus Saccopteryx; species Saccopteryx bilineata. The sequence continues at coordinate 389,085,599 of NC_089491.1, read as the reverse complement.
GGCCCTCACACCAGGGCCCCGGGATTAGGTCTGTTCTGGATCCCCCTCACTCCATGCAGACTGCCGTGGGGTGGAGCCACTAGGAGTCGGGCGAGGGGGACCCCCTGAGCCGGGAGAGTTGGTCTGCCCGCAGCCAGGACAGTGGTTCTACTGAGTCTCCTGTGAGCGGGGAACACCAATTAGATTCTCAGGAAAGTGAGGGAACTAACACCTGCTTCAAAGAAAGGCAACTGAGGGACTGTCACCCCCTGCGTCTGTTCAGACCCCTTCTCCCTGGTCAAGGCTGCTGACTCATCAGCTGGGCCTAATCTCGAAAATGTAGATGAGATTCCCGAGAGTGGAGCAATTGCTCCCCACCCCCCGCCCCCCATGTGGTAGGGAGAGTTGTACTCCGCCCAGGAAAGATGGCGACTGCAGTTTTGGAGAATGACTCACCACAGGGACCCTGGTACCTGTTCCCTTGTGTTCCCCCCTCCCCACCCCACCCCCCCCCCAGAACTGTAAACTATAGACTCTCCTCACGTGTCTCTAGTCCACTGAGCCCTCCCTCCGCCATGGCTTAGGATAAGTCACTGTGAACAAGATAAGTGTACTGGCTCTTTAAGAGGGCACCCGTGTGTCTGCAGACTCTCCATCTCTCTGTGGCAGACAGAGAGTTCATCACTCTGCACAGCGGGAGGCTGTGTGACCAGCTCGTCTCAGCTCCGGTGCTCTGGGCTGGGGAGCCCGGCTTGGGGTTTAGTTCTCACACTTCTCAGGGTGTACCCCCTGCAGGCGAGCTGTCCCTCTGAAACGTCAGCCACTGCCCGCAGGAGCTGGGCCAGCCCTTCCTACCAGTGTCCGCGTGGCTGCTTCTGTGCATACGTGGGTCAAAGACTCCTCTTCATTTAGTCTTGAGTTAGTTTTTCCAGGTGATTGTTTTTATAAATTTAGTGATAACTCTAGTTCTGTACTGGGAGGAGGTGGGTGTAACATCCACCTACTCTGCTGCCATCTTGTATCCCCCATAGAAATGTATTTGAACGGGGGTGGGGAGGGAAGAGGAAAGGTAAAAATAATATGAATAGGAAATTCATAGAAGAAATAAAAGTTTCTTTTAACATATGAAAAGAAATGCAAACTAAATAAGAGTACTCTGTAATTATTTAATCTATCCGATTGGAAAATAATTAGATTCTTACTCTTCAGGTATATTGAATTTATAGAAGGAAGTGCGCCATCCACGCACAGTGCGTGAGTGTGAATTAACCCAATCATTTTGACAGCAATTTGGTTTTACCCAGTGGTGTGCCGGAACCAGCCTGAACCGGCTCATACAAGTTCACAAGAATCCGTAGTTCAATGTTCAGGAGTTCCTCTTGGGGGTGAAGTTGCTAATGTGAATTTGGCCATGGTGGCAGTGTTTACACGACAGAAATCAGCAAAGGCTATAAATCAGATGGCTGTTTTTATTGGCTTGGTTTTTCTGACAGCCAGTTTCTGAGCGCACCCATGCCTTCAGATATCTCAAAAGGAAAATTGGGCGTAATCTTGATCTAGCATTCCTGGAGAAATTATTGTGCACATGCAGAAGGAAAAAAAAAACTTAAAAAATAAACAACCTAAATATTTAGATGCTCATTAGTAAGAAAGTGATTAGGCCCTGGCCGGTTGGCTCAGTGGTAGAGCGTCGGCTTGGCATGCAGAAGTACCGGGTTTGAATCCTGGCCAGGGCAACAGGAGAAGTGCCCATCTGCTTCTCCACCTCTCCTTCCTCTCTATCTCTCTCTTCCCCTCCCGCAGCCAAGGCTCCTTTAGAGCAAGGATGGCCCGGGCACTGAGGATGGCTCCATGGCCTCTGCCTCAAGCGCTAGAGTGGCTCTGGTCGCAACAGAAGCGAAGCCCTGGATGGGCAGAGCATTGCCCCCTGGTGGGCGTGCCGGGTGGATCCCGGTCGGGCGCATGCAGGAGTCTGTCTGACTGCCTCCCCATTTCCAGCTTCAGAAAAATACAAAAAAAAAAAAAGTGATTAAATTTATTCCATATTCCGAAATTGCTATTTTACAAGAATGAGGTCGATGTGCCAATCCTGCTATAGTTTATTGTTGCATAAATAAAGAAATTTGCAGGATATATAAAATATTATCCTATTTTAACTACTCACATATGCTTACAGCATACTATTTCATATGTCTTTAGACAAAGTCTGTTTGGATGCATGCCAAACTGTTGAAAGTAGTTATTTGCTCTTTAATTTAATTGATTTATAAATGTACGTACTTGCAAATCGTCAGCAGATACTATTTTCAGAAAAATAATCTGAAATAAGTTTTGGATAAAAGAGTTAATCAAATTGTAATTTCAGGTTACCTAAAAATCATGACCATGAAAATAATACATCGCAAAAAACTATGAAATGTGGCAACAGCTGTAATAAGAAGGAAATTCCTATCTTTTATATAATTACCATCATAAACAAAAGTTAATGAATTAACTAAGCTCTCAATATTTTATTAAATAAGACTCAGGGAAATTGAGAAAAAAGGATTCACACATAAAAGCAGTAATTAATGAATTTTGAAAACATGCAAAGTATAATAATAAAATTAGTCCTTGATGCCTAGTTCTATAAAAAAAAATATACAAAAAAAAAGCCCTGGCCGGTTGGCTCAGCTGTAGAGCGTCGGCCTAGCGTGCGGAGGACCCAGGTTCAATTCCCGGCCAGGGCACACAGGAGAGGCGCCCACTTGCTTCTCCACCCCTCCGCCGCGCTTTCCTCTCTGTCTCTCTTTTCCCCTCCCGCAGCCAAGGCTCCATTGGAGCAAAGATGGCCCGGGCGCTGGGGATGGCTCTGTGGCCTCTGCCTCAGGCGCTGGAGTGGCTCTGGTCACAACATGGCGACGCCCAGGATGGGCAGAGCATCGCCCCCTGGTGGGCAGAGCTTCGCCCCTGGTGGGCGTGCCGGGTGGATCTCGGTCGGGCGCATGCGGGAGTCTGTCTGTCTCTCCCTGTTTCCAGCTTCAGAAAAATGAAAAAAAAAAATATGCAAAGTATAATAATAAAATTAGTCCTAGACACCTAGTTCTATAAAAAACAATCAGTAAATCCGTAAAACTGGCACATTTTAGTAACGTATGTATATTTATATATGCCAATGAGTAAGAGAATACAACTAAAAATGTGAAGCTTAAAATTCATGGAAATTAGTGATACGCTTGAAAATCGGGACCCAACAGAATGGGCGTGCTCTCATCTTCCATATGTGTTCACCCAAAAGGAAGTTTTTGAAACGTCAAGAGAGATATATCATACTTGTGCTATTCACATTATCCTCACAATAGGAAAAAAATGTAAACATCCCAATTGATTTGACTAGTAATGCACAAGGTTTTTTGTGTTTTTTTTTTAATATCATGTATTAAGATGCACTGTGTATAAAGTGAGTTAAGGAAGTCATCACATCACCAAATTTTCGTAACAGAGAGCATCTACATCCCTGATTTAATGAAAGCTAAAGTTATTGACAAACGGCTCTGTAAATTATTGACGTTGCTAGACCATGGCCCTTTAACAGAACCCCAGCTACCACACACCAGGGAGTGAAAAATCTAACATCAGCCGTGAGCACATCAAGGCCTCGGAGAACGAGAAGCGAAGCAGAAACAAAACCAAGTGGAATTAGGGCATGACCCCCACCCAGGCGTACAAGGGTCTTCCCGCCTCCAAAGAAGAAACACAGCAGACAGACCACTGATAACATGGGATGGGGGCAGGGCATAATAGATACGGGGTCAGGTGAGAAACAAGCCAATATAGTCGATTCAAGTTCCTGCAGAGACAAACCTGCCCCTGGACCCAACTAGCGTGGTAATTCCCCCTCAAGGACGAAAGTCGATTGTGCCTAGATTTCCGGATCCCACACTCGCGCTAAGAATGCCCACGTGGGCGCTGTGTGCTTCTCCAGCAATGGCCAGTCTTAAGTAGGAAACTGATAACCCACTCGTTTGAGCACAATGGTTCACTCTGCCCCTACAGGTCCCGCTCGGAAAGGTTGCCTGCTCCTCCCTTGAAGCAGCAAGCGTGCTCTGGGTGGCTGCTGCCCGCGTGGCGGGCTGGAGGAGACTCCCCGTGGGGACCTGCCCAACAGAACTTGAGTATGGGCTGCCGCCGGAGCCCTGGGCAAAGATCAGCCGTGAGGTCGCGGAGTCTCTTTATTAAGGAACCAATCATGCCGTACAAACTCGATTGCCTTTCGCCTCAGCTTGTGAAATGAGCGGGCAAACACAGGCGAGCACAGCGTCTGCGGGGTGGAGTGAGTTATTCTGTGGAACGTTCCGGAAGTCAGACCCAGGAAGACTGAGATGCGTGGCCTCGGGGAGAAGGGGAAGTCCGAGTGTACCCATGGTACCCTTGGCTGCGAAAAGGAGAGGACCCCGCTCCTGGCATTTTCGGGGAGATTTCCTTTTGTTGTGTTTGCGCACGCTTATGAGGTGGGGAGGGAGGGACGGGCGTGGGCGCATGTTTGCGTGTCTAGGGAGCTCGGGTCACCCTGATGGAGTCCCAGCAGACCTGTCCCTCTTGCTGTCCCTTCTCCATGCCGGCACCCCTGCCCCCCGCATGGCCATACTCCTGAACAGGAATTCTGGCACAGCCAGAGCACTGGGTGAGATTCAGGACCGACTCCTCCCTCCCTCGGGACTGCAGGGTTCTTGTTGAAACACTGGAACTTGGGCTGGAACAATCCATGTCTTTCAACCACTGGTTCGCAGACCGGTCCGCCAGAAATATGGTGCCGGTCCGCGAAATGGTCAACTGCCCTGCCGTTGTATGCATTTTCTAGTCGAATTCACTCAGCTCAGGGACTAGAGTCTTAGCGATCCCAAACTCATCCTCCTAGGTTCACCGGCCCCCACGTGCAAAGAGGTGGGAACTGGACTGGACGTGCTGAGCGCCTCTCCAACCCTGCCTGTCCACATGAAGCTCTAGGGACCTGAGCGTCTTTGTGCCCATGGCCTCACTTCACCCCAAGTTGGGTTCTCAAGGTGGCAGCTCAGACCCTGTGGGGGTGCCTTATTTGAAGGCATCAGAAAAAAAAAATTGCCCCTTTCCAAGGACAGTCCATCCATTCTCTTGTTGATATTAAAAACCCGACAGCTGTTACCTTAGATATTCGCCCCCCCCCCCAACTTGACCTGTTAGAAACAAGAGAAGCAGCTTCCATTTTTAAATGCATGTTTAGGTCTCATGTGGCCTCCCAAGGGTCTTTACGGCCCGTTCTGGGTCGCTGTGCACACGTCTGGCACGGGACTGACATGTCGCCCCCTCTGCATCCTGCCTCCCCACTGAAGGCTCCGCAGCACAGCGCTCTTTTCGTCTTGGTGTTCTTTTAGCCTTGTTCTTTCCCTTCTTGCATTTTGCCTACTGGCCTTGGAAACTGATTAAGCCCAGCGACTCTTGGTTTCACCCGTGGAGGCGGAACATGAATTCAAACAGCTTCAGTGTTGCGATTGGCTAGCACACGGCACTCAGCGGAGGTGAATTCACCGTGAATAGGGGGTACAGAGATTTACAAAATCCCTAACTTTACTGACTGCTGGCCATATAGTAAAGGCTTTATAAACGCTTGCTTATGCAATGCAAACAGTGTATCTCCAAAGAGGTTGGTCTTAGGAGCCCTGTTTTACGCATGAGGAGACTCAGGCACAAGAGGTATTAGATAGCTTGCCCAAGGGTTCACCTCTGGCACATGCTTTGCTTGGCCAGGGATGAGATGTGATGTACGTGGAGGAGCTTCCAAAGGCCCACCACCATAGCCAGTGTGACCTCTAGACCCGTAGCCATCAAAGGACTCTGTGAACCACAGAAATCAGAGCAACAGGCTGTCCATGGAAACACAGGGTCTGAAAACTCTTCTGTTGGAGCAACGCCCCCTGGTCCCCTTCGGTCTCCAACCGACGAGTCACCTGGCAGCCGAGCAGGAAAGACAGGTCTCTTGCTAAAGGCCAGGGGTTCTAAGATCAGCTGAGCCCAGCCCCTGTCGCTGACCCCGACCAGGAGCAGCTGGAACAGGTCCCAGGACAGAGACCCCTGCACTCAGCCTCGAAGAGTCCTGGGAAAGCTCCCGGGTTATTCTGAGTCCTTCCTCTCTCCTTCCTCCATGCCTCCCTGACGCACCTTCCTCGGCGTCCTCCCTGAAGTGGAGCCCCGAAGGGCAGGACTGACTGTGGGCTGAGTCTCGGCTTCGGCTTTGGGCCTTCCTCATCTTTTCCTCTGACTCTCCCAGCGCCCCCAGTGACCCCCCCAGTGACCCCTCCTCATGTCCTCTCCAGTCGGCTCGGAACGCCCTTCCCGGTGCCTCCCAGGACATGCGCACCCCTTTCTTCTCTCTGCTGCCTTCCCCCGCAGCACCCTAGTAATAGTTTCCCACCCCTCGTTCATTCCCACCTCAAAGCAGTGTCAGGATCAAAGCTGCACAAGGAAAGGGAGGTTTTGAACCCGAGGCCGGAGATGCCACGTGGCTACTTCACAACCTCCCCCTCTGGCCTCACCGAGCTGACCGCACATCTCCTCCTCGTTGTCATGACTTCATACTGCCTCCCTCCACCCTCCCCACCTGAAGCGTTCGTCCAGCTTGGAACCCCTATCCCTGCGGCAGGGCAACATCCGCGGAGCCTGCTGGACACACCCCCACGAGGCCAGAACCCAGAGCAAAGAGGACCTTTCCCCGTCAGGTTTTTGCTACCCTATCATCAGGACCCCATCACTCGCCAGGAAAAACGCACACACCCTAAGACACCCCAGGGAAGTGCGCCCATACCCACGGGGCCGTCTGACTCCTGAACGCCTTCCAGTCTCCATTCTCCTTCTAGAAACGAGAGGGCCAGAGGAATTCATTCAGCCAGTCACTGCTCATGAGCACCCCTGGCTCTCCTGGAGACGTGTCTAGGATGCAGTTTCCGGACAAGCTGGGTGAGCATCCCGTCCTCCAGTGCCTGTCTAAAAACCTAACTAAATGGACAGACAGATGGAGAGAGTGGGTCATTCCCAATACCTCACCCTGTCCCCACTCCTCTCCCTGGGTATCTAGGGCCCAAGTCAAGCTCCTCTTAAGAGACAGCCCCACCAAGGAGCTGCGTTTCCGCCCTTCAGTGTGCCAGTGCTTGGTGACAGGAGGGTTGTCAGGGAAGGCTGTAAGACCAGCACAGATCGGGGACCTCTACAGAACGAGGCATCACTGTGCCCTTTGTCCTCTGAGTGCTGAAGACGATACCTCCAAGCTCAGACTCTGGGTACAGCCCTGTCCTGGGCAGGTCTCCACGGGTGGGGGTTTTCAAACTACCTCCTGGTGGGGTACTGTGAAAACACACTTATACACACACACACAACCATACACACAGTCACACGCAGACACAACTGTACACACAATCACGCACTCACACACACACAAGCACGCAGGCAGAGGACCACACTGCACCAGGGAGGAGCTTCGGTCGCCCTCGGAGACAATCACCACACGGGTCACTCTGAAGTCCTTTCCCAGGAGGCCCCTGCCCCATGAAGACCAGGCTGCCGCAGTGCCTTGTGGGAAATGAGTCTCCAGCCTTCGACTGAACCCCAGTGGAGTTTGCAGAAAGTTCCGCTTTCCAGCAAGAAGCCCCAAATGTCAAACCACTCCCTCGACTCTCCCTGGATGATTCATCTCCACCTCTTTGTCCTCCGCTCCCCTGGGTAGGGCGGCTGCTGCCCAGAGCGCCGGCCCCGGGGGCTGCCCACTGGGCGTTCCCTGTAAAACGTCTGGGTTACGAGCCATGCGTATCTGCGGCAGGACGGGAGCGATGCGTATCTGCGGCAGGACGGGAGCCATGCGTATCTGCGGCAGGACGGGAGCCATGCGTATCTGCGGCAGGACGGGAGCCATGCGTATCTGCGGCAGGACGGGAGCGATGCGTATCTGCGGCAGGACGGGAGCCATGCGTATCTGCGGCAGGACGGGAGCGATGCGTATCTGCGGCAGGACGCGAGCCATGCGTATCTGCGGCAGGACGGGAGCGTGGCCACTTACGCTGGAAGCGAGAGAGTGTGGACCCGCCTAGATAGTCTAAGGCCACCAGCCTCCTCGGGCTGGTTCCTCTGCGTCAGCTCTCTTTTTCCTCTCTCCCGTCCTCTCTCTCCCCTTTCAAAAGCACATGTGTGTCGGCACAGGAACCTCCACCTGTGTTGAGCACTTCCGTGTACAAAGGCAGAGGCAGAGGTGCCTGTGTGGAAAAGGGCGGTGAGCAAAGACCTGGGCATCCTGGTGCCTGGACTCTGGCCACACATCTGCCACTTGGGCAAATTCTTCATCCGTAAAATCAGGGGTTTGCATCAGACCAACTTGGGAGGTGCCTTCCAGCATAAAGTTCTGTGGTCTACTCACTCCTTGCAAGTTCTTCAGTTTTTGCTGCCCAGGACACAGCCTGAAAACAACTCCACCAGAAAACTCCAGCCACGGGCGGAAGGTTCAGCTCCAGCCCCAACCGTCACGTTCCTGCGAAGGGAAGGGGGGGCTCCACAGCTCCCGGCTTCCCCTATGTGACCTCTCTCCTCGAAAGTGCCGCACCTGCATTCCTACGCTCTCCACCTGCCTGACCTTCACTTGCAAATCGGCAAGGATGCATCAGATTGCCGGAAACGGCATGGGAAATGTCCCAATGTGGGATGTTTCTGGAAGCTGCCACCCCTGACTGGAGGAGGCAGGAGGGAGGGAGAGCAGCAGTGAGCTGAGACGAAGGATAATTTCATGCATGGTGTGACCTAAGGGTGCAAAGCCGCCACCACTGTCCTCCGGCCGGCGTCCCTGCAAAGGACTGAGCCAAGGGCGATATTGACCCAAAGCGCTATGATCATCTGGGTCAGCACAGGAGGCCATGGCCAAGGTGGAGCCGAGGATGGAACTCCGGCGGCCCAGGTGGGACTTCCTTCGGCTTCGGGCCTCACAAAGACCCTTTAAAAGTGTCTTGGCCGCCCGATGTGGAAGGCTGCCCGTTTTCTCTCCGGGTTGAACATGTTGTGATTTCTCTTTCCTCCTCCTGCAGGGGACACGGGCCAGGCTGACCTTCCGTCTGGTTAAGGAAACGGTCACAATCATGGTAGAAGAAATGAAGACATCAGGGGACATGAGCCAGGCTGACCTTCCGTTTGGTTAAGGAAACAGTCACAATCATAGTAGAAGAAAGGAAACAGTCACAATCATAGTAGAAGAAATGAAGACATCAGGGGACTTGAGCCTGGCTGCCCTTCCGATTGGCTAAGGAAACGGTCACAGTCATAGTAGAAGAATTGAAGACATCTCAAACAATTTTGATCAAATGAACAAAAATAAATGAGAATAGAAAAGATCTGAGCCTGACCGGTGGTGGCGCAGTGGATAGAGCGTCGACCTGGGACGCCGAGGTCGCCGGTTTGAAACCGCGGGCTGGCCGGGTCAAGGCACATACAAAAAGCAACTACTACGAGTTGATGCTTCCTGCTCCTATCCCACGACCTTTCTCTCTCTTTCTCTCAAATCAATAAATAAAATCTTTAAAAAAAAAAGGATTTGAATGACATGACTAATATTTTCCTTTAATTATTATACACTAATTATGTCATAAATAGTTACTTTTAAATGCCCACATGATGGTTACAAGTATTGATCATATCAAATAGCACAGAGATACAAAAAAAATTTTTTTTCTTTAATTTCCCAAATTGGAAATAGTATGGGTCACACACTCTATCTAAAATGCAATAAAATTGGATGGTAATAACAAAACAGGAACCAATAAAATAGCCAACCCATGGAAATTTAAGAAATGCAATCTAAAACTTTAATCTTTAAAGTCTTACCAGTTCCTCTTGGGATCACAGTCACCTTTGGGTAAAAGTGTAAACCGAAACAGGAGCCACAGGTATTTTAGAGCATACCAATAACAAAAATACTGTACATAAAAAGGTACTGGATTCAGTTATTGCTACCCTTCGGGAAGAATTTACAACGTTAAGTTCTCTTCTATTTACAGGAAAGGACATATAAAGAATTAGGAATCCATATGAACACTAGCTGCTTCTAGAAACAACTAATTACATCTCTGATAAGCCCAGCCAGAAGCAAGGCAGCACAGCTACCCAGAGACATAAAAGAAAAAAGGTATGTAATTGCTGATGTAGAAGAGCCATTTCTAAATAATAAAAGGCTGTTTGCAGCTCTGTGCTGATCAACTCCAAACAAGGACGATTTTGTTTGAACATGTACACTGCCAATGTTAATTTAAGAACAAGCAGGGAAACTAAGAGTTGTAATAATTATTAAAGAAATTTAAAATATTGTTTAAAATATATATTTAATAAAATTATATATATATATTTATATATATATATAATTTTCTCTCTATATATATATATAGAAAAGATCTGAGCCTGACCGGTGGTGGTGCCTGACCTATATATTTAAGGTTCTCGTCCAGGGCCATTTCATACATAAGCACCTTCAGAATACCCGAGAGAAGACTATATCGCGGGAGGGGAGGGTTGGGGGAGGGGAGGGAAAAGACGAAGTATGAAGAGAAAAATATCTGATTTATTTTGCAAAGCTAGCATAACCTTGATCTCCAACTTTAGCAAAGATACCTCTAGCAAACTAATGATAGAAGATAATTTAACTCATGAAATCAGATGACGATACTCTCAATCAAACATTAGAACTAGAACCCAGCACTGTTTTTGAAAGGATAACACTTTTGACCAAGAATGAAAACTCTATCAATGCTGGGATATTATCATCTGAGCCCATGAAAGAAAAATATAAGTAATCATTTAAATACATGCCCTCAAAAGGCAGTAAAGTCAACACCGGTCCCTAATTTTAAAATAAATCTTAATGAAAGGAAATTAAAAAATTAAAGGTATGTTGTATGTTTACTATTTGAAAGGTTTTGTGTTAACTATTTTACAGTATTTCTTAAATCCTCAGCGGAGGTTAATTACAAACCAACAGCGACAATCAGGCAAAAATGAGCCACAGAGAGAGAGCCTTTTTCACTCAAGTTAGAGAAGTGACATACTGATGTCCACGAACCGCATCATCTTAGAGACCTAGCCGGTGCAATCAAACAAGATATAAAAATAGAAGGTAGCAATACTTAGAGGAAAGAGTCAAAATTATCATTATTACCAGATGATAAACATATTGATCTAGAAAATCTAAGAGAAGCAATAAGACAATCCACTGAAACTAAAAATAATTTTCAATAAGTTTGAAAATTATAGAATAAATACACAAACATTAATCTTTTGTACCAGCAATAGTTTGGGGATGAGAGAAAAGAAAGTAAAGGAAACAGTGATTCTAGTCACAATTAGGAAAAATTATGCAAAATATAGAGTCTTTTAAAAGAAGTGTGGGTGACTCCAAAGGCAAGGGAAGTCAAGGCAAAAATAAATGAATGGGACTATATCAAACTAAAAAGCTTCTGCACGGCAAAAGAAACTGACAAAAACCCAAAAAGGCAGCCAACCAAATGGAAGCTGATACTTGAAAACAACAGCTCTGATAAAGGATTAACCCAATATATCCAAATATATACAGAACTCACAAAGGTCAACTGCAAACAAGCAAACAACCCATTTAATAAATGGGGAGAGGACCTGAGCAGACACTTCTCCCATGAACACATACAAACAACAAAAAGATACATGAAAAGATGCCCATCTTTGCTAGTTATTATTAGAGAAATTCAAATCAAAACCAAATGAGAGGCCCTGGCCGGTTGGCTCAGTGGTAGAGCGTCGGCCTGGCGTGCGGGGGACCTGGGTTTGATTCCCGGCCAGGGCACATAAGGAGAAGCGCCCATTTGCTTCTCCACCCCCACCCCCCTCCTTCCTCTCTGTGTCTCTCTTCCCCTCCTGCAGCCAAGGCTCCATTGGAGCAAAGATGGCCCGGGCGCTGGGGATGGCTCCTTGGCCTCTGCCCCAGGCACTGGAGTGGCCCTGGTCACGGCAGAGCGACGCCTCAGAGGGGCAGAGCATCGCCCCCTGGTGGGCAGAGCGTCGCCCCTGGTGGGTGTGCCGGGTGGATCCCGGTCGGGCGCATGCGGGAGTCTGTCTGACTGTCTCTCCCCGTTTCCAGCTTCAGAAAAATGCAAAAAAAAACAACAACAAAAAAAACCAAAACAACCAAATGAGATATCACCTCATTCCTGTTACCTGTCAGATTGGCTGTTCTCAACAGGATAGGTAATAACAAACATTGGAGAGTCTGTGGAGAAAAAGGAACCCCATTCACTGCTGGTGGGAATGTAAACTGTTACAGCCATTATGGAAGACAATACGGTGGTTCCTCAAAAAAATTAAGAATAGAGCAACCATCTGACCCAGCAATCCCTCTACTGGGTATGTACCCCCCAAACTCGAAAACACCCCCAATACTCATATGCAAAGACACATGCACCCCCATGTTCACTGCAGCATTATTCACAGTGGCCAAGGCATGGAAACAACCAATGTGTCCCTCGATAGAGGACTGGATAAAGAAGATGTGGTACATATATACAATGGAATCCTACTCAGCAATGAGAAATGATGACATAGTGACATTTACAACAACATGGATGGACCATGAGAACATTATATTGAGTGAAATAAGTAAATCAGAATTGTCACTGTGGCCATAAAGTCCTCAAAAGCCACTTCCCAATGCTCCTAATCCCAACCTTGGCCAGTTTTGCTTCTTATTTTAACAGTAAATACGTCAGAGCAGGCGTGCGCGCCCCCCATGAAGGAAAGGGAGATTCCTGTCCCGTTGGAGCCTTGCTCAAACGAAGCTCTCATTCAACACGTTTCATTTCAAAAACTGAATGAATTCTGTCACCAAAGGCGCCTGAGCTGTCAGACAGACTCATGTTTAAAAAGGTGTCAACATCATTGCTTCACACAAAGAAACGATCCAACCTCTCTCTCCCCTTTAAGACACAGGCTTTCCCGGCTACAAGGGAAGAAGTGCCCCTCTCAGGGCACAGAGGCTGGTGGGACACATAAAACTCCCCCCCCCCGGTCCCCCAGTGTCTGCAACAAGCTGAAGCGAAGGATGAAAACAGCAGCAAGTCCCCTGACAGCCACGCCTTAGGATGCGAACTCTGCCCCCTCTCCAGTCTGTCTGACAGACCACACCCCAGAGCAGACCCCTAACAGCTCATCCGCGGTTCTGGTTCTGCAGGTCAGACTGGGACGAGCAGGTGACCCCACTAAGGAGCCGCCCCTATGAGATCTAGGGCTAAGGTGCACGGGTGGGCGTAAGCATGCATATCCGTGAAACCTGACACTAGTGCACATTCTCCAGGACATCTTCCCTTGTTGGTTTCCTACCAGCAAGATGCCACGGGTTTGCAGAAGGGCACCACGGTTCAGCATCCTGAGCTGAGCGGCAGGACGCGGTTGTCGTGGGGTAGCATCTGCCCAGAGCCACCGTCAACTCTGTTTGGGAGAAGTACAGGTGGAACAGGACAGGAGGGAACCCTGGAGGAGGAGGAGGACCTGGGTTGAATATGTCACTAAACTTCTTCCGTCTCTGTTTCCTCCCTTGAACAATGGAGACGATAATGCTTGTACCTCACGCCTGCTGTAGAGTTTAAATGGGACCATGTCAGTGAAAATGAGAAATGTCGTAGAAGTTTAATATCACATTAATAGAGTCATAAAAAAAACAAAAACAGAATGAACTCCAAGGAACATCCAGTCTTTTATTATAAAGATATTTGCTAAAGTGAGCACATAACCAGAAGACACCCCACAATGAGTAAGTCCCTGGTGGACCTCTAAGAAGACAGAAGAAACTATACCCAAAATATAGAACAGACACTGTGAAGTTATTCACCCAATAGTCAATCTGTCCTTTCTTTTCTTTGCTAACAAGACACACGTTATTTCCGGAAGCAGCATGTCCAGCTAAATAAGGGTCGCTGACACTGCCCTCCCCTCATGCCTCTTTCCCGGAATACAGATATAATGTCTGGATCTCAGGCAGCCACTTTGAAATCAAGAGGTAACAAACAGAGGGTGGAAAAGAAAATGGAGAGACCAGGGGGAAAGTCTGATTCTGCAAAGGCACCAAAGGGAAGCTGAACCAGCTCCAAGAACGGTCGACCTTGGGACCTCTGACTAACCACTGTCAGGTGGTTTTCTGTTACTTGAAGTTCCAACAAAATCTTAAATGATGCAAATCACTTCTCCCACTCTTTACTAGGTGAGAGAGAGAGAGAGAGAGAGAGAGAGTGTCTGTGTGTGTGCACGCACAGGTGGCTTTGAGGTGGTGATGTGGGAGTCAGTTTTCTAATGGAGGTGTGTGAGTGTGTGTGTGTAACAGTACAAGATCTTCTGAGTGAGGAAAGCTGAGAGAACTAAAAGGGAACAGGGGAACAACAACCCACACACACACACACACACACACACACATGCGAAACCTATCAAGCTTAAATTGCAAACCACACATAAAGCTAAAGCTAAAGAATTCTATAGATTATTCCCCCACTATGCCTCCCTAATCGCAACAGAAATATGAGATAAGTTCCCCTATGGCACAGAACAATATTGGAATTTCCTTATTAGCCACTGAAATTTTATGTGGTTGAAATCCAAAACTGCACCTTCCTTCCATGATACGTTCCTTCCCTGTTTCAGCAGAATACACATTTAGTATCTGCAATGTTACGTGGCCTCTTTGCCTTCAACAAATAGTCACTGGGTCCCCAAGGCATGGTGATAGGGTTGGGTGCTTGGTACGCTACCGGCTGACCCCATTTTAATGGGACTAGCTTCTTTTCCTTACTCCAGACTCAAAAGACAAAAATAAGCAGGTGCATGAGTTTATTCAACACTAGGCTTCAGACCTACTAAGTTTTAACTCTGCAGCAGACAATTGTGGCTGAATTATAAAAGGCACAGGCTGGAGAGGGAGAAAGAAAAACAGACCTTGAATCAAGTGACCGGACAGAGTTCAAGTTTAGGTTTTAATACCAATAGGCTGTGTGATAATGAGATACACTGATTAAACATTCTGAATCTCTATATAGAATCACCCATTAAATAAATAGAATTACTTCTTACTCACTAGACTGATGTGGTGATTAACTGATATATATATACCTACACACATACACACACATGCGTATATAGGTTGGCTTTTGTACTGTGCAATACGAATGCAATGAATCTTATCACTTACATTGTCTGAAAAGACAGTAATGAACAGTTAATATTTTTGCAGGGACACTTTATAGAGTTCAATAACCCTGAGAAGTAGGAATTTTTATCTTCACCTCTCAAAGGTGAAGACTGGGTTGGGAAAAAAAAACCCAGGTCTTCTCTTCCAAGTTTGACGGCTTTTGCACTCGGCTAGATCAGGCAGCTCTCCTGGACCAGCTCGCATCTGAACAGCAGGAGGGTTTCCTCACGTCACCCTGTCACCCTACGTTGAGCTCTCTTTCTACTTTATAAGCCTGAATGGGGCCTGCGGCTTTTGGGAACCTCAGAGGGAAGGCCCCCGTCTAAATCCCAGTCTGCAGACGCTGGAGCCTGCTGTGCAAGGGGCTCCCTCCTGTCCCTGCTCTTGACAGGTGCCCCTCCGGTGGTGAGGGGCCCGGGAGCGAGGGAGGGAAGCGCTGGTTCAGTCACGTCCCCGGGTTACAGTGGGGAACACAATCATTATAAACAAGAACATGTTTAATCCGAACCATCTGTCCTCGTGCCCCCCCCCCCCCTTCTACTCCGCACCTCGATGAGTCAGCTCGAGAGCTCTACCGGGGACGGTCCACGTCTGGGCAACAGGTGAACGAGAGAACTCCAAAGAGCGAGCCAGTGTGAGCTGATGAACGGGGGGGGGGGGGGGGGGGGGGGCGGGGGGGGCGCGGGGGGGGGGGGGGGCGGGGGGGGGCGGGACTGGGAGGAGCCGTGTGAGACAGCAGTGCGTGGAGAGGGGCGGCGTCTGCTGACAGGTCAGCCACTGGGAGGAGGGAACAGGAGAAAAGGGTCGAAAAGTGTTTAAAACTGTTTGAATTTGTAAGTTCTTGGATGTTTTGAAGTTTGTTCTATATGACCTTGCCCTATCCCTCCCCCACCTCTCTGACCATCCCTCCCAGTCTCGTCGTACCCTTCAAGGTCGTAGTCAACACCCACGACCTCTCTTGCTGCCTCCTTGACCATTTCGGTCTTCAGCTCAGTCCCTGGTGTGCTGCAGGTGCGCCGCAGAGCCTCAGGGAACGCATGCACCCGCCTCCAGCTCCGAGACATATGAACGCCCGCGCGCAACTCCCCTGGACCCCTCACTTGTCTTCTGACCTCTCCCTCTTCAGACATAAAGGCAGCACCTTATTTCTAAAGAAAGCAAGTGACCATGTCCTTCACCATAACTTAGGGCGGGTTTTTAACTTGTCCTGCGGCGGAGTCCTCCACGTGTCCGGCTCTCACGCGTTCAGCCGGACCCGAAGCCCTCCGCGGCGGAGTCCTCCACGTGTCCGGCTCTCACGCGTTCAGCCGGACTCAAAGCCCTCCGCGTGGAGTCCTCCACGTGTCCAGCTCTCACGCGTTCAGCGGATCTGAAGCTGTCCGCGGCACAGCGTCCCCTTCAGTCCGTGACGCCCGGACTACAGTCCATCACCGCCTCACAATGGATGGAGAGTGGACTAATGATGAATCTTAGTCCACCTGGAGGAAGCTGCGATCACACACCCCAGAGGAAGTTTCAAAAAAAAAGAGAAAGATAAAGTTGCTAGGGACTAAGTAAAGCTTTCCTGCGGCCACAGGGTGAGCAGCAATGCTAGCAAGGGTCTGGGTCCTACTCCATGGCTTCCGTGCAGGAATGCTTATGCAGGAAAACGCCCGGCTCCTCCCTAGAGAGGGACCAGCTTCAGAGCGCCCGCCGGGTCCCCCTGCCTCATGCCAGCCTGCAGAAGGTCACCGGCCAGCTCAACGCCATCTTCCTGGCTGCCTCTGTCACCACGAGCCTCTGTGACAGGGAAATCTCAGGAGCCCGGTCTTTGCCCGGAGCAGCCCAGAGTGCCCGAGTCTGCTAGTGAAGACTGAACATGCGGGCCACTGCCCTGGTCTCGTCCCTCCCTCTCAGCTCTGGGACTGGACGGCTGGGAGGGCCCGGAACAGTGCTTGACCGAGAGAGCCAAGAGCCCCAGGTTATCAGCGCCTGTAAGCCCTCTCCACTGCCGCGCACAAGCTGCGTGACCTTGAGCAAGTCAGGAAGCCTCTCTCAGTGTCCGTCCTGTCACCTGACAGGTGACAGTAAGGATGATCACAGTACCCACTTCATACAATTCCTGTCTCACTACCCCTTAGGAAAGTGAGTTCCCATGGACCCAAGGCAACTACAGAGTTCTGAAAGCCACGGAAAGAACAATCTAAAATTGTGGTTCAACACTGAGCCCAGCTCCATCCATAATAATAACACCAATGCTTACCACAGCCTCGGAGTCTAAGGAGCTCATGGGGGCTCTGAGCTGGGGACTCTCCACTGGGCCCAGGACTGGGCTGCCTGCTTTGTAGTGGCTGTCTCTTAGCTCCGCAAGCACCCAGGAATAGATATGGGTATCCTTGTGCACGGAAAAGCAAGCAGAGGTCCAGAGAGGTCAAGCAATGCTTGCGCTCAAGGTCACACAGCTCACGTACTCTTTCCACCAGGAAAAGCCATGGCCGGTCAGGGTCCACTGCCTCCAATCTCTCTCACTCCCATGTCCTGGCCAGAGGATTACAGAAAGCGACTCAGGCGGCACCCAGGGTCACGTCGGGGACCTGAATTGCTCACTCCAGGGAGGACTCCACAGCAAGTCCGAGACTTCCCCGCTCCGTCTTGTTTCCATGGAAGCTGGTTCTCTGTGGCAGGAACGCCGCCCCCCACCTCCCTGCAAAACGACCCCACATGGCGACCCAGTATGCCCCAGAGCGAAGCCATTTGTCTGGCCGCGTCTTCTGACTGCCCCGGTCACCCAGGCTCTACCTGCCTGCCCTGCCGGCCTCCTCGGAGGCCCCATTGCCTTTCATCTCATTCTTACCGGGAGAGAAATGCCACATTTATTAAAGTGCAGGCTTATCTCTCTCATCACACATCTAAGCCGCAGTGATAAATTCCCGAGCTAAACACACACAAAGAGAAATACAAAGCTTGAATACAGATCAGAACCAGGAAGCAGGGGAGGGGGAGGGGAGTGTGGCTTTCGCCCAGCTGCCCCACCCACTCTGGGGGCTTCCTGCAGGGGTCAGTGGGGTGGCTGGACTTAGGCAAGGTCCACACGGACATACTTTCTAGCTAGTTCTGGCCAAACTTCTCCACACGTTCTATTTAGGAAAACTGGCTTTGTTGCATCTTGTAAAACTCCTGCAAAACGTTAACGGATTGCCTTCCCTCCGTGCCTGCTCAGCCAGCCTGGGCTAGGCGACCGGGCCTGGGAGAGCCCGGCGTTCCCAGCAGCCGAAGGTGTGAGGACTCACCTGGAAAGGGGACACAGCCTCGGAGTCTGAGGAGCTCACAGGGACCCAGAGCTGGGGACTCTCCACGGAAGTTTCCCGGGACGTCGCTGGCCTTGTTATGGTGGCGGTAATGTCCGGCGGTCTCCGTGTCAGAATCCAGAGCAGGGAAACCCAGCCCTCTCCGCGTGGGCAGACATTGCTCTGGGGTAGCCCAGGGGCTTCTCCCATCCCGCAGAATCACGGCCCCTCAAACACAGTAGGAGGTAAAGATCACCACCCCCATGGCTTTTTATATCAATAGAGTGTGGTGGAAATCGTCACCCAGTCCAGTCCCCTACCAGGCCCTGCCTGTGACACTGATCACTAATCGTCCCCCATGAGTCATTTTTCTCTAGTGAAAGAACTCTCATATTTTTAACTGGTCTCATGACCGCCCAAAATAAAGACCACACTGGCTACATTAGTGGGAGTGGTGTTGCAACTTCAAGCAAGTGTCCTTAAAGAAATGCAATATAATCTTTACGGGCCTTTCTCATCCCTGATGCCTGGAATGCAGACATGATGGCAGGAGCCAGGGCAGCCGTCTTGGGCCATGAAACGTCCCCTGGAGAATGAGCAGCCCAGCTCAGCCCAGTGCATCTGTCTGTTGACACTGACACATTTCCTACTGGGGATGGGGTGGGGGTGGTAAGAGCTCTCAGCTGTCCATTCCAGGTCCTGAGCTGGCCATTCTCTTCATCAACCATGTGCGCTGACCAAAACTTTTGGAGTCACCTGTGACCCCTGTTCTCCCCTCATACCTTCCATATAATCCCTCAGCAAATGCTGTCATTTCTACTTACAAATAAACCCTGCACTCTTCATGAGATACTGGCATCATAACAAAGACGCATTTCATAAGCCTAGTCATTGTTTGGTGGTTATAGAAAAGAATGTCCTTGAATTTAGAAGATACCCGGCAGAGTAGACCGGGGTGAAGCATAATGGTATCATGATATCTGCGACTTACTCTCACATCATTTCAGTTCTCATGATGACGATGACGGTGGTGGTGCTGATGACAGTGATGCTGGTGATGCTGCTGGTGATGCTGATGATGGTAGCGATGGTGATGATAGTCACGACAATGGTAATGTTGATGATGAGAAGGAAGGGGGGGGGAAGAGGAGGAGAGAGGCAAATGTTAACAACTGGTAAAGCACAGACAGGTGTTCACTGAGTCATTCGGTCACTTCGAAACTTTTCATTGGTTTAAAACTGTTCAAACTAAGAAGTTAAAAATAAAGATACCCTGAAGTCAAGTCTTTCTTCTCTCTTTCATCACCTCCACCCTCGTCCAAGGCTCCATCTCCCTCCCGTCACCCGGATGTTGCAATAGCTCCCACCTCCTCCCTACCATCTCCTTCCCTCCAGCTTCCCCTTCGAGGGTCTGTTCTCAACATGACGGTCAGAGTGATTACGTGAAACGCAAAGTCAGGTTATATCACCCCTTTGCTGTGCACCCCACAATGGCTCGCACCACGCCCAGAATGAAGCCCAAGACCCTACCAGGCCCAGAAGGCCCATCTGACTACATCCACTGCTGCTTCTCTATCCTGGCTCTCAACGCCCACCCTGGCTCTCCCCTCCCCACCCTGGCTCTCCCCTCCCCACCCATCTCTCTCCCCACCACACCCTGGTTCTCCCCACCCCCTCAGGCTCTCTCCCCGCCCACCCAGGCTCTCTCCCCTCCCCACTCTGGCTCTCTCCCCTCCCCACTCTGGCTCTCTCCCCTCCCCACCCAGGCTCTCTCCCCTCCCCACCCTGGCTCTCTCCCCACCCACCTGGGCTCTCCCCGCCCACCCGGGCTCTCTCCCCGCCCCCTCAGGCTCTCTCCCCTCCCCACCCGGGCTCTCTCCCCTCCCCACCCGGGCTCTCTCCCCACCCACCTGGGCTCTCCCCGCCCACCCACGCTCTCTCCCCCCCACACCCTGGTTCTCCCCACCTCCTCAGGCTCTCTCCCCGCCCACCCGGGCTCTCTCCCCTCCCCACCCGGGCTCTCTTCCCCCCCCCCGCCCACCCGGGCTCTCTCCCTGCCCACCCGGGCTCTCTCCCCGCCCACCTGGGCTCTCCCCGCCCACCCACGCTCTCTCCCCACCACACCCTGGTTCTCCCCACCTCCTCAGGCTCTCTCCCCGCCCACCCGGGCTCTCTCCCCTCCCCACCCGGGCTCTCTCCCCTCCCCACCCGGGCTCTCTCCCTGCCCACCCTGGCTCTCTCCCTGACACACCCACGCTCTCTCCCCACCACACCCTGGTTCTCCCCACCTCCTCAGGCTCTCTCCCCTCCCCACCCTGGCTCTCTCCCCTACCCACCCGGGCTCTCTCCGCCCACCAGGCTCTCTCCCCTCCCCACCCGGGCTCTCCCCCCCCCCCACCCGGGCTCTCTCCCCGCCCACCCGGGCTCTCTCCCCGCCCACCCACGCTCTCTCCCCACCACACCCTGGTTCTCCCCACCTCCTCAGGCTCTCTCCCCACCCCACCCGGGCTCTCTCTCCTCCCCACCCAGGCTCTCTCCCCGCCCACCCTGGCTCTCTCCCTGACCCACCCTGGCTCTCTCCCTGACCCACCCTGGCTCTCTCCCCACCCACCCTGGCTCTCTCCCTGACCCACCCTGGCTCTCTCCCCGCCCACCCTGGCTCTCTCCCCTCCCCACCCTGGCTCTCTCCCCGCCCACCCAGGCTCTCTCCGCTCCATTCTACCCGCCCCCACACACACCAGGCTGTATCTTAGGCCTTCCCTGTGCACACACCATCATGTGTGGCTCGTTCTCTCAGTCATTGGGGTCTCCGCCTTAGTAATTGGGCCCTTCCTCAAATCAGATTTCCTCCTACCTCTTTCCGTCACCTTCTACCCCCCTGTCCTGCCCCATCTCCTTGAAGCTCTTCTCATTCCCTGGTTTTCCATTGTACATCTATGGGTTTGTTCCCTGTCCCCACTCACCGACACACCACAAGAGTGGAGACTTTGTTCTGTGCACGCCCATATCCCCGGAGGCCGACTCCAGTACAGGGTCAGACCGTTTGTGTCTGAACAGAGGGACCAGTATATCTTGAGTACTGTCCTGACCTCCTCTCCTTTCTGTCCTCCCAACGTGCTCCTGATGGGCTGTGGCCCTGGTGCCTCCTCCTCTGTGCCCCTTACCTCGGACCCTCACCAGCTCTCCTCCGAGCCCACTGCATGGTCCGACCTGCCCCATCGCCACCCCCACCATTAGCCTGACTTCGCCATATGGCACCTCCATAATAGACACCCCCCCTTCCTTCGTCCTGCTTCCCCCAGGGACACGGCCCTCCTGTTGAAAGATGGAGAAAATGTCCCCTGCTCACAGCTGCCTTTTCCAGCAGGACACAGAGCTCCCGTCCTTCTGGCCTTTCCCCATTTCTTTCATCATCGCAGTCTGTTGACAGCAGAGCCACCACCATCCTTTCCAAAGGAATGAAGTCACTGCTCCCCTTCACAAACCACTGGTCCCGTCAGCATCCCTGCCCTCCAGGCTCCTGTGGACCGCAGTCCACGAGTCAGGGGCACCCTCTGCCCGCCATCCTCCTCCCCCCCGTGGGTGTCCCACCCACTCGCCACAGCACTCGAGGATGCCCACCCGGCCACAGCCGCCTTCCTCTGAACCCTGTGAGCACGCGGCCGATAACTGTGGTGAGGCGCCTGAACGGCCGGCTCTCTTGTCATTGTTACGGTTTTGTCTCTCTGCTCCTCGGGCTGGGACAGTCTTATCCACTGTGTGTATCCCCACTGTGTGTCTCGCTCACATGCCCTGAGGGAGTACTCAGCGCACAGTGGGTGCTTCTTATCCTGCTCCATGCTGCCTCCTCCTCCATGTTGTTCCTAAACAGTCTGTAGACAATGAACTTGGAGCCCCCTGGAGGGAGGGACTCTCACTCAGAGAGGGGCTGGGTCTCCTTCCTCTGGCGAGCTCTTACCCTCTGAAACCCCGTGGCCGGCTTGCGGCCGCCCTCCCCGGAAGCAGACAGCTATTTGTTCTCCTTGCCCCGCACCCTGGCTCTCCTGCTGCGCCGTGCTCTGCCGGTCCCTCTGTTCTGCCCGCTCACCGAGGTCATTGTGAATTCAAGCCCTGTCCGCCGCTCCCTGGCTCCCCCCTCCCCTGCACCTCATTTTGGTCACAGCCAAACGTATTCTAAATCCTCCTGCTTCCTGGGCACAGTGGGTAATTAGTGGGCCAGCTCAGTGACTGTCCCTTCTCCCCCGGCCATATGGTGAGATCAGGCTCCATTTGTGCCCCACTGGGGCTGCCTCCCTGGTGGGGGGCAGGGGGGCTCCACTCCGGCCAACCCAACGGAGCCGCTGCAGCTCCCAAGCGGGATGAGGCTCTGGTGGGTGGGTGGGAGTGAGGGGGGACTCCTCAGGTACAGCTAGGCTGGCCAGAGCAAGGGCAGCTCCTCTAGCTTCTGGAAGGCTCTATATCTGGGCACACCCCTTCTTAAGGCAACCCTGTACTGGGAAAGGCCATTCAACGCCTACCCCGCTCTCTCCACCTCCAGGATCAAAATACAGGGACTTCCTTTCTGAACAGGATTCGGTTGTGCAGTGGAATGAACTCCTCCTCTCCTCACAAGCCTGGCGCAGGGAGAGAGAGCGCAGAGTCCCAGGAGAAAGACCGGTTGGTGTAGCCACGAGCAGAGTCATGCTCAAGGTCACGCAGCCTGGGTCAGACAGACCCCACCCTGCCACGGAGGAGCTGTGCCCAGAGGAGGGGCTTCTCCCGTGCTCCGTGACCTTGCGGCCCCCTGTCTGCGGGGCTGGTCAGGGGACTCACAGAATAAAGCTCCGACCACAGTCAGCCCTCAACACGAGACAGCTCCTGTTCCCAGTATGTTCTCCGGAAGGGATGCGCCTTACAAGTTGCTAGGCCAGTCCCCCTCCAAGCTGAAAGTGCCCAGTGACCTCCCCCCGACCGCTTTAACTGAGGGGCTCAGTTCTTAGCAAGGTGGTCTGCCCTGCAGCTGTGTGTTCACATCGGGAGACCTTGTGTCCCTAGGCTGAGCCAGCAGTAGCCACCCCTGGTGTCCCCCCTGCCGTCCCAAGCCCACGCTGGGGGTGCCCAGGAGCAGGTGAGACCCACAGCCACAGGACAGACTGTGCGTAGCAGCAGGGGGTGCCCAGCGCCCTGTGGGCACCCCAGCCAGGTAGAGGGCGGGGCTGGGGCTCTCCGACTGCAGGTATTCAGAGCCCAGACCAGCCCCCTCTGGTTGCGTATCCAGGACAGGACTCGGAACCCCCCTGCGCCTCCGGTTCCTCACCTACAACGTGGGCACGAGAATAGAGACTGTCTCCCAGGGCTGCGACGTGATTAAGTCTTCAGGTGGCCAAGGGCTGAAGGGTCGGGGGAGGAGAGGAGGTCAGGCAACAGGTGGAGACAACCCTTTTTGGTTTTTTTTTTGCTAAATTCTGCTGTCAGAGAGAGAAAAGGGGGTAGAGGATGTGCAGTGAAGGGGGGCTGCCCCTCGTTGTGATGTGGGGGACAGAGCAGACTTACATGCTGAAGGAAGGGACACCACCCAGGGAAGAGAGGGGAGGCAGGTCCAGTGTCTGAGGACCAGGAACAGACAGGACGTCAGATTCTAGCGGAAGGGAGAACTCCTGAAACGCAAGAAGGGGGCTTGTTCAATGCAACCGCGGGGCTTTATACCAAGAAGGCATTGTGAACCCTACATCTGACATCATCCCGAGCGTGCCGGCCAACGCTCCTACTTGCGAGTCCCTCGTAAGTGTAACGGGCACGCTTTCTACGCCACCACCCAGCTGGCAGCTCAAGCCAAGAAGGTCAGGGCAGAGGACGCCTGGTGTCCACTGTGGTCACTTCTTCAATTAATTGTATTGCTGTCCTCGCCGATACAACACAAGCTCCACTAAGGAAGGGGCTTTATTCTGTTCAGAATGGAAACTTGGGACTCAAGTCGAGACTCAATATTGCTAACACTGAAATCAGTTTGACTTAATATAAATATTATGTGAATCACAGATGTGAGCCACACTAATGTACATTTACTGTTTTCAATAGTCCCGTTAAAGAATAAAACCAGGTGACATTAATTTTATTAATAGACTCTATTGAACCGAATGTATCCAAAATATTATCATTTCAACATGTAATCAATATAAAAAATAAATCTGGCTTTATCTTTATCTTCTTTTTTCTCCTACTAACTGAAATCTTGCAAGACTCAAAAACATATTTCGAGTGCTTGCCAGCCACAGGTGGCCTAGTGACCAACATATGAGATGGCGCAGACTTAAAAGAATACTACCCTGTGTCAAATGTCATGTGTCAGATGCTGCTCTGACTGCTTTATGTTAAATCTCATGCAATCCCCACTCCAGTCCTCAAAGGAAGATACATCTCTTAGCCCCCACTTTACAGAAGGGAAAACCAAGGCAGAGTCTAGATTCACAACAGTTTGACTCAACAGCTCATACGTTTTCTTTTTATTATTATTTTAGTGAGAGGAGGGGAGGCAGAGAGACCAACTAGGGGGTGATGCTTTACCCATCGGGGGTTTCTGTTCCATTGCTCAGCAACCAAGCTATTTTAGCACCTGAAGCGGAGGCCATGGAGCCATTCATTCTCAGTGCCCGAGGTCAACTCGCTCCAGTGGAGCCTTGGCTGCAGAAGGGGAAGAGAAAGAGAGAGAGATAGGGGGGTGGAGAAGCAGATGGCTGCTTCTCCTATGTGCCCAGACCCCGGGAATCAAACCTGGGACATCCATCTGTTGGGCTGATGCTCTACCACTGAGCCAACTAGCCAGGACCAACCCATGCTTTTAACCACCACGTGAATTGTTTTTAATTTCTTGGTTGAAAGCATGGATGAACCAAGTGAAAACCACACACAGGGGGAAAGGCTCTGAAAGGGATGGCGCAAAGGTCTCATCGTCCAGAAATCATTCAGCCGAAATGCCCCTAAGCCCAGAAGGAAGCAAGAGAGGAAGTTATCGGAACAACCAAAACTAATGTAAAAGAATGGGTCACATGCAGGTTCTTCCATTGAGAAAATTGGGCTCTTCCCACACCTGCTTGATAATGAGGTTGGCTGTCTGCTCGCTCAGTCTGGAATAAAGCTCTAAGAAAGGGGAGAGGATGTGAGGAGGACTGAGCTAAGTGCCGGCCGCCGGAACCCAGGGGAGGAAGCAGAAACAGCAAACCGTAAGGAGCTGACCCTAGAACACCCAGAGCTCCCGCCCCTCAGACACCGAAGCCCTTGAGAACACCCCTCTCACAGAATGTTCCTTCCAGACATCACTCCCACCCTCGTGATTGCGCCATGCTGCTTACACCTTCGCTCCCTCCCCCTGCCTACTCTGCTCAGCCTGTTGAACGCCCGGGCATCCTCAAGGCCCACTGACACGTTCTGGCCCTCCACGGAACCTGGGATTTCCTGCACCTTCCTTCGCACCTGCACCCTGCATAAGGAGGTCTGCAGGCCTGTCGACACTTCCTGGGGGGGTGGGGGGGGGCCGACAGGGCTCCATTCATCCACCCCTAGGAACCAAGAGGGCATTGGCAACTTCGTAAACTGTTTGGGAAGATGAAGTGATAGTGTATTTTAGCCTAATTGCCCTCCCTTTAAAAGCACTGAGACAAAAATCAATTGAGATGCTTCAAAGGGCAAATCCTTCCATGTCTAAAGCTTAATGGGTCAAACATAATGGCAGACTCTTTGTGAGGCGGAGATGAATGATACCCCGCTGTCTATGTTTATTTAACACGAAGTGAAACACAAGCAACCAGTGATAGCAGAGAGGTTCCCACAGCACAGGGCTGGGAGCCAGGCTTGGGCGGAACCCTCTTTCTACCCAGGACTGCGTCTGCGACCTTGAGGCACAGTGACCAATCTCCCTGTCCTCAATTTTCTCATCTCTAAAATCAAGATAACTACGATAGTACCTCATAGAGTTGTGTTGATTCAATAAAATGATATGGGTAAGGCATATATACAGGGGTGCCTGGTGCTTCATATATATATATATTTTATTCAGTGAGAGGCAGGGAGGTAGAGTCAGGTTCCCGCATGCGCCCTGGCCAGGATCCATCAGGTAAGCCCCCTACAGGGTGATGCTCTGCCCATCTGGGACTACTGTTCTGTTGCTCAACAACCAAGCTATTTTAGCGCCTCAGGTGAGGCCATGGAGCCATCTTCTGTGCCCAGGGCCAACTTGCTTGAACCTTTTGAGTCATGTCTGCAGGGGGGGAGGAGAGAGAGAGAAGGGGGAGGGGAGGGGTGGAGAAGCAGATGGTCGTCTCTCCCATGTGCCCTGGCCGGGAATCAAACCTGGAATTTTCATACACCAGGCCAACACTCTACCACTGAGCCAAGTGGTCAGGGCCAGGTACTTCATATTAACTCTATTATAAGCACCAATTAACGTTACTCTGGTCATCAAGATGAGTTGATACCTTTCTCTACCACCAGTCTTGACTTGGTGAAATTTTGGGGTTTTTCAGAACTTGCAAGGAGGCAACAAAGAGTGGTCACCTTGTGTGACGGCCACAGTCAGCCTTTGGTTCACCCTCGGTCCCCTTGCCCCTCCTGCCAGGCAGAGACTGGAAGGGCAATGACTACAAGAACACGGGCCTGATGCTGAGGAAATGGGGGTCACCCAGCATCTGGGCACAGAGGAAGGAGACTCCTCTTGGGAAAGGTCAACGCCAGTCTGCTGGGAGACTATCCACACAACAGGTCTGGGTTTACAAAAAAAAAAAAAAAAAGGAAAATTATTGCCAAGGGAAAACTGGACAATGACAGGTGGTGTCTGAGAAAGCGGAAGTGGGAATGCAGGGACCGACCACCGTAGGCCGAGCCAGTGCACATCTCCACAGAGGAGCTGAGAACCAGCCACAGCCGAAGACCACCCACCACCCACCACCCACCCTGCCTGCCCAAGGTCAGAGAAGGATCAGTCTAATCAGGGAAACTGCAGAAAGGAATGTAGGCAGAGGGAGACCATGGGAGTCAAGAGAAAGAAGGGAAAGAAGGGAAGAAGAGGCGGAGGAAGATGAAGAAGAAGGTGTTTTTGATAACAGAGATGGCGCTCATGATGACGATAAATATGCCAAAAACTACTGAGCAGCAACTCTGAGCCCAGCCAGCTCCGGGCCCTTAAAACACACGGATTATTTCATTCAACTCTCATGCCCCTTGGAGGAGGGCGCTAGTTATTCCCACGTTGCAGCCATGAGGTTGAAGGGATGTAACCTGAGCCCTCAAGCTCATCGGCGGGGGACCCAGGATGCCCGCCCAGGTCTGTCTATCGGCACAGACCATGCTGCCAGTTCCAACACTGACTCCTGGAGGCCGAGGTCTGTCCCCCCCCCACCTCTCTCACCGAGACAACCTCGGTGTGCCTCCGTGTCCTCACAGGTCAAGCACAGGTGGGAGCAGCTGATCTCACCATCCCCCCAGACATCGGAAGTGTTGTGAGGGTATCCCTCTAGAAAAGACAACCCCGCCCCCGTAAGGATGACTGAGAAAAGAAAATGCCCCTTTCCTAGCAGAGGCTGAGGTCGACCAGAAGTTTCCCAGCATCCGGGCCTGTGGCCCAGGCTGTCTGGCTTCACCTGTCACCCTAAACCCCCGCCTGGAAGCAGGGCATCTGGGCTGCCTGGACTCCCAGGACCTCTCTGTAAAGGAGTTTATCTTCATGAGTAAACAGAACAGGCACGGTCTACAGCTCAACGCCGCAGTGATTTTACACAGAGCGCAGAGGGGCATGC
The DNA here is from genome assembly GCF_036850765.1 of Saccopteryx bilineata. Lineage (NCBI taxonomy): Eukaryota > Metazoa > Chordata > Mammalia > Chiroptera > Emballonuridae > Saccopteryx > Saccopteryx bilineata. The sequence continues at coordinate 389,057,352 of NC_089491.1, read as the reverse complement.
AGCTTGATCAGACTTTTCTGCACGTACCTACCACCCACAGCTATGTGCTGGCTCCTACACCTATCTAAGTGAAGGACAGTGTCTTCCTTCCTTCGTTCCCTGAAAATAAAAAATAAAAACAAAACAGTCACTGAGCGACTGTGATGACCTCCCAGGCACCGTTCTTGGGTCTAGGATATCCCAGCAAACAGAAAGACAAAACCCTTGCCTACTCGCACGCACATTCCAATAGGCACATGAGCCAGAAATATATATACGATGTCCGCTGATCTGAGTGCTCTGAGAAAAATAAAGAGAGGGGTAGACAGGAACAGGCGAGAAGGCCAGGAAGGGTAGTGCCGTCTGAGCCCCAGATTTCGCAGCACAAACATCTGGTGCTGAAAAGTTTCTGGCCACCAAGCGGAGGGGGGAGTTCCCTGCGGGAAGAGCACGTGCTGCGTGAGGAGCTCGGGGGTTTGGATTCTGACGGGAGACACAGAAGGCAGCAGCTTGCAGTGAGGGACGCACTGAAGGGCCAGGCCGTGCAGGGCTGTGACACAGCGCCCCTCTGTCAGCTGTCCAGCCTTCACTCCTCGTCTCCACGAAGCTTGACGAGTCACGTCCCCTGGCTGCCTTCGCGTGCCATTAAAGCGTGCCACTTTGACAAGAGGCGGGATGACGGACCGCTCATTCACGCAACTCACCGTGGTGGGTCGCTGGGGCATAAATATAATATTTATTTCCTCCAGCGGATGCCGCTCTCGATAATGGGAAGTTGGACATCAAAACTTCGGAGCCTCAACAAATGATGTCATCGCGACTGCCAGGACCAGACACCTCACTCTCCCCCGCACTGTGATTCAGTGTCAGGCCGGGTGAACGGGCTAAATGTCCTCTCCTCCCGTCTATGCACACCGAGCCAGCCCACTGCCAGCCTCCGAGATCCGGGGCTCAAGAGACCTGCTCCTCCAGAGGCGGGCGGGGTGCTTCCTGATGCCTGGCTCCCTGGGGCCCGCTAGTCAGTTCTGATCTTTCTCCTTGGGCCTGCTGCTGCCGCCCGGTGTCTCCATTCACAGCTGCAAATGGACCCCGCCCTCTGTCAGACCCGCCCGCCTGCCCTGCAGATCTGTCCCTGCAGCCCGCGGACCCAGACCCGTGGACCCAGACCCGCCGGGCTCCGTCCTGGATCTTCATGGGGACCCAAGCCCCGCAGTCCTCACGATGTCTTCTGATGTCTTCCTGACTGACCCAGCTCCTTCCCAGTCAGCTCTGCTTTGCAAAGTCTGCCACACAACAGACCCACGGGGGAAGCTTTTGAAAAACACCAACGCCCAAGGTTCTCTCCAGACCAGTCAGATCCAACTCTCCGGGATGAGGGCCAGGTGTGCGCATCTCCAAACCATTTAGATGAGTTCAGTGCGTGTCCAGAGCTGAGCGCCGCTGGGCTGCAGGGATCTGCTTCCACTTTAACGTGCATACAAACGATCTAAAAGACCTTTGTAAAATGCAGATTCCGAGGCAGTAGGGGCAGGAAAGATTCTGCATCCCTAACAGGCTCTGCTGGGGTCCAGAGGCGGGCGGACAGGACAGTGGGCTTCGCCGGTTTCCTGCATCCAAAGTAACTAACTGTCCATTGTGAAGCTCCCTGTAAAGTTGGAAAGGAACTTCTGGAGGAGATAGAATCTAGTCTGCACCAGGTCGGCAGAACCGATACCTAGTATTTTGTTGAGTTGGGCGAACCGGTTGTTGAAATGGCACTTGGCATCGGGGTTCTCTCTAAGGGGGGCGCCTGGGCAGCCGCCCAGTGTGGAAATCACACATTGACACCCCTCGCTCTTTTTTAATGTTCATCTGCACAGCAGCCTATTCTGAGCACCTGTAGTCACGTTCATTCCGCCCGCAGGTGAAAAAAATGGCAAGTGAGGACGCCACTCAAGAAGCAATATGGAAAGATCTTAAATAAGTTTCACTGGGGTTTTTTGGTCAGGTATTATTTAATATTTTTCATTAATATTTTAAAACTCTTATAATCTAGTTTTGTGTACCGCTTTTATTGTTCTTACTTAAGTATTAAATGCATAAAATAATAAAATGCCTTTTGGTATATCAGTGGTTGTTTTTTTTATATATATATACTTAAAATGGTCATTAGGGCAGAGAGCCAGTTGTTAAATGATTTGAATCCCACCCCTGGATAGAATAAAAGGCTTTTATAGCTGGAGGAGGCATTCTCTGCTCATGTGGGCATAGGAGCTCCCATCCCAGAGAAACGTTACAGGATCCGCTCCCTTGAATAAAGTGGCCGGCACACCGTAGGCAGCTCCCCAGGCCATACCTGGGCCACTTGTGTCATCCTTGTTTTTATTATCATTGAGGCAGGACCCTCACTCCTATCCCCAAATCAAACAACCCTGTGCTTCCAATGCCCGAGACCCCGAGCGAGCTGCCCAGAGCCCCGGGAAGCATCACTTCCATCCTCGGAGGAGCGCCCGGGGCAGGGGCTGGGTCTCGGAGCCTTCGTTTTAGATACAGATCCGTGGACTCTGACGGGTCAAGGGACACCAAGACCTTGCTTGGTCTTTCTCATTTTTCACTCATTTGCCCCGAGGGGTGGATATCTGTCCAGAATCCAGTCATGGCTAACACTGAGCGCTTGCAACACGTCGTGACCTGGTTTGGGTGCTCTCATTGGTTTAACTCCGTGCGTCCTTAAAACAACTGTGGGCAGCAGGGACCATGAGCCCCCAGGGAAGACAAGGAGACTCCAAAGGGCAACGAAACTGGCCCGAGGCTGCATGCCCAGCAATGGTGAGGACCAGAAAGCCAACCAAGATCTATTTCGGCACCTAGGCTGTCCCAGTTCTCCTCAAACTCCCCTTGCTGAGTTCTTTAAAATGCAAGGTCCATTCACTCTGCAGGTGGGAGGGAGCCTAGGGTGTCCATCTCTCACGGACGCCCCAGTGGTGCTGAGTGGGAAGGCCCCTGGACATCCTCTGAGTAGCCTAACTAGCCATCTGCCATGATGCCCCTGGTATTTCTGGAAATCCCTCCTTCAGATCTTCCTACAAGACTCTTGCCACCAAACTCCGGCGCTCAGCGGTGTGTCCATTTGATGAACCACTGTCAACAGCAACAATCACCGTCAGTCCCCTCTCTGACCACCCTGGGCGCAGTTCTGTTTATGTTCTGCTCAAATTGCCATCTTTTTGTGGCAAAGGATACCAGTCAGCTGTTTGCCAAAGCAGTTCTGTCCCTTATAAAGCAGTCGATGTTGTAGGTTGTTGTGAAATGGCTTTTTAAATGCAAGTGCTTTCTGGGTCAGCGAAGCGACTCCTACTTCTCAAAGCTAAGTGAAGAGGTCCAACCGAGAAACACAGAGAGAGGATTCCCCCGACACAGGGGAGAGTCACGTCACTGTAAGCCAGGGGTCCCCAAACTTTTTACACAGGGGGCCAGTTCACTGTCCCTCAGACTATTGGAGGGCCGGACTATAAAAGAAACTGAACAAATCCCTATGCACACTGCACATATCTTATTTTAAAGTAAAAAAACACACAAAACGGGTACAAATACAATATTTAAAATAAAGAACAAGTAAATTTAAATCAACAAACTGATCAATATTTCAGTGGGAACTATGGGCCTGTTTTTGGCTAATGAGATGGTCACTGTCCAGTTCCATATTTGTCACTGCTAGCTGTAACAAGTGGTATGATGCACTTCTGGAGCCGTGATGCGTGCGTCCCGCATCACTGTACATGAGCGACGCCGTGCTTTGAAGACCGCCACATACAGTACTCTCACTGACCACCAGTGAAAGAGGTGCCCCTTTGGACGTGCGGCGGGGTCCGGATAAATGGCCTCAGGGGGCCGCATGCGGCCCGCGGGCCGTAGTTTGGGGGGACTCCTGCTGTAAGCGCTGTCTCTTCCTCCGATCACTGGAACAGGGGTGCAGATAGAAGCAAGAAGAAATGACAGCGCTTCTCGCCTCGGGAGAGGCACGCAGGGCAAGTCAAGCCTGGCTACTTAATCAGTCTTGACTCAGTGGCTGGAAACTACCTGCCTTACTAGCGAGACAGAGAACCTCGGAGCAGACAGGGCGGAGGTCAGCTCCCCAGGAGGCGTGGGACGTCAGCGTGACCCGAAGTTCCGGCTCAGCAGACAAGGCTACTCCAAACCACGCCTCTTCGGGGAAACCGACGCGCTCTACTCAACCATGGTCAACATACCAAGTACCGACTCAACGGTCACCAGCGATCGTCCAAGTTATTCGGCACGGTGGGTGCCTCTGCGTAATTTCCATAGCCCAGGGGTCGTCATACTTCGCTCCGCGTTCGAATCACCTGGACCGCTCCAAACGCCACCCCCTCCGTGCTCAGGCCAGACCCCTTTATCAATTAAACCACAACCTCTGGGTTTGGGGCGCAGGGTCCCCTAACTGTTCCAGTTCCCCGGGTGACTCCGGTGCGCAGCCCAGTCTGAGCACGGCCTGCACAGTGTCTGTGCCCTCGCTCACGAAATGAAGGAAGCCCTCTAGACCAGTGGTTCTTGCCCGGCTGTGTGCTCAAATCACCGTGGGGAGATCTTTTTAAATACTGATGCCCGCAGCAGCCCTAGACGCTCTGGTTAATTTGTAGGGCCCAGGCTAGCACGTTTTTAAATTATTTTTATTTATTTATTTTTTATTTTTTTGTATTTTTCTGAAGTGAGAAGTGGGGGGGAGGCAGACAGACTCCGTCATTAAAGTCTCATTACCTAGGACATCTGTCCCCTGGACATATTTCTGGCTCTCTTAGCCAAATGTCCTCTTCTGGGCAGAATGCTTCCCGTCCACGGTCACCTCCTTCCCTCTTCCTTTGGTTTTGCTGCTCCAGTGAGGGGGAGGGATCTGAGCCCTGAGAGGGACAACCTGGCCAGGAGGTGTGGCTGTTTCCTTCCTTTCCTTCCTTCCTTCCTTCCTTCCTTCCTTCCTTCCTTCCTTCCTTCCTTCCCTCCCTCCCTCCCTCCCTCCCTTCCTTCCTTCCTTCTCTCCTTCCCTCCTTCCCTCCCTCCCTCCCTCCCTCCCTCCCACTAGAAGGTGATGCTCTGCCCATCTAGGGAGTTGCTCCATTGCAACCAGAGCCATTCTAGTGCCTGAGGTGGAGATCATGGAGCTGTCCTCAGCACCTGGGCCAACTTTGCTCCAATGGAGCCTTGGCTGCAGTAGGGGAAGAGAGAGAGAGATAAAGGAGAGGGAGAAGGGTGGAGAAGCAGATGGGCACTTCTTCATGTGCCCTGGCCGGGAATCAAACCCAGGACTTCCACACGCCAGGCCGACGCTCTAACACTGAGCCAACCGGCCAGGGACCCAGGCTAGCATTTTGAACAGCTTACCAAGTGATTCCAAGGTATATCTGAGTAGATAACTACTTGCCCAAAGGTTTCTTTTTCTTAATCATTTTTGGCCAAGATTCTTTCTCTTGCTTACATTTTAAGCTTCTATTACATTAAGGCTAAAAAATTCATCTTCGGCTTTTTGCAAAGGTGGGTCTCTCATCTTTACATTTAAGTCAGGGGGATCTTTACCTTGAAAAAGTCTATGAATCTCCTTAAATCCTATGCAAGATGTTGGATGAATGTGTATATCCATATATATGTATATATTTTTAAGGAAAATGTCCTTAACTTCTATTGGATTCTCAAAAGATTTAATATTATTACCTCAAAGGCAACAATGTAGTTTCCGATTTCATAAATTTAATAAAAATGGCAACAGACGAAGACTTAACTGGGGGGGGGGGCAAGCAGTGAACACACAATACAGAGTCCAGAGACGTGTTGTAGAATAGGGCACCTGAAGCCTATATCATTATGTTAACTTGTGCCAACCCAATAAATTCAATTAAAAAATAAATTAAATCCATCCTTAAAATTATAAAATAAAGAAAATTCAAGAATGAATGGAAAATAAATATGTCCCAGCAGTGTATACACCATAATTTGATTTTGTAACATACCAACTGCCACCTAGCTGTCGCATGTCATTATTGCAGGTTTAGCTCAGACTCTATCATTTGTTTCAACCACCAGTCTGCAGGCCAATGCCGGTCCACCAGAAATCTCATGCCAACCCAGAAGAGAGTTAACCATTTTGATATTGTATGAGGATTACAGACCCAATGATCTTAAGTCAAATTCGCTTGCGCTCGGGGTGATTTCTGCCTTAGCGGTCCCCGAAATAATTCTCCTATTTTTACAGGTCCCTAAGTGTAAAAAGGTTGAAACCCACTGGACTATATAGAGTCCATCCTTTGAAAAGCATGGTGGATGTAAAGGTTTCAGACCCAAGTATCAGCACAGAAGCTGTGTTGGATACTGATGTTGGTACCAGCATATCTGATAAAGCTCATAATGAGAAGTGACACCCCCAGCTGACCTTGAAAGGAGACTTGTCCACTCAGCTACTCTGGACTCATGTCCCCCACTGGGTTAGGACATTAAGATTTTCTAGTCCTCACTATTGTTACCTTTATGGCTCAGTTTTTAATCCCGGTTTTCTTTCTCACAACCCTGTGTCCTTGGGGAAACTCCTAAACCAACCTGTTTCTCTGCTGAAATGGGGGCGACAGGGGTACTTTTAAGACAAGCTGTGAACAATAAGTAAGAAAACACATGTCAAATGCTCAGTATAACACTCAGCACAGAGCAAGATCCAGTAAAGGTGAGGTGACATTATCGTCCCTACTGATGCTACACTGTTAACATCTGAGGGACCTTGCCCAAGTCACCCGGTTTCCTAGAGCTTCATGTATCATTCCATCCAACAAGGAAAATGAGCCCTGTTCCATTTCCCTCAGACAGTCATGGAGATGAGCACATAGACAACTAGAAGGCACACTCACATCACGTGGCAAGTCACCATCCATCCAGGGATCCCTAGAGCAACAACGGGGTCACCCTACAATACAGACACAGCCCCTACCCTGGGAGTGCTCTTTGAGATGCTCATAGTGGAGAAATCTCTACAACAGACTGCAACAGTCCCTTGTCATACTCTTGTCACACAGCATCCTAGGCAGCCTACACCTTCCCCGACATGGGCAAGTGGGTGACATGTCCCCTAGCAGGTAAGAATCATGCCGGCCACTCACTAGATCACAGAGGCCCCAAATCAACAGCTCTTCTCCAGCCCGGACACTCACCGATGGCAGTCTTTCCCACGCCGATTCCTCCCCCACCCCCGAGACAGTCCCCGGCCTCCTTCGCAGGGCGGTCCACCCGGTAGAGAATCTTACAGCATGGTCTCCACAATCTGCCCCAAGGGAGGAGCAATAGCACCGACACCTTGCAGCAGCCTCAGCAAAGAACAGCCTGCACTTACCTGGGGTCGGCTTGGCCGTGCGCACGGGGGTGTAGTGGTTTTTGGAGGATGATCTGACCGGCGTGTTCTCTTTGGGGGAGGTATCAATAGCTGAGATCGTTTCTCGTTCACAGTGTGCTATGGGGATTGGTCCCTGTTGTCTCAAGATGTCAGCCAGAGCCCTAAACGAGGAGAAGATACACACACAGTGAGATTCCCCGAGCAGGTGCCCAGGGCCACCAAGGGGTCAGGGGAGGGGACGGAGCCACAACCGTTCCATTCACAGTCACAGCTTCCTCTGGGGCTGGTCTCAGCAGGAAGGCAGGGTACAGGGACAGCTTCCTCTGGGGCTGGTCTCAGCAGGAAGGCAGGGTACAGGGACAACTTCCCCCAGATCCCCTCCAGATCCCGCCCCTGGGAAGATCCCTGCAGCAGCTGGCCAGCAGAAGGCCACTGCCCTGCAGGGCTGACTCTGTCGGCCTCACATTCAGCAGCAGGTTCCTAATATCACAACAGCCACCTTCCCCATCAGAAATGACACACCAAGTGAGCATGTCCCCTATACTGGGCGACCCACAGAAGTACAACACGTGCCTGCCACCCTCCGAGAACGGTGTGATTTAGCAGCAGAGACAGGATGTACAGATGAGAAGATAACTATCGGAGCACGAGCAGGGCCACAACTGTAGCCCGGAGGAGAGAACACATACAAGCACAGGCAGGAAAGGACGAGGAGAAGGAGAGGTGCCCAGAGGGGCTGCTGTCATTGCAGAGCCCCCCCGAGCCCCCCTGAGCCCCCCGCACGAGGCCCAGACCCCCTAGGGAGCACCTTGCATTCACCCGACACTCGGCATCCACCAAGCGCCGGGCACGCGTCATCAGTCCCTGCGGAGACAGAGGCGAACGGGACACACGTAACTCCTGCCACCGAAGGGCTCACAGTTCAGGGGGACATCGCTCCCCAGCCTGGCTCCACACAGGGCTTGCGCCATGGGCGTGGCACAGGAGACACTCCGTGCTGGTGGGAAACGGGGACCCGCAGGGATGCTCCGAAAAGGCGTCGGTGAGTGCAGACAAGCCTCAAGAGACCACCATCAGGGTGCTGTCGCTCTCGGGCCAGCCCCCCGGGGCGGAGGGTACTCCTGTCTTGCCGGAGCTGGCTGAGACCTCCTCCATCCACTCGGGGTGTCCCTGAGGTGGGGGGCGAGACACCACGCCTCCAGACCGTCCCCCTGGCGTCATTCACCCGGGGCTTCCCGCGCCCACACTCTGTCCCCTTGGGAAGGGACAGCCCCGGCAGGGTAACACGTGTTGGAGAGTGGTTTGTTCCCTTCCGTTATGCTGCCTCTGACGGGCGGGACCTTCCTGGGAGATGTGCGAGCGTCACCCTGGCAATCTTACCGTTCGGTGGCACGGATATAGCAATTTCAGGGTTTCCCAACGCTTCCCCCTCACTGGCTTCCTATTCTCCCACAGCGGTAGCGCGGGAAGGAGCAGAGGCGTGCCGCCGCCCCCACCCCCCCGAGCCCCGTCTGCCATGGCGGTGTCCCCCAGCCCTGCAACAGACCCCCGCCACTGCAGACCCGCGGACTGGGTCCGAGACCGGAGCTGCAGGGCCTAGAAATAAGAAAGAAGGACCACTTTGCCGGTCAAGAGATGTGAGTTCTAATCCCAGCTCTGCCTCTGATGAGCTGGGAGCCTCGGGGCAGATGTGCTCATCTCTTAAAATTAAAATGTTACAGAGAACGGACAGACCGACAGCTGTCAGAGGGGGGCTTAGTGACAAAGGTGAAGGACCGAGGCAATGGCATGGTGACTATCGGAAGGAAAGGGGGTGGGGCGGATGGTAGAAAGGGGAAGAAATCGTGATAGAAGGAGACTTGACTGGGGTGATGAACAACACACAATATAACATACAGATGATGTATTACAGAATTGTACACTTAAAACCTATATAATTTTATTAATCACTGTCACCTCAATAAAAAATAAATAAAATAATAAATAAAAATCTAATCTTTTGGCCCTGGACTGTGGCACAGTGTATGGAGCATCAGCCCAGCATATGGATGTCCTGGGTCCGATTCCTGGTCAGGGCACACATGAGAAGCGGCCATCTGCTTCTCCATTCCTCCTTCTCCCCCTTCTCTCCCTCTTCCCCTCCCACAGCCAGTAGCTCCATGGGTTAGAGCATGGCCCCGGGTGCTGAGGATGGCTCCATTGAAGCGCATCAGCCTCAGGTGATAAAAATAGCTTGGTAATCTAGCATCATCCCTAGATGGGGTTGCCAGATGGATCCCAGCCAGGGCGCATGTGGGAGTCTGCCTCACTATCTCTCCTCCTCTCACCTGAAAAAAAAAAAAAAGTAATATTTTTTCACCTCATTAGCAAAACAAGGGTTTACACTAGCATAAACTCTGTAAGATGCCTTCTAATTTTAACATATGATGTTTTATTTTTTAAACTACACACATGTACAAGTTACCTGGTTCTTTCATCCTCCTGTTTGTCAACATTACTTTCCCACCATGTTCATTCACATGGAAATAAAATAGGGAGCTACAAGCCGTAACGGAAATCCAGACCAATGGGATAGAATTGAGATCCCAGAAGTAAACCCACATCCCTATGGTCAACAGCTTTCAACGAGAATGCCAAGATCATCCAACGGGTAAAGACCAGTGTCTACAGAAAGTGAGGGTTGGACACCCGGATACTCACGTGCTAAAGAATGAAGCTGCACTTTTACTTCACACGATATGTAAAAATGAACCCAAAACAGATCACAGACCTAAATAGTAAGAGCTAAAACTTGGAACTCTTAGAAAACATGAAGGTAAATCTTTGTGCCATAAATTTGACAATGGTTTCTCAGATATGACGCCAAAAGCACAAACAATAAAAGAAAAAAAAAAGATAAATTGGACTTTGTTAAAATTAAAACCTTTTCTGCATCGTTAGATACCATCAAGAGAATGAAAGATAACCCGGAGGACGGGAAAAGATATTTGAAAGGCATATTTCTGATAAGAGACATATCTAGAATATAGAAAGCCTCTTAAAATTCAATAACAAACAGCCCAATTTGGAAATGTACAAATGGTATAAAGGACATTTCTCTCACGAAGGTGAACGTGAGGAGCAGCTCCACAGCATTGGTCCTCAGGAGCATGGAAACGGAAACCACAACCAGACAGCCGTCACGCCCATGGAAACAGCTACAACCAAATGTTGGCAAGAATGTAGCGGGACTAGAGCCTTCCTAAGCTGTGATCTGGTGAAGAGTTTCGCGGTTCCTCAAAATGTGAAACATAGTTACCCCATGGCCTAGCAACTCTACTCCTAGGCACATTCCCAAGAGAAGAGAAAGCATCTGTCCAGCCTGACCAGGTGGTGGCGCAATGGATAGAGCATTGGCCTGGGATGCTGAGGACCCAGGTTTGAAACCCTAAGATGGCCGGGCTGAGAGCGGGGTTGCTGGCTTGAGCGTGGGATCATAGACATGATCTCATGATCACTGGCTTCAGCCCAAAGGCCACTGGCTTGAGCAAGGGGTCACTGCTCGGCTGGAGCCCCCCCAGTCAAGGCATGAGAAATCAATCAATGAACAACTAAGGTGCCACAACTACAAGTTGACGCTTCTCATCCATCTCTCTTCCTGTCTGTCTGTCTGTCTCTCTCTCTCTTGCTATGTGCACTAAAAAGAGGAAGCGTTAGCAGGCTGCAGTCGGCCTGTCTCCTCCTGAAGGAAGATAGTGACTTGCGCGGGACCCTCCTCAGGTACCCAGTCGGCTAGGCGAGGCTGGGAAGCACAGCCAGAGCTGGGGGTGTGCTGGAGAGGTCGTTCCTGAAGACACGGGCTCTCTGGGCATGGCGACCCTGGCCTGTGCGGTCCTAGGGGTGGCCAGGGTGGCCGCCCCAGCTCTGTGGGCTTCCCTGACCCTGGAGCTCCATCCTCCAAGACTCGTTCTTTCCTGGTGCCCTCTGGCTATGAGAAAGTGGTTGCGATTCCCAGGTAGTGTGTCCTTAGGAGTTATCCCCTCTGCCAGCCCCACTCCCCTCTGCCAACCTCCCCACCCATCTGCCAGCCCCCCCTGCCAGCCCCCCCTGCCAACCCCCCTGCCAGCCCCCTCCCCTCAGTCAGCCCCCCCCTTGTCAACCCTCCTCTCCTAACCCCCCTGCCAGCCCCCTCCCCTCAGTCAGCCCCCCCTTGTCAACCCTCCTCTCCTAACCCCCCTGCCAGCCCCCTCCCCTCAGTCAGCCCCCCCTTGTCAACCCTCCTCTCCTAACCCCCCTGCCAGCCCCCTCCCCTCAGTCAGCCCCCCCTTGTCAACCCTCCTCTCCTAACCCCCCTGCCAGCCCCCCTGCCAGCCCCCTGCCAGCCCCCTCCCCTCAGTCAGCCCCCCCTTGTCAACCCTCCTCTCCTAACCCCCCTGCCAGCCCCCTCCCCTCTGTCAGCACCCCCTTGTCAGCCCTCCTCTGCCAACCCCACTGTCAGCCCCCCTCTGCCAGCCCCCTCCCCCCCACCAGCCCCCCTCTGCCAGCCCCCTCCCCCCATCAGCCCCCCTCTGCCAGCCCCCTCCCCCCCACCAGCCCCCCTCTGCCAGCCCCCTCCCCCCATCAGCCCCCCTCTGCCAGCCCCCTCCCCCCCACCAGTCCCCCTCTGCCAGCCCCCTCCCCCCATCAGCCCCTCTCTGCCAGCCCCCTCCCCCCCACCAGCCCCTCTCTGCCAGCCCCCTCCCCCCATCAGCCCCCCTCTGCCAGCCCCCTCCCCCCCACCAGCCCCTTTCTGCCAGCCCCCTCCCCCCCACCAGCCCCTCTCTGCCAGCCCCCTCCCCCCCACCAGCCCCCTCTGCCAGCCCCCTCCCCCCCATCAGCCCCCTCCCCCCCACCAGCCCCCTCTGCCAGCCCCCTCCCCCTCTGCCAGCCCCCTCCCCCCACCAGCCCCCCTCTGCCAACCCCCTCCCCCCCACCAGCCCCTCTCTGCCAGCCCCCTCCCCCCATCAGCCCCCCTCTGCCAGCCCCCTCCCCCCCACCAGCCCCCCTCCGCCAGCCCCCCCAGCTCCTCAGCTCCACCCCCCTCCTTGTTCCCATTCCTCTCCATCTTCCATCCCCTTCTCTCCAGGGTGCTTGATAAATATTATTCTCATTCTGAAATGTGCGGTCCCAGTTTCACCTAATTAATTTGGATACGCCAGAGGAAATGGGTTAAGGCCTGAGCTACTTTCTAACCATAGGGGGAAAAAAATTGGCCACCGAGGAACAGGGAAGAGGATTCTGGAAGACAGCAGGTGGCAGCTCAGGCCTGAGAGGGGCGGAAGATCGGAAGGAGGGGCGGAGAGGGACAGGCAGCGACAAACAGGGAGAGGGAGAACAGAGGCAGAGACTGACACAGAGAGAAGAGAAAGGTGGAAAGAGGTGGGCAGAGACGGAGCCAACCAAGGGGAAAGTGGACGAATGAGCCAGAGACTCAGAGGCAGAGAGAGAGAGAAGTCAGGGGTGCGGAGTGAAGGAGAGAGACAGACAAGGAGACAGAAAGAGAGAGAAGTCAGGGGTAGGGAGTGAAGGAGAGAGACAGACAAGAAGTCAGAGAGAGAGAGAAGTCAGGGGTACAGGAGTGAAGGAGAGAGACAGACGAGAAGTCAGAGAGAGAGAGAAGTCAGGGGTACAGGAGTGAAGGAGAGAGACAGACAAGAAGTCAGAGAGAGAGAAGTCAGGGGTACAGGAGTGAAGGAAAGAGACAGACAAGAAGTCAGAGAGAGAGAGAAGTCAGGGGTACAGGAGTGAAGGAGAGAGACAGACGAGAAGTCAGAGAGAGAGAGAAGTCAGGGGTAGGGAGTGAAGGAGAGAGACAGACGAGAAGTCAGAGAGAGAGAGAAGTCAGGGGTACAGGAGTGAAGGAGAGAGACAGACAAGAAGTCAGAGAGAGAGAAGTCAGGGGTACAGGAGTGAAGGAGAGAGACAGACTCAGGCAGAGAGAGAGAGAAGTCAGGGGTACAGGAGTGAAGGAGAGAGACAGACAAGAAGTCAGAGAGAGAGAAGTCAGGGGTACAGGAGTGAAGGAGAGAGACAGACTCAGGCAGAGAGAGAGAGAGAAGTCAGGGGTACAGGAGTGAAGGAGAGAGACAGACTCAGGCAGAGAGAGAGAGAAGTCAGGGGTACAGGAGTGAAGGAGAGAGACAGACTCAGGCAGAGAGAGAGAGAAGTCAGGGGTAGGGAGTGAAGGAGAGAGACAGACTCAGGCAGAGAGAGAGAGAAGTCAGGGGTAGGGAGTGAAGGAGAGAGACAGACTCAGGCAGAGAGAGAGAGAAGTCAGGGGTAGAATCAGAGAGATGAGGCACGCAGGCAGAAGTGAGGAAGAAAAGGAGGACGTTGAGGAGAAACTTCGAGAAGGACAGTGCTTCAGAAGGCGAGAGACATGCGGAAGACAGGAGAATCAGAGAGAGAGAGAGAGAGAGAGAGAGAGAGGCGGAGATGGGCAAGTGAGGAGTGAGGCGGTTCCACCCCACCGGCCCGCCCACGCTGACTAGAGACAAGTCCAGCTGAAGAATTTGGAGAGTCTTCCTCACTGTCCTGCTTGTTCCAGTCCCCCCCCCCCCCCGGGCCACTTCTGCCGCAATGTCTGGACACATCAAACAACAAGAAAATGCTTTCTGCCTAAATTATCTCGGTAGATGCCTTGGTTCTCTGCTAGCACATGGGCTCCTCGGCTGGCTTTGGTGCAGGCAGCGCAGAGTGAAAGAACTGGGCAGCAAACCTGAGCAGGGAAAAGAGGCGTTTGATGCCCGGGGCCAGGAAACTTGAGCGCTCTTCAGCACGCGTGTATACAAACCGTCGGCGTCTGGACAGGACCGTGTGTTTGGATAATATTCTGATTCTGAAAGTGTTCAGCTGCCTATCCAGTGTGATGTCCACATTAGCCTCCTGTGGCCTCTGTAGCTGGTGTTACCCGCATCTTCCACAAGAAACTGAGGTTCAGACTAGTCCCAGGGCTAGGCCATGATGGGACAGGACCCGGAACCCAGCTTGTGACTTGAGTCCGGGTGGCCTTCTGCTCCCTGGAACTGCCTCTTACACACACGTCACTTTCTCATCAAGCCGAGGAGATTGAACACCTCCTCCTGGTCTTTCCCGCTGGGCCTGCTAATTTAGCAAATGCCAGTTCACACGTGGGCATGGTGAAACAATTAGCCAGTGAGTGAGTGACTCAGGCCAAGACTCATTATTCATTTGCCTAGAACGCTGGTTAATGTCAGTGGTCCCAAGGAAATGAAAATGGGTTTGACTTTTGTAAGTGTTGAGTTATCTGGACACCAGGGACCAGGCCCAATCAACAGCTTGACGTGCTGCCACCTGCATTCAAGACAGGAGATCTTTCTTAAAATAGCAAACGATTCCCCTGAACCAGAGGGAAATGAACAGAACCTCGTTCATAACTTTGCTTCACAGGCTTGCCGGCTTAGGAAATTATAGGCTATCAGTGATGAAGCAAGTACTCCGTGTCAGAAACGGCGCTAAACTCTGACTTGCACGTTATGTAACTCTCTAAACAACCTTACATGCCAGGTATCACTTTTACTGCTGAGAAAAACTAAGGTTTGGAGAGATTTGTCATCTTTCCCAAAGTCACACAACTAGGAAATGGTAAATTCAAATACTGTAGGTCGATTCAACTACAGAGGCTGACTTTGTATCATTGAATTATTGATTCATCCATCCATCCATCCATCCATCCATCCATCTATCATGCTAATCCTCTATCACTTAATCACATTTGTCTTTTCAACTACTGTGTCTTTGCCATGGCCTCTGAACACAAGGTTTTAGTGTTCCCTCTCTAGTGGAGAAATCTACCCAGACAGAACTCCTCCACCTTGCCCGGTTCGCTTCACTTTAGGGAGTCATCGACAGCAACAGCCCCGAGAGTTTCTACATTGTTTTACCAGGCGACCTTTTTGTCAAATGAAATTCCGTCTAGAACACAGAACGCCAATATACTTCACTAGGACCCTGGCTCTGCAGAGCCCAGAGTGAGGAGTCCTGCTCTTCCAAGCTCTGGGCTGTCTCCACCTGGTCATCCCCGAGCTTCACGGAGCTTCCAAGTTTAAAAACAAAGGTAGCAGAAGCATGCCAGATGAAGAAAGACCTTGGGAATTTTTTTTGTCACAATTTTTACTCAAGGAACAAATGGTAAAAAATTAGGTCCCTCCAAATTAAGTAAGGAACCCGGGGATCCTTGGTTCATCCGGTAATTTTTAAGTTTTATTTCACCTGAACTACTATGCATTTCGTATGGACCACACGACCATCATTGCTCACTCAAGAGGAATAAGTGAGAAGCAGCCTTCGACCTTTGCCACGTCTCTGGATTTCTGAGTCATTTAAAAAGCACGGGAGGGAGAAAAGCAGCTCAGGTCGTATTCGCTAAGTATTCCTATGCCGAGAGCAAGCAGGCTGGTTGGTGTGGAGCGCTGGTCATGTGCTTTCTCTCTTTCCGGAGTAGAGAACAGTTTAGGCCGCTGGACAGGTATGAGAGAAGGCTGAGGAGAGGAACGATTCCATGAATAAGCCCTTCTGGTTGATGTTCTTATTCCTAAGGACTAATGAGAATACTCATGTTTTTGAAGAATTCTCTAAAAGCATCCCTGCCTAATTAAGCTGAGTACACTGAAGATAATTTTTTTTAAAAGAATGCACAGTTTTTCCCTGAGTGGGCCATCAGTCTAATTTTTAGTTCTTTTCACAGAGAAAACTAAAGAAAATGCTGACAATTTAAGAAATAAACCTATTCCTATGTAAAAAAAAACAACTGCAGGACAAACCATGGGAAGGTTTAATTTTCTTTTTTCTTTTTCTTTTTTTTTTTTTTGGTTGTTTTGTTTTGTTTTTTAGTGAGAGATAAAGACAGAGAGTGAGACAGAGAGAGGGACACACTGGGACAGACAGACCAGAAGGGAGAGAGATGGGAAACATCAATTCTTCGTTGTGGCTCCTTAGTTGTTCATTGATTGCTTTTTCATATGTGCCTTGCCTGAGGGGCTACAGCAGAGCCAGTGACCCCTTGCTCAAGCCAGCAACCTTGGGCTCAATTCAGCGACCATGAGGTCATGTCTAGGATCCCGTGCTCAAGCCAGCAACCTCGGGTTTCGAACCTGGGTCCTCCGCATGGCAGTCCAATGCTCCATCCACTGCGCCACTGCCTGGTCTGGCAAGGTTTAGTTTTCTTTAAGTCAATCTCTGAGAACTACTTCTCTTGGATTTCTCCTAAAAAGTAGAGTGCAGATGTTGTATTCCAGTTTCACGTTTTGGTTACGTGAGTCCCAGCTAACTGAGTCATCCCTCGACGCGGACACAGGGAACAGCCCGTGTCCTCTCTAACCTCGTCCTCAAACTTCTCCACTGGGCAGCCGGGGCGCCTGCCTTCTCTCAAATACGCACTCCGGGCCGGGGAAGTGAACATGCACTTTTCCATGCACGCGGTGTGAGGAGAATGGCTTCATTTAGTTCCCCTTATTCCTGGTTCTCCCGCCGTCCACTCGGGAAAACACAGCTGCCGGCTTTGTGTGTGCACAGACATCCCTCTCCTCATACAGAGAGGCTGGGATGGGACGTGGCGTGCTCTCCTTTGTTGTGGTAACAATGTCTGTGCATCTGCACCGAGCCCTTCTGCAGGTCTGAGTTGTCTCCGGCCCAACTGGGGTTCATCACAACGGACAGTCAGACAGACACACACACAGCACAGGACTCAGCCAGAGGAGGGCTCAGCCCGCTGGCTTTGTTTCTCCTACCAGGCAGGGCGAGGCACTCCACCCTCACGGGCGGCCGTCCTAGGACTGTCCTGTCGCTCTGCTTGCTCATAGGCAGAGAGTGGACGTGGTCCCCCCCCGGGACCCCACTCAACCCCAATAGCACCACCCCACCCGCACCACTCCTTGCCAATCCACCCATCCTATGAAAATTCACCCAGGCCCGGGAAATTCAGTCGCATAAACGACCTGCCCAGATTTTCCGGCAATACTGGGATCATCCCTGTCTGAGAACAAGTTAAAGATCTGACTGGGTCATAGACCTTTCCGCTTGGAACTGGAAGAAACAAAAACGCAACTGAGATTGATTCGAGCACTTGGGCGGCCAGGTAGGTGATAGGTGCTCTCACAGCAGCACCTGCTGCTGCTGCTGCCGCTGCCGCTGTTGGTCGGTATCATCTTCCTGACTCGCTCTGGACACAGACCTGCATCGACAGGGTGGGGGTGGGGTTGCAAAGTGAAGGTGGGATAGCCGAGAAGCGAGACATGAGGATTCTGCAGCCAGGGTGCCCGGGTCAGAATGCCAGCCACTTGGTATACAATATTCATGATCGTGAGCTAGCTACTTCAGTATCCTGCACGCCTGTCTCCTCATTGAAAACAATAAGGCCAAAAATAATGTCTCCTTCTTCAGCTTATTGTAGAGATGAAGTCAGTTCATATCCGTAGAGCACTTAGACCAGAACATGCCACCCGGCAAGCACTACGTAAGTATCCAATGAAGAAATACACCCGAATCCAATCTCCCGGGGTCTCCGCAGGCTCAGCTCAAGGAGCACAGCGGAAGTAAGCGCAGCAGAGGGGAGTCTTGGGGGACTGACTCAGCAATGCCAGATGGAAAAGCTCTTGGGGTGGAGAGTGAGCCACAGGGCACGGCTGGGGCTCCGGGTCAGCCTGGAAGGGGCCGCCCACATCCCGTACTGTCCGCTCAGGCCTCAGGACAGGGATGCATCTGGTCACACAGCAGTTCTTACTGAACTTTGACCTTGGGCACTGTGAGCCAAGCACAAGGAGGGTGTCTCTTCGCTCCCTTCTGCAAGGCCACCACAAGCTCTGCTTCCAACAGTGTGCAAGGCTGCTCCCGGGTAAATCCCACTGAGAGGCAAAGGGACTCCTGGCCTCAGCAACACAACATCGGGATTTCACTGGAGCCTAGAGAGTAAATGGGGGAGATTGGCCAGCGCCCCATTTTCTGCCAAGATTCAGTGATTTTATCTCTTTGTTCTGCCTACCTCCCTTTTTCTTTCTTTTCTTTCTTCCTTGTCCCTTCCTTCCTTCCTTCTTTCCTTCTTTCCCTCCCTTCCTTCCTCAAAAAAATGATAAACACCATTGTTGTTTCCAAGCTGAAATATGTTCATGTCAGTGCAGCCATCGGAAGGGTGGGGTGTATGGAAAAAGATCACCCTAAATCCTTTTAAATTAATTAAGTCATTTGTTCATTTAACCATATTTACTGAGCACCTACTTTGTGTCAGGCATTGCCCTAGTCTCTACAACATGGACGTGAACAAGACAGGCCAACACACCTGTCCTCTCGGCATCGTGGAGGAGGAGATGGACTGGTTGATACCTATGGCTGGAGACTGACCAATTTCCTCCTCCCTCACCCCCCAAAAAAATAATCTTCAGATGTTTATATTTTATTTGAATGACTGTGACCCACATGTTTGCTCTTGGTGACATCGCTTGGGGTTTCGCTGTAACATTATAACCTCATTTCTATATGGCCGATCTTTGCACAGGCACGAAGCCTTAAAGCCATGTCTCCTGAGACGCAGACTTGTAGCTAGAGATGTCTGTCCAGGAGAAAGGAAGACGGGAAGGGGTTGTGCCTGCCGTTCCGAGACACGTGTGGTTGTCTTACAGGAGAAAGGATACCTTCTCCCTGGGCAGCTCCACCGGGCAGACTTCATGCCAGCAATGTCAGGGTGGTCCTGCTCCCCTGGGAGAACTCACTGGGGAGCCCTGTAAGGGCAGGTTGGACTGCATCGAGGTTCAGGGAAGCCCCAGCTCTAGACGCACGTGTGTGAGGGGAGGGGACTCCGGCGGCCAGAAGGCGGGGCACTGAAACCCTGCAAGTCCCTTCCAATCACGCGGGTCTGAATAGCCTTCTTACGACTGACTGTGCGAAGAAAACACACCTCCTCCCACATCCCAGGGCTGCTGCATAGGGACAGTACAGGTGTTCAGACGCGGACTCCCCCCCGCCTCCCCGGGGTGAACTGAGATCAGAACGGGCCAGGTAAGAACAGGCCTCCACACCGTGAGAGTCCCCATCTCGAGCCGTGCTAACAGACTAAGGCAGGGCCAAAGGTCCTGGGGCAGACAGAACAGGAAGGAAACTCAGATTAGCCTCCTGTCTCAGCTCCCAGAGAATGCTCTGAGGAAAGGAAAGAGGGAAGTCGACTCCAATACTGAGAAGGGGGGCTTTGCTAGGTGTCCCTCAAGGCAAAGGGAGAGAGGTCGAAGTCCTCTCCGTAAGGGACCCGGGCGCTATATGAACACACCCCGTCATGGCCGACAGCAGGTATGATGCCGTGTTCTCAGCACGCACACTGGTGTCCGGGACGCATTGAGAGCAGCCTGCCCCCCCACCCCCCCACCCCGCTCCTAACCTCTCCTGTGCAGGTGGCCATCACAGGGCCAGAGAGAAAGAGTGAGGCGGGTCCTCATTTGGGGGCTGTCGCCTAATCTGTATCAGAATTCTCAGCCCCGAAAAGGAGATAGCCTTCGGTTCTAAAAACTCAGAGAAACACCAAAGGAAAAAAAAAAACGCGAGAAAGCTGGGAATCATTAGCGGGAGCCCTTAGAGGAATTTAAAAAGGGAATTCAAAGCAGCCTGTATGGTCAAGCGTCACAAATTCAACAACAACCAAAAAAATGGGGGCAAGCTAATCCCAATCAATGAGACAGACAGGGAAATTATAAAACACTTTAAAGGAAATGCATTTTTACTGCTTTCTGAGCCATTGCCAGATTACAAACCAGGGAAGAAAAAGAAAGAAAGAAAAAAGAAGAAAAAGCCCTGATCTTCGGAGAGCTACTTTATTAAATAGCTAGGAATGCTTTGCAATTAGCAGGCCAATCGTCGGTGGAGGAGCCGGCCCGGAAACAACCTGTCCCGTCTGCACCGGCGCGCACGTGGCCAGCACGGTGTTGGCCGTCTTATCAGAGCGACGAATCCGTACATCGCAGCTTTTCATCAGAGAGAGGAAAAGAAACACCACGTTGCCCAGGTCCCGTTTGGAGAAATTTCTGCATCGACGCGGTTACAGCAGGACAGGTTCAAGGAGGAGAGTGGAGGGGCCGGGGGAGGGTGCCCCACGCACAACTCGACAGAAGTGAGCGAGGATCGGAAGGACAGATGGAGAAAGGAGGGATGGTGGACACACTCACACACACACACACAACAGCAACAACAACAACAACACAAGAAGGAACATTTTAATGATGTGACTTAAAGGAGAGAGAGAGAGAGGGGGGCAGATCCTCTGCTAAAACACCCAATTCTCTTTGCAGATGCGTGGAGGTGGGGGACCAGGGGCTAGCACGGAGGTGGGTTAAGAAAACTGGCCTCTGAGTATCTGGGAATAGAAAGGCAGAATGATTCCACCGCAGCAGGAGAAGCCTTCTAAGCTCTTGGGATCGCATTCCTGGGAAAGTCCAGGCCAATTCCTCAGGACGTAGCAAAAAAGCAAGAGAGGGCCATCTGCTAATCCCACAAGGCGGCTGGACTTCAGCTTCTCCCGCGTGTCCTCCGGCCAGGCCTCAAACCGCATCATCTCAAGGAGGCGGGGTCACGTGACTGCCACACGCCCAGACCTCAGAGTTCCCTGCTGATGGGATCGGAGGCTGATTCTAGGGCTGGGGAAGAAAAGCCCTCCTCACAGCCACTTCTTTGCTGGGATGAGGTTAGGCCCCCTCTTCCTGGCCTGACTTCTGGGGACAAGGGCAAACGCCACCATTTCCCAGGACCTCAGGAGGGCCCCTCGATGTCACTTAAAATAAACAGCCATGCCCTGGCCAGTTGGCTCAGTGGTAGGGCGTCAGCCCGGCATCTGGAAGTCCGTGGTTCGATTCCCAGTCAGGGCACACAGGAGAAGCGCCCATCTTCTTCTCTGTCCTTCCCCCTCTCCTTTCTTTCTGTCTCTCACTTCGTCTCCCACAGCCAAGTGTCCTTTGGAGCAAAGTTGGCCCAGGCACTGAGGATGGCTCCATGGCCTCTGCCTCAGGTGCTAGGATGGCTCCAGTTGCAGTGGAGCAACATCCCAGATAGGCAGAGCATCGCCCCCTGGTGGGCATGCCAGGTGGATCTTGGTCAGGCACATGGGGGAGTCTGTCTCTGCTTCCCTACCTCTCACTTCGAAAAAATACCAAAAAAACCCCAACAAACAGCCACACCTCCTGGCCAGGCCGTCCCTCTCAGGGCTCAGATCCCTCCCCTCACTGGAGCAGCAAAACCAAAGGAAGAGGGAAGGAGGTGACCGTGGATGAGAAGCATTCTGCCCAGAAGAAGACATTTGGCTAAGGGATCCACAAATATGTCCAGGGGACAGATGTCCTAAGTAATGAGACTTTAATGCCGGAGCTAATGGGAACAGTACACGAGACCAAATGCCAAAAAAGCAAGGAGTAATGAGAATGTTTGGGAAGCCCACGGAAAGCAGTGATGCCGCTGCTCCCAACGCCGGGGAGCGGGCCAAGGATGTAGCCACCCCAGCCTGCTTGGAACCCAGCCTCCGTGAGTCCTGAGACGAGACGGGGGACGGTCACCTTCCATAAGGAGGATCCAGGCTTCTCCCATCCTCGGAGTAGAAGTGGGGGTGATCCAGGGTGGGGCTCAGGAATCCTATGATCCTAGGGAGAGCCAGGGAAACCGTTCCCACACTCACCTCCATTGGATGAGTGCCCTTGACCCACAGGCCAGGGAGTGAGAGCCATCAGTGACCACCCCCACGGCCATCAGCACCACCACCACCAATGACCATGAGGACCAGAGCCTGAGAGTAACACCCAAGCCTCTCGGGGTTTCCCAGGATGCCTTCTGTTTCTCGGGCCTTCGAGGACAGAGGCCTTGCAGACACAAGAAACAGGAAGGGTACGGATGAAAGAGGCAGAGACAAAGAGGATGGAGACGGGAAAAGACCAGAGCTAGAGCAGGGGAGCAGAGTTGAGCTGGCCGGAGTTCTGCATCTTGCGTGCACCCTGCCGGATGTTATAAACGGGGCAGGGAGGAGAAGTGTGATCAATGGAGCTGTCTGTGAGCTGCACATCTCAGTAATTAAGCTGGGAACGGCTCAAGGTCCATCCACTTCCCGCCAGCCTGCCCGCTCTATTCCCTGGCACCCCGATGACTCCCGGGGGCTAGGGTTCATGCAGAATTGCCCCAGGGTTCTTTCCACACTGTGGATGGTTTTATGTTTTGGTTGCCATGTTCTTTTTTAACCTCCATCAATATGAGGGTGTTTGACTGGGTTTTGGTTTTTACATCTTCTTTGTCTTACCTTCACTATCTTCAACCAATACCGTCTATTCTTGAAAAAAAAAAGAGTCTTTTCACCAGCTGGAGTTCCTCGGTGCCCGGCATGCAGTGTACATGGGGGTCACAGGCCCGGTTCTGAAGCACCCTGATCAGTTGGTCATTTATCTTCCCACCCCTTACTGTGACAACCCGCCCCAGGGCAGGAGGGAGCAGGTGGGTCTTTGCTTTCTCACGTAATCTGAGTATCACTGACTATTTATATCCAGGGAGGCAAGAGCCAGCTGCCCCGCTGGCCCCCGGAGGAGATGGAGAACAGCAGTGCACTGGCTTTATGGCCTTTTACAGTCGCTAAACCCTCCGAGCTGGTTTCAGGGGTGGATTCAGCCGGCTCACACTGGTTCAGCAGGACCGATACCTAACTTTTTGTTGAGTTTGGAGAACCGGTTGTTGAAATGGCACTTGTGATCAGGGTTCTCTCTAAAGTGGGCGCCTGGGCAGCCACCCAATGTGGAAATCACAAATTGACATTTCTTACTCTTTTTGAACATTCATCTGCACAACAGTGTATTCTAAGTGCCTGTCGTCATGTTCATTCCGTCCGTAAGTGAAAAAAATGGCAAGTGAGGACGCCAGTCAAGAAATAATATGGACCCTGGCCGGTTGGCTCAGTGGTAGAGCGTCGGCCTGGCGTGCAGAAGTCCCGGGTTCGATTCCCGGCCAGGGCACACAGGAGAAGCGCCCATCTGCTTCTCCACCCCTCCCCCTCTCCTTCCTCTCTGTCTCTCTCTTCCCCTCCTGCAGCGAGGCTCCATTGGAGCAAAGATGGCCCGGGCGCTGGGGATGGCTCCTTGGCCTCTGCCCCAGGCGCTAGAGTGGCTCTGTCGCAACAGAGCGACGCCCCAGAGGGGCAGAGCATCACCCCCTGGTGGGCAGAGTGTCACCCCCTGGTGGGCGTGCCGGGTGGATCCCGGTCGGGTGCATGCGGGAGTCTGTCTGACTGTCTCTCCCCGTTTCCAGCTTCAGAAAAATACAAAAAAAAAAAAAAAAAAAAAAAAAAAAAAAAAAGAAAAGAAATAATATGGAAAGATCTTAAATAACAGTTTTATTGGTTTTCTTTTGTCAGGTATTATTTAATATTTTTTCATTAATATTTTAAAACTCTTCTAACATAATCTAGTTTTGTGTGGCTTTTATTGTTCTTATTTACATATTAAAATTCATGAAATAATAAACTACCTTTTGGTATATTGTTATTTTATACTTCAAACGGCCATTAGGGCAGAGCATCAGTTGGTAAATTAGTTAAATCCCACCACTGACTGATTTCCTCACAGGGTAAATAGTCACGATACTCACAGCGTAATGAGAGGATGCGGTCAAACAGCACCAGGTAAGCGCACCCGCCAAGGGCGCCGGGTGCAGATGGAGCAAGCCCAGGGAACTGGAGCTCTGTGAGTGCTTCCCTCCCTGCTGCCTCCACTGCCTTGAGTGCTCATCTAAGGGAAAGCTCAGGTCCTCCTGAACTCCGCCCTGCTGGGGCTGCAGGGCGGTGGGGGTTGTAGTGCGGTGGGCTGTAGTGAGATGGGCTGTAGTGAGATGGACTGTAGGGTGATGGGCTGTAGGGTGATGGGGCTGTAGGGTGATGGGGCTGTAGGGTGATGGGACTGTAGGACGATGGGGCTGTGGGGTGATGGGACTGTAGGGCAATGGGGCTGTGGGGTGATGGGCTGTAGGGTGATGGGACTGTAGGGTGATGGGACTGTAGGGCGATGGGGCTGTGGGGTGATGGGGCTGTAGGACTATGGGGTTGTGGGGTGATGGGACTGTAGGACGATGGGGCTGTGGGGTGATGGGACTGTAGGACGATGAGGCTGTGGGGTGATGGGACTGTAGGACGATGGGGCTGTGGGGTGATGGGACTGTAGGACGATGGGGCTGTGGGGTGATGGGACTGTAGGGCAATGGGGCTGTAGGGTGATGGGGCTGTATGGTGATGGGCTTTAGGATGATAGGCTGTAGGATGATGGGGCTGTAGGGTGATGGGCTGTAGGGTGATGGGCTGTAGGACGATGGGGCTGTGGGGTGATGGGCTGTGGGGTGATGGGCTGTAGGGTGATGGGCTGTAGGGTGATGGGGCTGTAGGGTGATGGGCTGTGGGGTGATGGGGCTGTAGGGTGATGGGCTGTAGGATGATAGGCTGTAGGGTGATGGGCTGTAGGGTGATGGGCTGTAGGATGATAGGCTGTAGGGTAATGGGGGTTGTATAAGCTTTTGGGAGGTGGCTGACCCTTGAGCAGAGGAGAGGGGCCGTACAGAGCAGGACTGACTCCTCCCAGGATGACCCAGAATGCCCTTTAGACCCCAATCCTGGCCATACGCATCCTGAAGAAATCAGCGTCCCTTTAGGTTCAGAATTGAATCCGGAGTCTCAGTGGAGCTCTCTGTCTACTATCTCATGCAGAGATGGGGGGCTTTCTCTTTCCTCCCCACCCTCTCTGGGCAGTTTTTGAGCTGTTATTGCATATTCACCCCCCTCCTTTCCCCTCTCCCAAGTTCTCCCCCGTCGGTCCTGACACACTGAATAAGGTGTGAGGCCAGTTTCCTGAAGGCCAGTAGCTGCCCCACAGTGGCCATCATGGAGAACCAGGCCTGATGGCAGGGCGGCCGCTCATCACCAGAACGGACATCTCTTCTGGGCGCCGGCCTTTGAGATGGCTGACACCCTCCAAGGACAGCGGGTCTCCTTCCTGGAGGTGTTGTTTATTTCTGACAAATAACAGCCGATCACCTGTGCCATTCATCGGCCCCAGCCCAATGACTTACTGCTGCTTACAAGAATCAAATCCACCTTAAGAGGGTAAAAATATGCGACTGCTACGGAGAGTCACAATGACATGCCACGGGCTCTGAAAGCACTTCAAAGAGGGGAGCGGTGGCAACGTTTTCTGGGGAGGAACAGTGTGCGGCCTTCCAAGCAGACTGCTTCGAAGGATGACCGATTAGGAGATGTACATCCTGGTTCTTTCAAAAGAGGAATTGGACGCGCTGCCTGCAAAAGGCCCCTCCACCCAAATGCTCGCCACAGAGATTAATTTCACACAATGCTTGAACCCAAATATCCAGCTTCATTAGCCAGCCCTACCTGATGCTTCTTCGGGCCCTCCCCTCTCCCCTCTTCTCCCCCCCCTCCTCTCCCCCTGCCCCCCTCCCCACCTCCCCTGGGCCCTGTGCTCTGCTGGTCCGGAGCTGAGAAAGGGCAGGACGGGCCGCAGCGAGTGCACCTCTGTGGCTGAGACCTGTAGGAGCCATCCCTCCCGGAGGACAGACCTGACGCCACCCGCACTCAGGCCCGCAGGGTGCCCAGAGGCGTCTGGTGTCTGAGAAAGCTGACACCCAGTGACCTGGGGGGGGGTGGACATTCTCGCCCATCTCTGGGAGAGAGAGAGAGCGCGGTCACAGCCTGTTCTTCATTAAGGGCCCCGCCTGCGTTCTCCTCCCGTGACCCGCTGGCCCGGTTCTCAGCCCCCGGCTTGCGCTCTCTCTTCCTCCACGGCCTGCGTTACTCAGATCTTATTACAGGGTGATGCTCACTTAGCTCAGGCTACTGTTCTTTTAGAAACATACGTGGAAAAACTGCAAAAAAGGACCAGGAAAGGTCAACGGAAATCACTTTAGTGGATGGAAAAGCAGTGAGGAAAGGCTACAAAAAAAAGCAATGAGGAAGGCTGTGCCTTCTGTTTCTAATCTGCAAGTTATTCTGGTGATGACCAAAGAGCCTGTGTGGAACGCAGAGCGCAGAGGAGGTTTCCACGGAGCGAGAGGGGGCCCAGCAGCTCTGTGGCAGGGACGCCGGCCCGGAACGCAGGCACCCGGCTCCAGACCACACTCGCCCACCGGCTCCAGCCAGGAAGCCCTGGCCTCGTGCTCCATCCGGCCTCCGCGTACTTCCGCTGTCTCGCTTATGAAATGGAGGAGTTGGGCTCAGTGGCTTGCTTGACTTACCATACCTGACACACGCCTGCTCGCCAGGGGCTGAGACCCTCTGCGGGTTCACTGGCCCATGCCCCCACCACCCCCTCTTCCCGTACTGCAGCATCTGCAGAAGGAGATGCTAGAAATGCGAGGTCACAAACGTGACTCAGGGAAAAACAGTGGGGTAGAGTTTCCCAAGACAGAGAAAAGAGGGAGATAATGACAGCAGAAGTCATTTAAAAAAACCAAAACCAAAACCAAAACAACCCCCATGAATTTAACTTAGGCCCTGACAGAGACTGTCCGAGGCCCCTGCCCCAGCACCAAGCTCAAACACAGTATGAATCCGTAAGTTCCAGCCACACTTCCGCGGTTCCACAAGACTGAGATTGTCAAGGGATACAACAAAAATTGTGAGACTGGATGCATTTAAATCCACCATCCTTTCCAAAAGAAACCCAGAGCTCGCAGGCTTCAGAACAGGGAGAGTGTGACAGGGAAGGAGAGACGATGTCCACTGCCCAGCCGGTCACCGAGGGCTAGTTGCCGCAAGTGGCCGAGGCTCTCTCTGCGACAAAGGAGAAGCCAGAAAGGGAAGGTCCAGAGGCCCTGAGAAACCAGGCTGGAAGCTGGAAGAAGGGAGCTCCTTTTGATGTAGTTCCCGTCTCTTCCAGCCCGCGGGCCGTCTGGCTGGGGCCGAGGCCGTACACTCGCTCCCCCAGCTCACCTGCTCAGCTGTCTGCCACTGCCCCCTGCACAATTCATTTGAGTCTGCCGCACAGTCCACCTGATCTCTCATTAAATAAAAAAAAAAGATGGGGAAAAAGGAATTGGACTTTCCTCTCCACCTGTGCCTCGCTAACCTCGTGGTGCGGGTCGAGTCTCCTTATTTTAGCAGCAGGGTCCTCCCAAAGTGTGCGCTCTGAGCGCGGGGTGGAGAAGGAGGGATAGACGCGGGCCTGTGGGCCTTGTGGGCCTGGGGTTGGGTGGGAGAGGACAGGAAGACAGCCAATCGCAGAGCAGGGAGAACTGCCACACCCCAGGAATTTTTTTTAAAAAGTACACATTTGCACAGTTGACCGGCTGGATCAAGAATGAACGCTACTGGCCTCACACCTCCACAGTAACGCCCGCTTTCCAGTTTGAAGCACCCCTTGTGCGCAGCACGTGAGCAGGCCGCACCCGCTGAAGGAACACGCACGCGTGGATCTGCAGGGGTCACAGGGGAACCAGGCACAGGGTCCGGGTAACGCCGCCCACTTTTCACCTGCCTGCCTTCCTCCTTTTACTGTGCTGGCTCCTTCCTTTTCCCGGGGTCTTTCCTTAACCGCTCCTCCACAGGCCTTCTTCAACTTCCCCACAGCTGTGCTGCTTCCCTTACGTGCATTTGTTTTTCTTACTCAAAGAACATGAAAAACACGCTAGACTAAGACCTTCAGTCCATGACAAGAAGTTTTTGTTTTCTTTCTTTTTCTCAACTACTATATTGGGAGAAAAAAAGAAAGAAAGAAAGAAAGAGAGAGAGAGAGAGAGAGAGAGAGAAAGAAAGAAAGAAAGAAAGAAAGAAAGAAAAGAGAAAACGACAAGTTAACCCTGTATAGATCAATTCATTATAATGAGCCCACAGTGCTTCAAAAAAATGGAATGTTTGGGGTGATTTGACAATTCGTTGCCCAGGAACTCAAGAAGAGAACTCAGGAAACCAGCCAGCAATGCGGGCCTGCAGTGAGTTACGTGTTCTGTGAGGGGAAGAGACACAGCGCTTTGGATTTGTAATTAACTTCTGGGGGGAGAAAAGGTGGAACCAAGGACTCCCTGGGTTCCTCTAGAAATAAACAGAGGAATTCACACACGAAGGGCTCTTCTGACGGCTGTTTAGCTCACCCCCTGATACTTCTCCTTTTGCCTCAAGACATCTCCTGAGGGTTTTCTTCCCACAGCCCCCCCCATTCCTCCACACCCTCCATCCCTGCGCAGGTCAGGGCCCAGGGCACCCCTTTATCATCAGCATCTAACACATCGTAACAGCTTCCTGACCCATCTGTTCATTAGGCTTTTTTTTTTTTTTTAAATAAAAGCCACATAGTTTCTCCCTTGGAATGATTCTCGTCTCCAAGACACTGACGAATCAACTCAGGGAGAGAGAAAGAAAGAGGCTTGAATGTGAGACAGTGTATGGCATTGAATGTCAAAAACCAGTCAGTCTCCGAGGCTGTTTCCTGGGAAGACCCCGGGCTCCTGGAAAACATCAACAGCTCTGGCTGAAGAACAGCCCGGGGAAGCGTCCAGGACCCTCTCAGGAAACACTACAACTGGTGGCTGCCTCCAGCCCAGGCTTGAGCCTCAGCCTGGGCAGGTGAAATGGAGGAGTTGAGGTAGGGGCCCTGCTGGGGAAGGGGCTTCCACCGGGAAAGGACACCCCGTGTTTCTCCAGGGGTGGCCCTGCTGCTCCAAAGCATGCGGTTCTTGTGCCTGTCCCTCTCTGTCCCCCTGCTCAGCATGACAGTGCTCACTTGTTAGACTTGCCGGAGAGCTGACCGTTTCCCCTCCAGACACCGACTTCTCCCACAGAAGCAGGATGGCAAGGTCTACTCGTTCTGGAAAAGTCTGAATCTGTCCAGCCCGGGAAAGTCCGAAGAGGCAAAGGCAAGCCCTAACCTAAGGAATGCGAGCCAATGGGCGGCCAGGACACCCCAGGAGGAGGCAGGTGGGTGAGCTTCCTGCCCATCCCTTCTACGGCTCCCAAGTGCATCCCTTTCCAGGAGGCAGTCCCCGCTCACCCAGCCCCGGCCTGCCCACCATCCGTCTTCAGAGGGAAGCACACAGCAATAGGCCCCTCGCCTTTGCAGAAAGGACATGTCTTTTCTGAACTATTTCAAGGATGAGGCAACCGAGTGCACGTCCCACTTTCTCCACTGCCCCTCACAGAGTGCGCTTTCTTTCCTACCCCTTCTTCTCCCTAGACAAACTCATTCTGGAATAAATACATACCTCCTTCTCCATCACACTCTCCTCTTCCCCACCCCGACCCCCCAACAAGACACTCTGCACAGTCAAGTCCCCGAAAGAGCAAGCGGCGACCTCTGGGATGCGAGCTAAGTGAGAGGAGTTGTGGGAGTGTGCACGCCCACGGGCCCGTGAGCAGCTCCCCGAAATACACACCCTCCCCCCGTCACGCCTGGGGAGAGGTCGAGATGAGATGCAGTTGTGCCTGAGTTGCCCAAAATTGAAAAACCAGTTTCCGTCACCTGCCTGAGATCGCTCAGGGAGTGTCCTAGATGGATCTGGTACGCTGTGCTTCCCTTCCGCCCCCAAACACGGAGAGAGGCACTGCCCCGTCCCTAACACGCCTGAGGTGATGGTTTCCCAAGCACTGATCAGGCGAGATGGCAGCTGCTGGGAGAGGTGCTCTGAGCTGAATAAATCAGGAGGCGAATTTGAGGGAGAAGCATCCCACATTTCCGTAATGGGCTGAGGGCTGAAAGGCGTCTCCTTTTCCACGCTCACCTCTGCTCCGCAGCCCCACGGAGAACCTGCCCCCAACAGCATCGCCGCTGAGCCATACACCCCTCAGCCTACTTAGGGGTGGGGGGTGGGGGGAGACCAGTGTAGTAGGGAAGGGGGAAAACACCTAGGGAGACACGTGGCATCCGCAGGGTCACACACCAACAGAACGCGGGCCAACGCCAGCATCTAAGCACCATCGTTGTCTTTCCAGGTGATGGCAAGTAAACTAAGTCAGAGGTCAGAGGTCAGGGCAGGTGGCCGCTGGCTCTGAGTGAGCAGAGAGCAATGGCTCGGAGAGGAAAGAAACCCACACCGCCGTGTGTGTGACCCAACCCGAAGGCCACAGCCAGAGCGCAAAGCGTGGTGAGCACCCAGGGCCGGAGGAGAAGCTGAGAGGAGACAGCCCCTGGGGCTGGCAGCAGAGCTCGAGGGAAGAAAAGGACCAGGACATCTGTTTCGGGAAGGTGCTTGCTCACCACTCCTCCCCCGCTTCCCAAAGGGAGCAAACAGAACTCTTCATCAGGGAAGACCCTAAGGAGGGAGTGTCCTGTCCTGGTGGCTGTCCGTCCCGCTTGTCCTCTGCATTTGCGAACTGGCACTGACCACAGCTCAGCTGTCACAGTTTCTCCATCAGTTCCCAGGACGGGTCCAGACACAGACACACTATCTGAGAGATGAGACGGGGACGCCATAGAGGGTGGGCAGCTTAGAGTGACCAGTGAGGGTCTTCAGCGGGGCTCCTGATCCCAACACCCGAGTGTGTCGGTACCGAAGTGCCCACACTTTGAGGACTGGACTCAACTAAGCCTGCTGAGAGGTGTCATCTTTTCTCAACAGTATAAGGGGGAAGAAATTATGCCCAGAAATTTCTATCTGCTTCTCTCCCTTCATCAAGGTACAGGTGATTAATGTTCACAGCAGGGAGGGAAGAAGGTTTTCAGGACAAAAGTCTAAAACAAGCAGAGTGCAAAGATGAGCTAAAAGATCGCTCGGGGTGGGGACCTTCTGGGTAAACTCGGAAGCAGGCCTGGCCTGGGGGGGGGGGGGGTGTCCTGGTTACCATGGAAGCGCACGCATCTTGTGCCAGAAAGGGAGGAAGTTCCCAGAGCAGGATCCGTTCCCTGAAAGGGCTCTGTTGAACCATGTCCAGCCATTCATCCTCACCAGGGGACTGGCAGCGAAGCCCAGTTTGCATCCCCTGGGTGCTTGTTCCTAGACTTGTAAGGAGAGGCTGGTTTCCTGCTCTCAGGGTGTTGACTGCCCAAGGGCTTTACCAGCAGCTAGAGTGGTGGGGTGGGAGGCAGGCCCAGCGAAACCATGGACAACCTCCTACCATCCTTCTGAGCTCTCGGCATAAGTTTTGGTAGGAGGTAACCCCCACCACCTCCCTGATATAAGCAGTGAAAGGTTCCCAGCATGCTCAGCACAGCGAGAAGCATTAACTCAGAAGGTTCTGCCTACAGGGTTTAAAAGAACAAGTCCTCCCGGCTCAGCATGGAAGACACACAGCCCCTTCTGGCAGGACACACCGAGCAGACGCCATCTGCCCTTGGTCAACACAGAATTGCTAAGTCTTTATCCTTCCTCCCCCCTCCCCGCTCCGGGGAGGGAGGGACCCTTTGTATATCACCCCCAACTCCTAACACCACCCAGTTTACACCAAGCAACGTGCCACTTTCTTCAGTAAGGCTCCACTGTTGGCCACTTCCCTGTACTGAAGGCAGAGCTATGGTCGGACTCCGAATATATGAACAGCTTACACCCAAGTGCCCTCATGTCTTTACAAAAACTAAGCCCTGGACCCCGGCCCAGGGTCACAGAATTTGTAGAATTCTTATACTCAAACTTCACGGACTCCACCCATCCTGATTTCCCTTTGTCTCTCCCCCGACCGCTGAAGAACGTGTTCGCCGTTCTGAAAACCTGGAGGAGGGGTACCCGAGGCGCCCCAGGTGTCGCGTGTCAGAGAAGCCCAGGGTGACCTGACTCCAGAGAGACAGGAAGTGCGCGGCGGGGCCCGGAGCGGAGAGCACGAGGGCAGCCCGCTCCGAGGGGGTGGGCGAGGCCACGGGGACCCGGGAGGAGCTCTCACCTGTGGATGTTCATCTCCCGCGGGGGGCGGTGGGCCTTGTCGTAAGAGACCTTGGCGAAGACGCCGGCCACGATGACGAAGGCGATCACCCCGCAGGTGATGTAGACGGTGAAGTTGGTCTTGTCCTTCTCCGGGTCGTACTTGTCCGCGGGCCCCGGCGACACCACCTTGGTGCTGGGCGTCTGGACCCACACGGGGCTCTGGTAGTTGTTGCACTGGCGCTGGTCTAGCTTCTCGTGGCGCTTCTTGCAGCAGAAGCGGTAGTAGCAGGTGCCGCAGCAGTACAGGTAGCCGCTCTCGCTGTTGTTACACTCGAACTCCTTGTCGTACTGGCCGCTCACGTCGTAGTAGCCCCAGCACGTCTCGTAGGTGACGGTCGCGCTGGCCGCCGCCGCCGCCGCCGCCGCCGCCGCGGGCTGTCCCCGCCGGCTCCCCGCCTCCGGGACGCCGGACGCCCGGGCAGTGCCATTGAGCTCGCGGCCGCCCCGGGCCAGGGCGCCCCCGGGCCGCCGGCCCCCGACGGCAGCGGCGCCGGCGCTCAGGGTCCGGTTGGCAGCGCGGCCGCGGGCGCCGTGGGCGCCGGGCAGCCAGTCCAGGGACTCCAGCGACAGCAGCAGCAGCAGCAGGAGGCGCCGCAGCGCCATGGCGGGGCCGGGCGGGAGGGCGCGAGGAGCTTCGGCGGCAGGCCTCTCCCCGTGGCCGGCGGGCTCCGAGGGCGGCCCCGCTGGCCCGGCAGGCGGCGCGGGGCGGTCAGCGGTCAGCGGCGCCGGGGCGATGGCGCCATCGAGGCGCGATCGGCGGCGGCAGCGGCAGCGGCAGCGGCGCCGGGGGCGCGCCGTGCGCACGGACCGACCAGCCCGGCACGAGCGGCTCAGTTCTCAGGCTGCGCGCCGGCTCCGCGCTCCCCCTGCGGGCTCGGCGCGCCTCCCGGGCAGCCCCATCCCCCGCCGGCGGCGGCAGAGGCCCCGCGCGCCGCGCGGCTCAGGCAGCACCCAGAGCGCGACTCCGGGACGCGGTGGCGGCGTGGTCCCGTCCGGGCGGGTCCTGCGGGACAAGACAGGGGAGCCGGTCACGGGGTGGAGCGAGCGGGGCCGCCGGCGGCGGGCGGGCAGGGAGCGCGCAGCCCTCGAGGAGCGAGGCTCGGGGCCGGGAGGGACGCCAAGCCCGCGCCCGAGACGGGGCCCCTGCGGACGCCGCTCCTCCGCCCCGGCCCGGCCGCCCGCCCCGCAGCGCGCTCCCGCCGCAGGCTGGCTCCCCGGGACAGAGCCGGGCTCCGGCGGCAGGCTCGGGGAGCGCGGCGCGGGACCTCATTCACTCACCATGCCCAGCTGCGACTGCAGAGGCGGCGGCGGCGGCGGCCGGGCTGGAGCGCAGCGGCAGCAGCGAGCGAGTCCGGGGCGAGTCGGGAGCAACCGGCTCGCCGCCCGCACTGGTGCCGGCGCCCGGGCTAGAGGAGCGACGGAGAACCACGCACTCACACTCCCGCAAACACGGGAGCGCCGGGAGGGGAGGGGAGGAGGGGAGGGCAGCGCGCACCGCCGCCCACGTTCACACGCCGGGGCGCGGGTGCTGGGGGGGGGGTGTCCTTTCCCTTCTGCCCACCTCGCGGCACTTGAAGCTCCTCGTCACCAAAGCCCAGGACACCCGTTAATCAACAAGGCCAAGCAGGCGGGCGCGGAGAGGGCGGCCCGCGGAGAAGCAAACCTTCCCTCCGCGGGCGGCGAGTCCCACCCTCCCGGTCCCCGGCTGCGCGCTGCCAGAGCCGGAGTTGGGGTTTCTGCAAGCCTTTGCCTCTCCCTAGCGGCGACGCTCGCTGCGGAGAGATGAGGTCAAGCCCATTGTTACAGGTTCCTGAACTGAGACCAAGGGTCAAGTGGCTTGGCTGTTGTTATTGGGAGACCAGTGAGCAGGGCCTACACTCTCCGTCTTGAGCGCTCTGCTTCCCGCCCCGCCTCCAACGTGCACACCGGCACGAGACAGCCCCAGCGCTCCGTGACACCTTATTCCCTGTTTCCAGGACTTTTTACCAGAGCACTGGGACAGAGTTAGAAGAGCTCTCTGAGCCTCTAAGTCTCAGCTTTGGAATCCCTCTGCTGCAGCCGACAGGGGTGGGGTGACAGGGGGAGGGGGGGTGCAGAGGGTGGAGCTCCTGTATGATTTGATCTCTGGAAAGAGCCCCAGGGCTAACTCTCAAGCGATGAGGACACTCTGAGAGTCACAACCATCATCCTTGGCATGTGTCAGTGGAAGAGGCGAAGGGATGAGAACAAGCAGCAAGGGTCACCGCCACAGTCCTGCCTCCCTGTCCTGGCCCTTGCACAAGTGCCTAGAGGACTTAGGTTGAAGACAGGTTGTGAGAGTGCATGTGTGTGTGTGTGTGTGTGTGTGTGTGTGTGTGTGTAGGGGGAGATGAGATTGTCCTAGTTCATTCCTGACCCAAACCAAGGACTCCCCCATCAGGGAAAGACAGCCTCTTCTTGAAACTGAAACTGCAGAATGGATAAATTGGAGCTAGACATAGATTCCAAGACACGAGAAGGAGACACTGGTTCTAGGATGGCAGGTGCATAAACTCCCCGCTTGTTGCTCTGTCTCCACGCTCTCTCTCTCCCTCTATAACCCCCCCCCCCCAGCTCCCTCTCAGTTGCCACCCTCCTCTTAATGATTCTGCTCTGGGACGATTTATTTAGTGTCTGCTCTCCACCAGGCACTATGGGAGGTGCCGCGATTAAAGGATACCTACGACGATTCCCTTCTTCAAGGAGGGGACAGGTAAATAAAGGAT
This sequence comes from Saccopteryx bilineata, assembly GCF_036850765.1. NCBI lineage: Eukaryota > Metazoa > Chordata > Mammalia > Chiroptera > Emballonuridae > Saccopteryx > Saccopteryx bilineata. The sequence continues at coordinate 389,022,390 of NC_089491.1, read as the reverse complement.
CACCGTGTGGTTACGGTGCCATGATAAAGGTGAGCAGAGAGTGCTCTGAGGGCACTCTTCCCGGGCACCTGACTGGCCCTGGGCGGAGAAGATGGGAGCCAAAGGCAACTTTCTCCAAGTGGTGATGAGCAGAAACTTGGAAAACGATGAAAGAGTTGATGCAGTGAACGCGAGTGGAAGGACAAGGATGCATCTAGCAGAGGGGAACATCATTAGCAAAATCAGGAAGTTGTGAAGGACCGCACTGTGTGAGCAAGGGATATAGCAGATTAGCATAAAATCTGAAGGAGGCTTCCAAATAAAGCTGGCGGAGGGGCATTGCATCCCCTGCCAAGGAGCTTGAGTTTGTTCTGCCAGGATAATTGGTGGGCTTTACTCTAGGAGAAGACACTGTCAAATGCATGTGTTCTCTGGATCTCTGAAGTCAAGAGGAGTAAGGAATGCCATGTTCGGAGAAGAGAAGAGTGGCACGGAAGCTGTGTTGACAATCCAGTTAAAAGTCCAGGAAGGAACGAAGTGACTTACTGGTAGTTAGTTGGTACCCACGGTGCAGGTGACAACCACAGCCCCGAGAACAGGTTCAGGACAGCACGTAGTGACGGAATGTGGACGTGCCTCTAAGACAGGGATCAGGAAACTTTTTTGGCTGAGAGAGCCATGAACGCCACATATTTTAAAATGTAATTCTATGAGAGCCATACAACGACCCATGTAAGTCACGCATTATCCAATAAAAATTTGGTGTTGTCCCGGAGGACAGCTGTGATTGGCTCCAGCCACCCGCAACCATGAACATGAGCGGTAGGAAATGAATGGATTGTAATAAATGAGAATGTTTTATATATATATATATATTTTTTTTCTTTTTGTATTTTTCTGAAGCTGGAAATGGGGAGAGGCAGTCAGACAGACTCCCGCATGCGCCCGACCGGGATCCACCCAGCACGCCCAACAGGGGCAACGCTCTGCCCACCAGGGGGCGATGCTCTAGTGCCTGGGGCAGAGGCCAAGGAGCCATCCCCAGCGCCCGGGCCATCCTTGCTCCAATGGAGCCTTGGCTGCGGGAGGGGAAGAGAGAGACAGAGAGGAAGGAGGGGGGGTGGAGAAGCAAATGGGCGCCTCTCCTATGTGCCCTGGCCGGGAATCGAACCCAGGTCCCCCGCATGCCAGGCCGACGCTCCACTGCTGAGCCAACCGGCCAGGGCCGAATGTTTTATATTTTTAACATTATTATTTTTATTAAAGATTTGTCTGAGAGCCAGATGCAGCCATCAAAATAGTCACATCTGGCTCACGAGCCACAGGTTCCTGACCCCTGCTCTAAGAGCTTGAAGTGAAGCTCTCCAGCTCAAGGGTTTCAAGTTCAAAGGAGCAGAGCAGGAAAGCATATGCATTGGGGCATCGTAGCCTAGGCCTCTGCATTTGGCAATTGTAACGTTTTTCTTCACCCTCATACTAGATGCAGTTTTGAAGTCAGTTTTTTTTTTCCCTTTACCCAGAGCCTACACCTTCTCTACATTATTCCAGTATTGCCTGTTCCATATCTTAGCACTTCCTCACAATGAATAGACATGTGTCTTCCTCCTATGGGACTCTTGTCAAGATTTGCTCAGTGAGCCTGACCAGGTGGTGGCACAGTGGATAGAGTGTCAGCCTGGGACATTGAGAACCCAGGTTCAAAACCTTGAGGTAAGGTTACCAGTTGAGCATGGAGTTGCTGGCTTGATAGTGGGATTGTAGACATGACCTCATGGTCGCTGGCTTGAGTATGGGGTCACAGGCTTGAGTGTGGGATCAGAGATATGACCCCATGGTTGCTGACTTGAGACCAAAGGTCACTGGCTTGAGCAAGGGGTCACTGGCTCAGCTGGAGCCCCTTGGTTAAGGCACATAAAAGAAAGCAATCAATGAACAACTAAGGTGCCATAACTATGAGTTGATGCTTCTCATCTCTCTCCCTTCCTGTCTGTCTGTCTCTGTTTGTCCCTCTCTTCTTCCCTCTCTTCCTTCTCTCTCTCTTCCCCTCCCACAGCCAGTGGCTCTTTTGGAACATTGGCCCTGGCTCTGAGAATTGCTCCATTGGTCCCAGCATTGACCTCAGGCACTAAAAATAGCTCTGTTGATTTGAACATCAGCCCCAGAAAGGATTTCTGGGTGGATCCTGGTCAGGGCACAAATGGAAGTCTCTCACTATCTCCCCTCTTCTCACTTAAAAAGTAAAGATTCCATAGTACCTGGCCGGTGGTGGAGGTATGCATGGCACTGTGGCACCTGTCTTGTCCTGTGAAGGCAGAACCCAGGGCGTCGGGAGCCCCACAAGAAGCCTGAGAAAGGAGCCAGCAGGATACGAGATTAACCAAGAGATGGAAGGAACAGTCTTCCTGGCAGCTTCTGAACCTTGAATCTGGCTTCATCTGAAGCCTGCCTACACCTGCACTTGTATGTCACCAGAGCCGATGTATCTTTACTTTAATTCCACTCCTTTTTCCTGGATTATCTCTCTCTAACTATAAGGGTCCTAACGGTCACAATTGCCCTTATAGTTAGTTGATCAACAGGCCAGAATTTTCAGATAAAAGAAGGGGTTTTGCCCTCCTCTGACTGACTTGACACATCCCCTGCTCTGCGTCATGACAAGTGAGGGCTAGGGGCTGGCGGTGAAAGGTGCTGGGCAGGTCAACCTGTGGGAGGCGAGACAGGGGGCCATTCATAGCCCATGTCTCCAAGGGGCCTCTAAACGTAGAATTTAGACCAGGACACTCTAGTTCACTAGAAGAAAGTGTAGACACAAGTGAGTTTGTTCCTGGCTTGAAACCCACATGAGAGTGGGACAAGATCCCAGGGGAACGACCGGCTGTTAAATATTGTTGCGAAGGTACATCCAAGCTTACCAGACCCACTGTCTGGTAAGGGGGACGCTCAGTTTTAGAAATGGTCAGAAACACAGTATTCATTCAGCTAGATAGAACACAGTAGATGTACAAGATTGGGGGGTCTGGGCAATTGGCCACAGAACCAACAGTGTGAACGGGAGGAGCAGAGCCCTGACTTTGGGGGCGTCATGGAGTCCTGGCAGAGTGATGTTGGGGAGCTGAAAGCAGGGATCTAGCCAGTATCCTGGTCAAAAAAAACGAGCCAACTGAGCCAAGGTAGGCATGTGCAGGGAGAGGTTCTACTTGGAGGTTTGTGCCCTTGTGATACTGATAGCAAAGGCAACCTGGGAGCCACGTGGAAGCCAGAGCTGTGCTAGTTCACAGCTGTGATTGACAGCGGCATTGAGGTTGACAGGGAGCTGGCCCCGCCCACTTCCATGCTTTCTGTCTGAGACAGATCTTGTGGGTGAAACCAGTTAGAAGACACGAGGGCCATCAGTTTTAACAAGACTGGGGACATGGGCAAGGGCGGCGGGGGGGGGGGAATAACATTCTGGGGTATATTAATGACAGCCACTCCTCCTAGCGTGAGATGGAGTCTCTTTGTCCTCGCTGTGAAGTGAGGCTGGCCTTGTGACTTGCTCTGACTTTGACTTGAGTTTGTCTGAACTCGTGCTATGCCAACTTCAAGTCTCACTACGAAAAGGCCTGGAAACTTCTGCATTCTGGAGAGCTGACCACTACAGAAGGGGCTGGGGCTACCCAGAGTACAGAAGGGTAAGAGGCCCCGCGGAGAGAGGTCTGAGATGAGATGCTATCTCTGCCCCCTTCTTCTCCACTGAGCTGTCAGCTGAATGCAGCGTAGAGTGGGGCCCAAATGAGGCCAGAAGAAGAACCATCCATCTGAGAGCTCAAGCCAACCCACAGAATCATGAGAGGTAAAAGACTATTGGGGTTTTAGGCATTTTTTGGCTAACAAGTGCTGATGGTGGTTTTATTACAACATGACAGACAGCTGAAACCGTCCACATGTTATATACCACAGTCTCTCAGCAGAAATGTGCTAGGACCCCATTCGGGTCACAAGATCTCTGAAGCTGCTCTACATTCACTTCTGTATTCCTTCACCGTGGCCGCCACAAACTGGGTGGCTTATAAAACAAACACCGATGGCCTCACAGTTCTAGAAGCTAGAAGACTGAGATCAAAGTGCTGGCAGGTTGGTCCCTCGGGAGGGCTGTGAAGAAAGGCTCTTCGCCAGGCCTCTCCCCGTGGTTATAGAGGGCCATCTTCTTGTTCACATGTTGTCCTCCTCGTATGCCATTTGGTCCCCAAATTTCCTTCATTTCATAAGGACGCCAGTCATATGGGATTCAGGTCTGCCCCGATGACTCTTATTTTTTCTATTTTACCTCTCTAAAGACCCTGTCTCCGATATAAGGTCACACTGTGACTTACTGAGGGGTTTGGAAGTCACCATCTGAATTTAAAGTTGGGGGAGGCCTGATTCAACCCATAACACTGCTGAGTGATGTTCCCTGTACGCAACACTATGAAAACGTGTGTAAATGAGGGGAATAAAAGGAAGAGAGGTCATGCTTGCCACCATTTATTGTTAGAGAGATGTTAGAGAATGCCGGGTTAGTTCATGCTGGAAACGACGGGTCTTTTTCCTCCCCTTTTTAAGACACACATCAAGTGCCCTAGTGAAAGAAGACAGATTCTAAATGGGAAGCGAAGGAAAGGGAAGTCTCACCTTGCCACTTCCCACCTAGATATGGAGGTAAGGAACTCCGCACGATGCATAATTTGAACTCTGGAACTGGGGCGTTTCAGAATTGGATGGGTGCCCAAGAATTCATATCCTCTGGACTCTTTTTTCTGAGCCTCTCTACCTAGTCAGGTGAGGACAAGAATGACCTCACTTTATCTCTGTGGCTAGCCTGGCCTGGGATTACCTCATCTGTGCATTTACTCATTCATTTTTCATCATTTATTCTGCCAGTCAGTCCCTCAATGAATATTAATGAGGCCCCACTACGTGCTTGCTAGTCACTGAGTGGGCTGCAAAATATAAACAAATAAGTTACACTTTCTGACTTGCATCCACCACCCCACTTTGGGCCTCATAGAACTACCTTCTTTCTACCACAGACCAGGCGTTATCAACTGCATGTTTGTGTCCTGCCCCTCCCATCCAATTCACATGTCGAAGCGCTAACCCCAACGTGACGGCATTTGGAGATGGGGCTTTGCAAGGTAATTAGGTTTACATGAGGTTATGAGGGTTAGGCGCCGAGGATGAAATTAGCACAGTTATAGGAGGAGGAAGAGACCAGAGCTGTTTCTGCCACGTGAGACGCAGTGAGAAGGCAGCCACCTGCATCCCACCAGAGAGTCATCAGCAGATGCCAATCCTGTCGGCCCCTTGACCTTGGATTTCCGGTCTCCAAAACCATGATAAACGAATTCCTGCTGCTTAAGCCACCCAGTCTTTAGTGGATTGTCATGGCAGCCTTAGCTAACTAAGACACCAGAGACCGGAAGGTAAGAGTAGCTTTCCAAGAGGACGTCAGGTGAGTGTTGCCCACTAGCTGAACGTCTACCAGCTCGGAGGTCAGGTAGGTCATTAGCTACACTCCCAGGAGGGTGCTTGAGCAGATTCAAAATACCCGGGGAGACATTGTGGAAACACAGTTGAAGAGTCTAGCATGTGGACCACATGAGTTCCATGTCTTAATGGGTTCTTGAGAAATATCGCTCCCTAAATGGCTGCTTGATACCCTACTGTGATCACCCAGAACTATAAAGTGTAGTCTTCTTCGTGTTGGATGCAATATCTTTAGCAGTGATAGATGAATGTTCATGTTCTTTTATACTTTTTTTTATTATTTTTTTCCTTTTTTTTAGATTTTTTATTTATTCACTTTTTATTAGAGAGAGAGGGGAGAGGGAGAGAGGGGGAGAGATAGAGAGAGAACAGGGGGAGGAGCAGGAAGCATCAACTCCCATATGTGCCTTGACCAGGCAAGCCCAGGGTTTTGAACCGGCGACCTCAGCATTCCAGGTTGACGCTTTATCCACTGCGCCACCACAGGTCAGGCCTATACTTTTTTTTAAAGGTTTTTTTTTTTCCAGAGACAGAGAGAGAGTCAGAGAGAGGGATAGACAGGGACAGACAGACAGGGATGGAGAGAGATGAGAAGCATCAATCAGCAGTTTTTCGTTGAGACACCTTAGTTGTTCATTGATTGCTTTCTCATATGTGCCTTGACCGGGGGGCTACAGCAGACCGAGTAACCCCTTGCTCAAGCCAGTGACCTTGGGTCCAAGCTGGCGAGCTTTGCTCAAACCAGATGTGCCCGCGCTCAAGCTGGCGACCTCGGGATCTCGAACCTGGGTCCTCCGCATTCCAGTCCGACGCTCTATCCACCGCGCCACTGTCCGGTCAGGCCTTCTTTTATACTTTCAACTCCAAAATGTAAAACTTTACTGTTAGAATTGGTCTGTTATTGTACCTGTCTTAAAAGTAAGGTTAGATTACAGCACCAAATGAATAAAAAGAAATTTTGTTCCCCTCCAGATAGGTATAATTCTTCATAGTATCCCCAAACACATATTGAGTCATGAAGTAGCTCGTTTTAGTTGTCTGCATTTTTGGATGAACTTGTACTGAGCCATTCCGAATGGACACACTTAGTTGGGTCGATGACATGATTTCTTTCCATAGCATTGCAGCCAGTCACTCCTTGTGGCCAGAACAGGTTATAATAATGTTCTGTGCAATAGCGCCCTCCTCCTATGCCCGTGTCAGACATCACTAATCAATTATGGGCCCTTTTCCTCCTGAGCGCAGTCATAGCCCCAGAGAGCCACTCAACACACAAAACTACGAAGAGCCAGCAAGGATGAACTAGGTGGGAATTACCAGAAGGAATAAATCCTATTTTCCTAACAGCTCAGTGAGAGGTGACAGTCAGAATGGTGCAAGCATAATTCTGTTCCTTTAGGTAGATAGGGCTTTAGGATTCTGTTTTAATTCCATTGCATTACTGCCCCAAACTGAATCATTTTTGAAAGGGCGAGGGGGAGATGGCCGGGGACACCAACAGCATCAGTTATTGTGCTTTTTACCGAAAGACAGCACTGGTGTGTCACTAGGGGAAATGCACACGGGGCTTAGTTCTTTCTATGAAATGCAACAGTAACAAAATGCACACCCGATAATCACCACACAGCCTCTCCCGGCGACTGGCGAGCAGGTTCTGTGCAGCACAGTTACATGTTTCTCTCTGTTTGGACTTGATTGATATTTTATTCAAAACCACCATGAGTTAACCCACAGAAATATACTTCCCATGATGCTAAGAGGCCTGTATGAGCACATTCGACATCGACATGATGTCTTCTCAGTATGGGGTTTGTGTCACCAGTGTTCTACATCAGTGTAAACTGCGTTTTGTTCTTCTCGCCGTACCCTTCCATAACATCTTCTGCCTACTGTCACTTGGGTCACCTTGAATTCTGTCCTTGGCTTTCATGAAAGTTAAACACGCCACAGACAGTGGTATTTTCAGTACACTAGGTGCATGTATACACACACACACACACACACACACACACCCCAAGAATGGTTGGTGTGGCTTTTCTTTTTCCTGTAAAGGAAAGAAAAATAATTAACTAATTGGGTCTAACTCACTGATCTAATCCAATTAACCAGGCACAAATTGGTCATTAATAGAACCAAATGACTAAAGACCCACTTTTGATTCTGTGTCAGGGTGTAGACGCTATCTGGTTGGTTGAACGCCAAGCTAAGGGTGAATACTGAATAGAAAAATGACATCATTAAAATAACTGAGGTAACCAAGCTGAAAAGGACCGGTTTTGTTATTGTTAACTTCCATCAATTTTCAAAATTACTAACTTGATCCCAGAATTATTTCAGAGGACAGGCATCCATCTGACACCCTGAGCCTTGATCACGATATTAAATAACCTTAACCCCTTCTGGGTACCAGTGTAAGGAGGAAGGGCTGGCCCGAAGATGCTTAATTAGCAAGGAAATGTCCAGAGATAGTTGCCCAGAGAAACCAAGATTGGTTTTTTTCAACATTTGCCTGAAGGTCTGGATTTCTCATTTATTTTGCAAAATCTTAACCCAGCACCTGATGCTGTGTGCTTATTTCACCCTCCTGTTCATTCCCTGCCCCCCTCTCCCGTTCCACCTTCTGGAAGACCAAGCTTGGGGACAGGAGATGACCTCCCTCTAAATCTTCTGCCAGGATGCGTCACCAGGGGCTGAAGTTGACCAGATGGTCAGGATGGTGGTGTTGGTTTGGGGATGAAGGCAGCTATAGGGTTGTGGAGAGATGACAGATCAAAGAGAAAAGTTGGGACCAGAAAAATCCCGGGACCATATTCCACAGAAGTTGTGCTCAGGCCATTCAGAATGAGCACAAACCTGGTGAAGTCACACTTGGAAAATGAAACCGAGGATTCATTTCGAAGCAGGCAGTCATTCAGCCCAGCGAGGTTACAGCTGGAGGAGGTCAAGGCAGAGCGGTGGATTAAATCTGGCAGACCTGGAAGACCTCAGAGCGAGAAAGGTGATGATGATTCAGTGTCTGCTCAGTGGTTGGGAGCAAGGGCATCCACGAGCACTGACAAGTAGGACAAGATACTGTCACCGGGTCCAGTCACGGGGACAAGGGCCCGGGCCAAGAAATGGCCTATAACTTTTCAGCATGAGTAGTTACTCACCCCAAAGCATGGGCCTCTCCAGGCGGAGCTAGTTAGAGATGTAACTGATGTGTGTGAAGTGGCAAGAGAGTCTGTGCCCACCTGGCGCTCAGCTCCTCCTCACCACCTTTATCGCAGCTCCCAGCCCAACCCCTGAATGGAGTTCTTAACTAGGCACAGCACGCGGGGGCGCAACATCATTGAAAATATCTAATTGACCATTGGTCTTTTCTTTTCTTTTTCATTTTACCCTTCCTTTCCTTCTTTCAGTTTGATATCTTCTTAAGGATTTTGGTGGTTGTTTTTTTTTATCAAAATGTTCCCATTTTTGCATATATTCTCCCGGGTTATTTTTAACATTTAATTTCAGGATATGCCATTCCCTCTGGGAGATAATTTATTCCAGGAGGAGAGAGAAAATTTGGCAAAAGAAATTAGGAATTTGGTCTTTAAAATTTTTTTTTATTGATTGCTTTTTTTTTTCTTCCTGATATAGAGGAAGGAACGAAAGAGAGAGAGACAGAGAAACACCGATCTGTTGTTTCACTCGGTTGAGTATTCGTTGGTTGCTTATTGAATGTGCCTTGATGGGGAGTTGAACCCCATGGAAGCTGCTCTAACCAACTGTGCCCGGGCCTGGACAGTATTGGTCTTAACGCTCACTTTCAGAGCGCTTAGTGTCCTCTCTTGGAATTTCTTCATTTCTTGTTCAATCACCTTTATAAAGATTTCACAGTGTACTACTATAGTCGTTCTCAACCTGGAGATGGTGGTGAACCTTTTGAAATTAAAGCAAAATTGTGCATGTGAGTCTGTGTGCTCATGCTATCTCTTTCTAAGAGACATTTCATTAGACAATCAAATGAATTTAGACTCCAGAAGAAAAAAAAGATAAAAAAACATTGAGTATAGGACAAAAACCCTAAAAATTGAATTCAGAGGACCTGAATTTTCCTAGTTCAGCTACTGGTCCATGCCCTCTTTGGGGCAAAATATCCTTTACTGTAAAATAGGGTAGGTCATTCTTTCTGGCTTGTCATACAGCATAGGGTTGTAAGGATCACACAAGATCACAGATATTAAAGTATTCTGGAAACTCACAAGTTCAATAAAAGAGTTTATTTTTCTTATTCTGCCAAACTGCAGAAACATAAGGGCTCGTTCAGAAGTCAAACTGAAGCAGTTCCGGCAGCAGGGGACGTGCTGTTTCCGAAGCACGCACATGTCCTCTATGATATTTGAGTCTTAACCGAATTCCTCACTAGCCTTGTGTACATCAGAAGCATCATGGCACCTCTCCAGTGGATTGACTCAATTAACTGGCTATTTGAACAAATCTGGATATGTGTTCTTGTTTCATATTTCTATCTGGACTCTACTCTCTCTTGTGGTGAATAAATGTTTCTGAGGGCATAGGGCTTAGTGGACAGCTGCCCTTGAAGAAGATTGGTCTAAGAGGTTTCTGAAATTAGCTCTGTCATTCTCTTTGCTGCCAGTTCCAGTGACACCCAGTTCAGAGTAAAAGAGCAATATGTTTCCACTAACTAAGAAGAGCTTTGATAGGCAGATTCTGAGACCAGAGTGATCCCAGCTAGCAAATTAAACAACAGCCAAATGGAAAGAGGCCCGAGTCAGGACCCAAGGGACATAGTGATACTTTATTACCAAGAGAGTAACAACTTTGAATTGGTTAACACAACAAATAAAGAAGCGGCAGTCTTCACTTGCTTCTGATTTGTTCATGTACCAAATGGAGGTTTGGGAAAACAAAAATCTTTTTCTTGCTTAATTTGGAAGTTGTGATTTTGATTAGGAAACAAAAGGCCACCCAGGAAACAAACTGTGAAATGCACAGGAAGGAAGATTCTAACCGATAAGAACTGAATCTGTTGGAAAGTCCCCGTAAAGTATGCATAATGAAATGAAAATGACTTTACTAATTTAACATGAGGAGGAGACTGTTAGTCTTATGAATATCATCAGGAAGAGGAAAATCGCATTTCGTAGGCTGCAGCTTGGGAGATGTGGGTTTGGAGGACTATTTAATTTTCAATAATATGTATGTCAACCTCACGGATCCTTCTCCAAATTTGCTTCCTTCTTTCTACGGCTCTGTTCCCCTACTCTGTCAACAAGCCGAGAATAAATAAACTGAAGAACTGGAGACCTGAAAATACAGCTCTTACTTCCAGAGGAAACTACCTGAGATAATCAGCACCTATAACACGCTACATTTTAAAAACCACCGCTTGTGACCATTATAATTTTTATTTATTTTTTCTTTTTGCAATGTAAACATAGTCAGTGAAGTGGCTGTGAAGCTTCCGGGCTCTGATGGCCAGAGTAAGGGTTCTCTTTTCAGCCTGGACCCAGTTCTAAAGGACAGTTGACAGTTATGATTTCAAGCAACAATACTGATACATTCTTATTAACGGAAGACAATGCCTCATTCTGATTCCCTTAGCTCTTCCCTCCTATTCCTTTTCCTGTTCCAGGAGCCCATTCAGGGTACCACGTCGCATTTGCTGGTCCTGCCTTTTTAGGCTCCCTCTGGACTGTGACATTTTCTCAAGACTTTCCTTGCTTTTGAGGACCTGTACAGAATTGGGGGCTAATAGTTGGGTGCCTGGGGTTTATCTGATGATTTTTCTCACGGTGAGATTGGAGTGATGGGTGTGCGGAAGGAAGTCCACTGAGCTGAAGTGCCCCCCTCATATCAAGGACACGCGCCGTTGCTGTGATTGCTCAACAGTGACGCTCACCTTGGTCACCCCGCTGGGCAGCGTTTGTCACATCCCCCCACTATAGAGTTATTCCTTTATTCCCTCTTTCTTTGGAAGAAACTCATTAAGTGTAGGTCCTATGAAAGAAGTGTGGGGCTACTCTCTGCCTCCGTGAAGGGGGCACGTGTACATAAATCATTTGTAATTAATTCTTCTCTACATGAGATCTGTTAGGGATCCAATTCTTTCCCGCTGATGTTTCACCATTCTATCTAGTGCCTTTAAAATCTACCTTATAGATGCCTTTAAGAGCGAAGATTTTCATCCCACTTAGAGCCCTTTCTCGAATCTCTCTCTTTCCCCTCAGATGTCTACTGGGCATCACATTCTCCTGTCCCTGACACCTATGGAGTGTCAGCGGCACGTTGAAAAGAAGAGAGCACAGAGGAAGATGACGAGACGTGAGCCCCAGCTAGCTCCTGGGTGGCATATTATTTTTAATTAATGCCGCTGCCATCTTCTCCCTTTCCCAGCCAAATGAACGCACCGGGAACTGCGTTGGCACCTGCAGCAACAAATGGAGAGAAAGAGCCGTTTAAAAGGAGGGGGTGGCTGGCCTCACCCCCGATCTGGGCACCCTTTGGAGTGCGGCAGCACAACTCATGTACAGATTGCCGGAGCGCAGCAGGTCGAGGAGTTGAAATTCGATGGTTCCAGGAACACATTCCCTTCGCCGCTGGCAGGAACTCCCAGCCTCCACCAGGCTGAGGGACTCCGAAGGAGATGTGTTTCCAATGAGCTCCCTGCAAATCCCAGCTTGCGGGGAGCACCCCCAGCACCCCGCTGTTTGTTTCTAGAAAGAACAGGGATCCCAGGGAGACCCCACTCTCTCTGGTCTTCAGCTCGGTCTTCCCCTCACTCCCCGTCCTTCGGGTTGCCACCCCGAGGAAAGCCAGGTGATTTCCTGTAAGTCTGACTCAACCAACAGTTCTTTCTTAGGGGTCGAGTGTACACCCGTGCCCACGGTGCATGCCCCAGGGACAAAGGGGTCCACAGTGCGCTCTCGATCTAGTGCCGAGATCGTGTTAGACTGTGAGCAGATCGTAGATCGCACCAGACTATGTGCCATGTTGCGCAGGCAGACCGACATTTACATGATAGGTTATATATCAATACATAGACTCTGGCTTTTATCCATTATGTTTTCAAACAAAATGATCTTCCATTTCCAGACAAGTAAACCTTTTTATTGTCTTTTCATTTCCCAAATAATATGTGGGTATAGTCTTCTTTAAAAAAGAAACAGCAACAAAGTAAAACATGTCCGTGAAGCTAAGGTTCCCTAAACGAGCATAACACCTCCTCCCTCAAACCCCCAGACCCCCTCCTTCCCCAATCCTGCGGCAGATGCGGCTTTGGGTCTGTTGTTTATCTCTCCAAAGAAAAGGTAGACAGATATGTATATATATATATTTAAAGATGCTGAAATTCAGGACTGTCTAAATCAAAACGGCACAGCTGACAATCACCAGCTCATCTCTTTCCCCTCCTTCCATGCTTTTCTGCCTGTCACTGAGCCCGGCTTGGTGATAAAATTCCAGGCAATGCTTGGAATATGGATGAGTCAAAATGGCTCTTGTCAAAACTGAATAATGAGAATAGGAGAGATAGGCTGGGACTGGGGGGAAGCATGCAGATGTTCCCATTGATTGGTCCATTCTGGACCCGGGCAAGGGGGCCAAACCGGGGAAATGAGCAAGGAGTGTCCGTCTGGCGAGAGGCAGCAAGGGAGGGCCGTGCCCAAGTGCAGGAAGGATCCACGCCGCTGTGGAGATGGGCACCAGGAAGACCGTGGCTCTTGGGCCCGGGAGGCCGTAGCCCTCGAGCTGACCATAGTCCCGGGCAAGAGCCACTATGGTTCCCGAGGGAGAGGTTTGGTTTGACCGGGACTCACTGCCACAATGTCCTTTGACACTTTTTGCTAACGGTATCCAGATCGAGAAATACAACATTTTCAGGAGCATAGTAAACCCTTCAACCAAACCCCCCACCAAAAAGGTTTCAGGTTTTCCTTGACGACCTATTCAAGGTTTTCCTTCCCGGCCGGAGGGTTCAGCAGGACAGAGGAAGGGGAGCTACTTGTGTGCGTGTGCGTTGGTGGAAGGGAACTCTCCTCTTCACATGCAATAAGAACAGGATTTTTAAAACAATGTGACTTTCTCTTCTGTCCTTCTCCATGCACGACCTGCTCCCTAATAGACCCACGCAGGGGAGAGAGAGGACTTGTTTGAGAGGGAGAGAACGAATAAGGACCGTTTGGGAACAGAGGCAAAGAGAACGCCTCTGGCCTTCCAAATAGTGCGCTGTGTAAACTCCACAATCAGGGTGAGAGCCAGCCCCGTTGGGAGTGGACCGATGTTCGAAATTCCCCAGCTCCCACTGAACACATTGTGCGGAAGGCCAGCCAGCAAGCGCCCACTGCTTTCAGAAAGGGAGGCAGGAATCACGTTAGAGGAAAACTCACCCTTTCCGGCCTGAGTGATCGTGGGAGTGGAGGGCCAAGAGAAAATATTCTCCCTCTCTAGTTAGATGTTCTAACTAGAACATCTCTCTCTAGTTAATTATAAGCTATGTAATTAAGGCATCATGGGACACCCCCGCATGCCTAGGAAGGTGGCGGCATTGGTTGGGCTGCAGGTGCGTTTGGCTGGCCCCCCTGAGCTGCCCTTGCACCCCATGGTGTATGGGCACAGCCTCAGTGCCCTGAAACCCCCTGGGCGGAGGGGGAGCTGCCCAAGCAGGAGATGAGAGGTGGGCAGCCGTGGCCAGGGGCCACTGGAGCCTGTAGCAAAGACACAGGAAGCAATGTGGACCAGCAAGAGAGGCTGTGGCAGCAGTGATGAGCCACGGGTCCTGGCCCCGCTAAGACAGAAGAGACCACGGGTTTCAGTCACTGGGGTCAGCATCAAACCCCCCCAGGCATCATGCAGTGACAGGACCACGTGCAGGCACGGCTGCGTGTTCCTTGGGGCAAAGGGGAGCGTCTGCGAGTGCGTGATCTTTTCCCTTTATCACAAAAAGGGCGAGGGCGCGAGGGCAGACCTTCCTGAGGGCTCTGGGCAGCACGTCGCAGCCTGACAGGGCGCACTGGGCTCGGCCGCTGCCCCTCACACGCGTCCTTTATCTGAAACAGGAAGTGCAGATGTCTCTGGCTCTTACTTCAAATGTTGCTCCTTTGCACCTTACCCAGGACGGGCGTTTTGGGCAGCTCAGCCTTCTGTGGCCTCTTCCTGGAGGAAAGGTTCTGTGTCTGGATGACCCAGGTCTGGAGGGCAGCTCTGCCAGCCACCCAGCCCTCAGAGTCTCCCCTTGGCCTTGTAGGACCGGGAAAGAGAGTGCATCCCTGCCTCTTAACGAAGCTCTCGCAGAGGTGCTCCTGGTGACGGAGCAGGCACGAGCCCGGAGCGGCCATCGGGGAAAGTGGCCACCAGCCCAGGCCTGTTTTCAGGATGTGCCGGTAGGCAGGATGTCTTCTGACTGAGCCAGCTTGGTGGTCACAGGGCAGGATGGCAGGGAGGACTCCACTCTGAGAGGTGTCTTCTCTAGAGCCTTCCCTGACCCCAGGCAATGAGGAGGAGGAGGAGGACAAGGAGGAGGAGGAGGGGGGGGAGGAGGAGGAGAGACACCGAGCATTCAGCTTCTTCCCAAAGGAAGAACCCACGCAGGACATTCTAGAAACAAAGTGGGTGCTACTGGCTTGGGTTGTAGGTTCCGACTTTCTCTGGAGAACAGCAGACGAGGGGCTTCCGTTCGCCTGAAAGGAAAAAAACAGCCTGATGCCAGATAACGTTTTCTCTTCCATAAAGGCCCTTCAATCAGTGCACGATCAAATGTCATTTCCCATTAATATCCATAAGGGCTTCCATCTCAACTGTAAGAATTTCATGTGCTCAGTTTGTGGATCTTAAAAACAGGATTTCTTTCTGCAGTCAGAGCTGAGGAAGCCGGACTGGGTCGGCTGGGCGGCCTCCAGAGTCCATCCACATTTACTCGGCACATCACATCACAAATAATTTTAATAAGAAATGTTAAATGCTACTTAAAAAACATAAAAAGCAGGTTACAAGGGAGGTATGAATTCAATGGGGGAAACACGCCATCGGCTTGGGGAATTGGGAAGGTTTCACATATCTTCTAAGCGGTGAAAAGAACCAGAAGTGTTATATTGTGCCAGATTATACAGGCTGCCTACATAGACACAGATTCATTCCCTGGGGAAGGCGCGGGGGTGGAGGGGTCCGTGAACCGGAAGTCAGAGCAATGGGCAGTGTCATTGCTAAGGTGAGCCCTGGCCATCCCAGACCAACAAGTATCTTCCTTTTGGACAAGACTGAGGCTAGCTGCCCAGCGGAAGTTTGTCTCTCATCATTCCTTCCCACACTGTCTTCAGAGAGCCTGCTACGGTTTCTGCTCCGATCCCCGGGAGAAGAACTTCCTACAGGTGCCTCTGATCAGAGGTCGCGGCCTCCACTTCCAGCGTTTCCTGCAAAGCGAACCCGATAGACTTTCCTCCGCCTCCCTCTCACGTGGGCGAATCTGTGATTCTATTTCATTACCCCGTCTTATTCTTTTAGCAGCTATGTTGTGACTGTAGCAGGAACAAGAAGATGCAATATTCACAGGTGCATTCACAGAAGAGATAGGAAAATCTGCCCCTGGAGGTCCTATTCCGTGGAAAGTGACACAGTCACGGACATCAGGGTCAAATACGTATATCATGCCAGGGCTTCAGCTCATTTGCCTAATATATTTGAAAACGACTACATTTATTGCAAAACGAAGATTTAAGAAGCTCGATGTACAAGTTGACAAATTAGCATTTGTCGGCACATATTTCACTATTTTGCATAATTAATTCCTCCCCACAGGACACAGGCATTTTCATCGACAACCAGACTAGCCTGTTTCTTGTCCCCTTCCTGTGAGCATCACGGAAATGGCATTGATTCAGAAGTTTCGTCTCCTTTTTCAAAGCATCCCCCTGGAGCAAGACTGAGATTTTCATTGTCATCATTATCAGATGTTTATTACCCAGCTTCCCAAATCTCATTCATAAAAGAAAATTAGGAAAAGTTGAGTCATAGGAAAAACAAGACAATGTGGATGAGAAGGGTTCTCCCACTTCAGACTCACTAGGCATTATCAGCTAGTGTTATAAGGAGCAGAAAAGAAAGATGATAATTTAAACCGGCTTCAACAGTGGAGAATATAGACTGATTCATTTGTCTACAAAGTATACAGGTAGAACAGCCCAATAATGCCGCCAGGGGTTGGTTGGTGGTGTTGTTCATTTGTTTGTTTGTTTTTTTGTCTCTCCTATTTCCTTCAGAGTTTTCTTCTCCTCGGGCTGGCTCGCTCTTTATTCTAAGCTGGCTTTCAGAATTTTGAAGAGCTACACAATTCCAGCAAGAAAGAAACGCCATCTTCACTCCCAGAAAAAGTCCTAAGGGCCATGCTAATTGGGTCAGTGAAGATCACGTGTCCAACATTGAGCCAATCGCTGTGGCCGGGCAGAACAAATGCCCTGATAGGTCGTGTGCTCCATCTCTAGAACTTGGGTAAAAGCAGCTTCTCTAGAACAGCATGAATTCTCAAACAAAGTTGGCAGCCCTTAGGAAGAAAGAGCCTTGCCTGGGAAGGGGTGAGGGAAGGAACAGACAAGAAAGCCACCAAAAAATAATTACTACAGTAGAGCAAGGTAAATCTGAATTGAAGAAAAATCTGAATTATGGAAGACTGTCGGTCTAAAATGCTTTAAAAACACTTTCTATAGTGCAGTGTGATTTCTTTCACATGCATGCCGAAATTCAAATTAGGACGACAAAGTAGTTCCAGGCACTCCCTGGAATGCACAGATACGGTTGATTGGCAATTAGCCTCTCAATTATCTATAAGTACACCCATCATGTTTATTTTTATTTTTAGTAGGTTCTTTAAAAAGTGTTGGCTCTTTGAAGGCAGGCTGTCCTTCTGTTCTGAAGTACAGATCGTCTTTGTTTGTCTTAAATCTTGAGATCCCTGGGGTAGGAGTGGTGACGCTTGACAATTAAGGTCTTCAGTGACACAAGAGAGAGGCTCTCTTGGAAAACTGGGCAAAGAAAGTACTCATGGAAGACTCAACGAAGAGTCTGCACTGGAGAAGGGACGAGGACAATATGGATTGTCACCAAGTAAGCATCTGAGATGCTCCAGCCTAACAACCCTCTTTACCCGTGTAAGCATCATATCACTACGTGTTCACAGCACTGCGCACACGGCACATCTTTCTGTGGTTGGAAATAACAGAAAACAAAGATGGTCCTTACCAGGCATGGCTGTCTTTCTAGTAGAGTGAGACTCTAGCTTTAGAATCACAGACTAAGCAGAGATCGCCGGGACGTCATACCAACAAACCACAATGCTGATGATGACGATTATCCATCTCAGGAGACCGAGGATGGTAAACTCGGAGGCTTTAATTTGACTGCATGGAATGTTCCAAGTTTGGGCGTCTGCTGAATGTTCTGAATGAGAGAACAGGCCAGACCCAATGCCGGCGCCTACTCATTACTGCTCTGCCACCTGTGTAATTGCTTGTGCTTATAATAAATACTCAAATGACATCAGTTTTAAGAGGCACCAAGTCTGTGACCTCCCCAGCAAACCTGTACGTGTACTTGTCAGCCTGGCCTATCAGAACTGTCCGATTCTTTCCTTTTTATTCTTGGGAATATTTCTCCCGAGGTTTCATCCCCTTCTCTCAAAAGTCAGCCCCAGCGACTTTGGAGACCACAGGATGTGGGCCTTAAAAATAGAAGCAGAATCCAATTAAGCCCCTAAAAATCTCAAACAGGAGTTATTTGCATCTCTGAAGAAATATCTGACAAGCATGACAAGCAACCAGAACTAATAAAAGTCTTCGGGCTTCACACGGAAACGTCGTCTCAGGCGATTGCTTAGCCTGTTCGTTCCCTCCTCGCCGGTGTCTTTGAACCCTGGCGAACAACGCTGAGTGAACACTTGCCTAATGTCTCTGTGCTTTGAAAGATTTATCTCACCTCAACTACTGACCCAAGCAAAATGTCAGTTAATTTTCTAGTGTCCCACCTCCTACCACCAAAAGAACCAGCCAGATATAATGCAGACTCTTCAAACTCACAGAAATATAGCGGACTTGCTGCTAGGGTTCTCACCGTAACCATAGCGTCCTCTGTGACCTTTCCCTCCCTTCCAAACACTGCCCTTATGCCACTTCAGGGCACACGTGAGACACAGGACAGCTTTGGGGAACATGGGTGAGTGTGCCACTCTGCTCAGGGAATTTTCATGTAAGTGCACTTTTTAAATATACATTTCCCCAGATAACTGTTATGGGATATTAGCAGATGGTACATTCTTTACTTGCTCAGAGCCCCCCCCCCCCCAAACTATCTATCTAAAATACAAGATGAGCCCACTCACCACTGAGTTCTGTTTAAGAATGGAACAGATTTCTGGTTCAAGATGGCTGCCTGAGCACATGTTGCTACTGCCCTCTTCTTCCAAGATTTCATTCAAGTTACACACACACACACACACACACACACACACACCATAACAGAGCAGGGGCAAAGAAATAGATATCATTAGCAACTCTTACATTTTGCAGATTAGAGTGATGGCAGTGTGAGAGATACCCTTGATCTCTCCCCTTGAAATTTCAACAAATTTAACAACTATAACGCAGTGAAGAAACCCCAGCTGAACATCAAATCTACTAAAGGTGGGAAGGGTAGAGGCGGTAGGGCTCCAGGGAGGGAGGAGAAGCCCAGTCTGTCTCAGTATTTGCTTACGGGGGCTCCAGAGAGAGGAGAAAATCAGATTGTCTGGGTACTCTTCTGTGGGGAGGAGTGGAGAGATTGGGGGGCACTTGATAAGTACTAAACCACAGCAGTGGTAGAGAGTGGGGACTCTGCCAGTGCACCTATGATATGCCCATAGCCTCACTCAGGACAGAGACATAGAAATACAAAGTGAGGCCCCCCAGACCCTGCCTCCCGCCCCTCTCAGGGTAGAGAGAGTAACAGTGGCAACACCAGAACCAACTCAGCAGAAGCTCAGTTTCTCCCAAAGAATAGGGGCTCTCTGTGTCTGGTCCCTGATCTATTGGGACATGAGGAAGATCCTCAAAGATGTGAGATCATCACCATCAGAAAGACAGCCTTAAAGCCCTCATGGTATGATCCACTCCATTATCCTAATTACAGGCCTGCCTCCATCATCAGGACTGCAGCTTCTCAGCAGAGGTCAGCTGGCATAGTTCACAGAACTACACCTTGTAATCTAGCGCCACCTTCTGGAAAATAATAGAAAAACTTCTTGCAAGTGCAATACCACTTTTTTTCTTTGGGTTTTTTTTTTTTTTTGGAGTGCTTTCTTTGTTTTTATCTTGTTTTCCTTGTTTGTTTTGTTTTGTCTTTTTTTTGTTCTGTGTTTTTTTGTGGCTTTCCCATTTTATTTTTAATTTTATTTTAATTTTTATCTTTGTTGTTGTTTTTTTTTTTACTTGTTAACAATACCAGTCTCATCTAGGCAGAAAAAAACTAATACCATGGCTAACCTAGAAAGAGACATCCATCAGAAACAATATGAAAAATCTCCAGAAAGCAATTTCAATCACATGAAAACCTTGGAGTTAAACTATGGAGAATTCAGAATTGAAGTTCTGAAAATACTCAATGATATGTGAGAAAACCCTGATAGGCAATTTCATATGTTCAGAAAACAAGTTAATGAATGAAATGAGTACTTCACCAAAGAGGTTGAAACTTTAATAAAAGAACCAAACAGAGATGAAGAACTCAATACATAAACTGAAAAATGAGGTAGCCAGTTTAGCTAATAGAGCAGGCCAGACAGAAGAGAGCATCCGTGACATCAAGATAAGCAACTAGAGACCCTACAGAGGGAAGAAGAGAGAGACTCTGTGAATGTAATGACCCAGGAATCCCATCTGCTAGAAAGATAAATGCCTAAATTGAAATATCATTATTATCCTCCTGTCTTTGAAAAGGGCTCTGAGTAGAACCAATCCACATCAATGGTTCCACACTAATTATCTATTTGGTAAACCCAAGTGACACCTTCTCTAGCAACACAGCTTTCTGATGAAGCAACAGATAGGCATTTTACCATTGTGAATCTGTGTTGAACTGCACCACTAAGCTCATGGGCACAGATACTAAGAAACTCAAGAGACAGAGCCGGGCAGTCTAGAACATTTGCAGGAAAGTACACCTTTGTGGACTACATATGTGGGGGAGAATTCAGAGCAAGAAAGCAGAAGCAGTTGTTGAGCAGTGCCCAGGGAGCAGAGCTCCCATCATGCCAAGAGAAGGTCCTCCATTGTGTAAAGCCAGTAGCCGCAGCACCATCACAGCCGCCTGGCTCTCATAAGTGCACAGTTAATCCGGACAGATCATAAAAAAATTGCAGAGCCAAAAAAAGCTGGTGGTCCATTTTCCCTTTATTCTAGACTCACACTCGGCAAGTGAGTAAAAACACA
This sequence comes from Saccopteryx bilineata, assembly GCF_036850765.1. NCBI lineage: Eukaryota > Metazoa > Chordata > Mammalia > Chiroptera > Emballonuridae > Saccopteryx > Saccopteryx bilineata. The sequence continues at coordinate 389,001,469 of NC_089491.1, read as the reverse complement.
CAGCAGGAAAACACTTCCCTTTCCATTCGGGGCTCCCAAAGACATTGACTCATCGAGTTTTCCTAGAATCAAAAGCTTCCACCTCACTAGGCTTATTTACCTCTGTTCCCCATCTTCTTCTCCTGTGCAAACTGGCTTCTCCTTCACCATTCTGCCATTTTGACTACCTCCTCCATGTGGCCTCCCTGGCCTGCTACAGCATGGGCTCCTCCTCCCTACAACAACGTGGTCACTCTTCCCCAAAATGGCCTCCTAGCTCCACATTTTAAAACCTTTTGGCCTGAAAGCCCCTCCCCCAACACATTAGCATAAACACGCCCCTTCCCAAGCAAGAAAGGCAATTAGCTTTGTCACGTGAGAGCATCAGCCCATGAGAGCAACAGCCATCTTTAGCAGAGTGAGCAAAAAGTAACTCATCTGCCCAACGCTTTGTTCTACACTTCTGAGTGCTTGCAGATCGGTTAGAGCACACTGTCAAGACTTCACCAGGTGGTGGAATAAAGAACCAGCTGGGACTTGGGGGGGAGACCATGCAGCCTCCTTCCCGCCAGCTCTTCCACTTGGCACTGTGCGACTTTGCTCAGATCCCTCTTCTCTGTGGAGCCCCAGTGTCCTTCCTTCTTAAAAGCCCCCCACTTGAAAATTAAGTGTGATTACTTCCATTGTAAGCCTGGCCCAGAGGAGGAGTTCCATAACTTGTCCGCCCCCCTTGCACCTTCCCCTTTCCGCCTAAATTAAATTGCTTCCTAACTTTGTCATTAACTGTCAGGCGCTAATTTATCTAGGCCCCAATTTTATTATCTACCAAATAAAAGAATAGGGTGTGAGATTATTGCTGGGGTTCTTTTTAATTCGAGCACTTCGGGGGGTTCTATCATCATAATAGATGTTCCGCACAGATAAGGCACAACAGAAGCTAAAATATCTCTGCCTCCGGTCTGTAGGGCCGAGTCCGGGGAGGTCCTCAGCGTCAACCACGACCTGTGTATGCAAAGACAGGAAAAATAAATGACTAGGAAAAGGCCAATGTTGCAGAGCCCATGCCTGCAAACAATTCACAAGCTGTTGGAGGTGCTCCACTGGAAACCAGGGTTTCATTTGCAGCTTCATTTGCAGCAGAAAAGTTGCTATTTGCAACGGCATCTCCATTCCCGACTGTTGGGAATGCACAGCTCCTGGTATGAGCCGGCACCAAACAATCAATTTTCGCTTTGCAAGCCGGAATGACCCCTCCAGTGTTCTGTGCCACCGGGGAGGGGAGGTGTGGGTCTCTTGTTGGGACAAGTTTAGGCAGGGTTTCAGATGGCTGGTTCTGGCCTGCAGTTCCTGCCACTTGCAAGCTCTTCACACCACAGGTACATATCTTTTTCTTGTTCTGGGAGTTCTCTGGAGCTTACCTGTCTTTCTTAGAGTCAGAGAGAGGAGGGAGGAAGGCAGGCAATAAAACACCGGAAGAGGAGGCTGTTTGCAGTGACAAATAGAGCATCCGACGGTCCCAGGAGTACTGGGCATTCCGCTCACATCTGCTGCAAGCCAGCCAGCTGCATGACCATCGCCGCCATGTCGTCCCTGCGGGCACAGTTGGCACAGGTGGACAGGGCTGAGGTCAGCCGAGCGGGTCTCGGTGTAGCTTCCGTCTCTAATGTCATACAAAATCAATCCTTACAACAAGGCAGGGCAAAGGAGAGGAGGAAATGGAAGAAGAGGAGAAGAAGGCGTGAAGCGGATGGGCGAGGCTTCTTCCCAGGCGAGGGGGAGAAGGATGGGAAGGGCTGACGCACTGAAGGGGACGGCACGGGTCGAAAGCGTTCCTCCAGAGCTGTGAGCCCTCTCTGCGGTCATCTCCATCCCACTCACGATTGTAAACAACTGACGTTTCAATTGACTTCCCAAAGGGCAGCATCCCTCAGCTCATTCAGGGATGCTCTCCCTCAGATGCCCTACTCCCAAGAACCCGTGAGGACCTCTCCTGTGTGAGTTCATAGCTCTGGAGTACGAAAGGAGCATGGGGTAAGCACTCAGGATAGGCGTCTGGCCAGCTGGCATGGAGTTCTCCGGGACAGCCCAACGAGCATCAGGCCCTGTGTTGGGCAGATCAAGTTATTTTTTCTCATCCTTATTGTTAAAGGTGGCCACTGCCCTCACGTGATACAGCTAGTTGCCCTTCTTGCTTGGGATGGGCTTGGTTATGCTAATGTGTGCTGGAGGAAGGGGTTGTCCCCGGGGAAAAGTTTTAAAAGGAAGAGTTAGGAGGCCATTTTGAGAGAGTGGCCACGTTCTCGTAGAGAGGAGGAGCCCATGCTGTAGTAGGGGCAGAGAGAGGCCACGTGGAGGATAGGACTTAGCCAAAATGGAGGCAAAGAGGTGGGAGCCTTTGATGCTAGGAAAACTCAGATGAGTCAGTGGTTTTGGGAGCCCTGAATGGAAGGGGAGATGTTTCCCACTGTGTGTATTTACTTGCTTGCTGGGCGCCAGCTAGGGTCAAAGGAAAACAGACCACCAGTTTTCAGCTCAGTTGCTTCTTTACAATCGATCTGAATCAAACCTGAACCTGCGTTGGCCAGGCAGCTTTGATGGTGGCCGTGAATACTGGCTTGACACCCTGCGGAGTCTGGCACCTGAACACGGGCACCCACGTGCTCTGAGCACACACCACCAGCCTCGGATGGGCAGGCACTCTGCGTGCTCCATTGCAAAAAACACACCGCTCACCTTGACCCGCTTAAAACTGGTCCTTTTCCCTTAACATACAGCCCCTGGATTCACTTATAAGCGGCACTGTGCACGCACCACCTCTGTCCTCCAGCTGCACCCAAAACCCAAAGGTGCACCCTCCCCATGCAACCGAAGGGTTGCGATACTCTAGAGACTTGAACACCGTAACCCTCTCAGAAACAAAGGGTCTGTTGTCCAGGAAGATTTGGTGCTGACGTCGCTCATCATAAATGGCCAAGTTCTAAGGTCATCCAGTGAAAACCATGCAGGGATTCCCAGCTTCTTCTTCCTTAAGCCTGCGGGACCATAAGCTAAAGCCTTCTGGTCTGTAGAAGGGTCGTTTGTGACTTCCTGTCTACTTTGTTCTGTTATCATTTGTATCCAGCTTTGCCTGAGCTCTCCTAACAGCCATCATTAGCCCAGCTCCTGCCTGGCCTGGTCTCTAAGCTGTGTCACCCTCCCTTTGTTTGTCTCAGTGTTAATCTGGTGCCCTCCCCCTTAGCTCCCACCCCCAGATCTGCTCTGCAGAGCTCTGTGGGCCTAACTCTCTGTCCCCTATTAATCTGTTTTAGGAATAGGTTGTACATGATCCAGAACACTTGCCTCTAACAAACTGTGAAGTCTAGATTTTCACTTAAGGGCTCATCTGCTATATTCAGATTATCTTTAAAAGACTGAGGCCCTGGCTGGTTGGCTCAGTGGATAGAGCGTCGAGGTGGCATGTGGATGTCCCAGGTTCCATTTCCAGTCAGGGCACACAGGAGAAGCAACCATCTGCTTCTCTCCTCTCCCCTTCCCCCTTCCCTCCTTCTTCCTCTCTCACAACCAGTGGCTCAAATGATTTCAGCATGGGCCCTGGGCATTGAGGATGGCCCAGTTGGTCTGAGCTTGTCAGCCTCAGTTACTAAAAATAGCTCAGTTGATTCAAGCATCAGCCCTAGATGGGGGTGGCTGGTTAGGTCCTGATTGGGGTGCATGCAGGATTCTGTCTCACTATCTCCTCTCCTCTCACTAAAAAAAGAATTCCAGAGTGCCAGGCGATGATGGCACAATGGATAGAGCATCGACCTGGGGGGAGGCACTATTCTAGATTGCAAGATCAGTGAAGGTCTCTCAAAGGAATTGTTGTTTGAATTGAGGCTTATGTTAGTTTCTTGGGTTTGTCAAAACAAGGCCCCACAACCTGGATGGTTACATAAACAGAAATATATTGACTCACAGTTCTTGACGTCAGAAGTGAGCAGGGTTGATTCCTGAGGGCCGTGACGGGGAGTCTGCTCCTTGTCTCTCCTAGTGTCTGGTGGCTTGTTGGCAACCTTTGGTACCCCTTGTTTTGACGAAGCACCCTCCCAACCTCCGCCTTCACATGGTGCTCTCCCTGTGTGCAGGTCTGTCTCCCAGGATTCCCTTTTTTATAAGGACAGAAGTCATACAGGATTAGAGGCCCGTACGACCGCAGTCAGACCTCATCCAGATTACACTAATGACATCTGCAACGACCTTATTTCCAAAGAAGGTCACATTCTGAGGCGCTGGGGGTCCAGACTTCAAGATACAAATTTAGGGAGGACACAATTCAACCTTGACCAAGACCTGCAGGATGAAACTCTGGTTTGTACAAGAGCCCTGAGCTGAGCGAGAGCAGAGCAGATGCCGGGATGGGTTTGCTGTTCACGAATCATGCCAGCAGTCCAGGCTGGAGTCCGGAGAGGACGGAGGCGCTCGGCGTCAGAGTCCTCATCACGGTGGCCGTCCCCTTCCGCACGTGCATCAGCCGTGTTCGCGCCAGGAGCCCCCGCCGCCCGCTGTCCCACGTGTCATCAGCAGGAGCCCTGTCCATTCCACCATGGACACGGCGCTCCGAGCCCAGCCCCGCCTTCGGTCCCCACCAGCATGCGTGGGCTGAGCATCTCTTTTTCTCTTGCGCTATTTCAGGTGCCGTGACATCTATACCCCCGTCTTTCGACTCTCCACCCTCTCATCCATCCTTTGGAATGCCAACAGAATCATTTTCTAAAACAGAAATTTGATTCAATCTCATTCTATATAAAAAAAAAAAGAAAGAAAGAAAGAAAGAAAAACTCTTCTGTTGTTGCTCCGTCATTTGCAAGACAAAGGACATCTCTAGGGTGGCGCAGGTCATACACACCCAGCATGGCTCCTGCCAACGTGTCCAGCCTTCCTGTCAATAGGACCCACCTCCATTCCCCGGACCCCGTGCACTGACAGGTGCTCACTTTAGTTCATGCTCTCCTCCTCTTCCTACTTTTTTCTTAACAAACACCTTATCTTTCAGGGGTCTGTTTGGTACTCATCTTCACTAAAAAAAAAAAAAAAAAAAAAAATTAAAATTAAAAAAAATAAAAGTCCTTTTCCTCTGCTCTTTCCCGGAAGCCTCCCATGGTCCCCTGTGCCCGGGAGGGGATCAATTGCTCCTTCATCTTGGTTCCCTAGCACTTCATGCAGCATTTATCATCTTGACTTCTAATTATGTGTGTGAATATCGGTCATTCGCCTTCCTTGCTAAACTATAAATTCCTTGAGGTCGATGACCAGCTAGTTTACTGACTGTGAATGAAATAGGTGTTCGCCAGATCAAATGACCTGGAACACCAGTGATGTCACGAGACCTGGCCTTCAGGCCAGTCTTGTCACCGTCACCTCCCGTTTGGTCATGGCCCGGGATAGAGGACCGGGATCAGAACTAATGTTAACATCCTGTCGGTGTCTGTACCACCATCAAGACGAGGCAGCGGACCTGTTCCCTAGGCCAGGATTCACAGATTGTAGGACTGGTCTTGCGACCATCTTACTTTCTCTGGACCTCAGTTTCTTTGTCTGCAAAATGGGACATTTGGACCAGAGAAGCTATGAACCTTTGGCTTGCTACACACTTGGCATTCACCCTGTCAGTCATCCCGGAGTCAGAGCTCTGATGTAATAACTGTATCACCATCAGACACAGGTGCGGGGCACGCTTCACCCTGGTTCTCATTTCTTGTTTTGGGTTTTCTTTGACAACTCTTCTGACATTTCAGCATTTTGTTAGACTTGTGCATTAGGAGAAGGGTATAGTTTTGCATATATATACATATAATATATATTTTTTTCTTATATGTTCCTGTGTCATGATAAATTAGAGGCAGCTTTTTAAAAATATATATATACACCACACAGGAAGCCGTGCCGAACCTCTCTGCGGCCTCCTCGACCGCCTCCCGTGAATTTGCTCTGCTTCTCATTAACGCGCTTCTCCCAAGCGGAGGGATTCCCGCGCAGCCAGCCGCCTTCACAGCTGCTGGCTGCAGAGGCGGCGGAGAAACCGCATCAATAAAATAATCATCGCTTGCTCGCTCAGAGATTTTTAAAGTGGAACCCTTTAAAGGTTAGGCTTTGGTTATGATTTCTGTTTATGTTGTTCCATCAAGTCGTGTGTTAATTAATGCTCTTGTCTTTTCAAATGTAAAAAGAGGCAAAAAAGAAAAAGAAAACCCAAATGACACCATTTTTCAGTATATGAAAGGCCACAGTCAAGAAAGCTTTCTGACGTCTCGGAGGCAGGGGCGGTTTTAGCCGCCGCGCCCTGGGCACCACAGCGCGCAAGGCCCGGCGACAGGGTGGGGCCCAGTCTGGGGGCCGCACGAGGCCTCTGGTTCGGGTGATGCAGCAGGAGAAGGTGGACTCTCTCTGCTCTGCTCAAGCGCGTGAGCACGAAGTGATGGGGGGAAACTGAGGCTGGAAGGGGCATGATGACCCTTCTTCGTCACGGGGGCTGCGAGCTCCTTCCTTCCCTCTCTCAAAAACAAACAAACCAACAAAAACAAAGTAGAGGTGGGGGGAAGGGTTCCAAGAGCGTCGCTAGGGAGATGGGCAGTCTGCGCAGGAAGGTGAGACAGGTGCACCACTGGAGCTGGGTGCCACCCTCGGATTAGGGGGCCACACAATGATTCTTGGGAGAATCTCACCATGTCCCTCAGAGGGATGCGGAAACAGTCACAGCAGAGGCAGATTAAGGTCAGTTGAGGCCCCGGGTGCAGAAGAAAACATTAGGCTCATTAAAAGAGAGAGAGAGAGAGAGAGAGATGGAAAATAAAAATACTGTATTTTTTGCTCCATAAGATGCACCCCACCCACAAAAGTGGAGGGGAAAATGTCCATGTGTCTTATGGAGCGAAAAATATGGTATTTTATTAAATATTTTAATACCTCATTTGGTTCAGAATTTTTTTTTTCTTATTTTCCTCCTTAAAACCCTAGGTGTGTCTTATGGAGCGAAAAATGCGGTACGTGTTAACCATATTTTTAAATAAATACAAAATATTATGTACTACTAATGTTAAAATTGCACATAGGCAACCAAGCTTGGTGTCATTAGAAAAAAGGGTGAAGCTGGGGTTTTGCAGGGCACTTCAGAAGTCGGGGCCCAGGGTGTGCGCCCGGTGTGCCCGCTGCGCCCACCGTTCAATCCGCCTCTGAGTCACAGTCATACTTACCTGGAGATTGCTGAAGGCCAGGCTTGCAGAGGAGCCCTCAGCAGGCGGGCGCAGGGGGTGTGGCCCAGTGCGCATGACCCAGGCTCTCCAGGCCCTGCAGGAGAAGAGACACTTCCTTGCACCAGAGCATCACATGGGTGATAACAGAGAAATTAAAATAGAGTAAGCGTCATTGAAAATGGGGTCGAGAAGCCATTGAGGAAGTGGGACCTTTGCGTGTCCCATGTCCCAGTTCTTCAAACCACTGTTAAGTCTCTGACCTGTTGCTAAACTCAGCTCGGGGTTGAGCAACAAACACCCTGGTGCCGTGACCGCCACATGGATGTTTATGGACTGTCCTTCCTTCTCACCGTGGTGACCTAACAGTCTGCGTTCTTCACCTTGAAAGGAGCTGATCCTTTTTGACGACCAGCGTCGGCCATTTACATCATGGGCCTAACCAGTCGCAGCTGGCTCCGCCAACATACTCCATTCAAGTGGAGGACCAGAATGAGAACCGCTTTCACAGCTTTGCCTTTGTTGTCGCTGCCGCTGTTCTCTCCATCCAGAGCTCCGTTTCGGTTGCTCTCTGAATCTGTGTCTTAGGTCACATCCCTCCTTTGCTCACATAAACATTTTTACCCTTGATGGCGGCGTATATTTGATGCTGTTGCTTTATTTTTGTTGTTGTTGTAAACAGAAGAGTAGTAGGCAGGCGTTGAGGACGTGCGCAGGGCTCGCTGAGACAAGCACGATGATGCCCATAGGAGCAGGGTCGAGGGCATGGGCCCCGGGCAGGACCAAAGGGAGGCAAGAAGGATGTCCGATAAAAGAGGAGAGAGCAAAGGTGCGCATTCTCCCAAGAAAACCTGGCATGGATCATAACAGGTGCCACCACATTTCTGGAGACCAACAGAAACAGATGGAATGAGACGGCCGAGCAGGCCCAGGATTCTTCACCAAGCTGGCAGGTTGGGTCATCAGCAATGGCGGTCTCACCGCTTCCTGCCCTCGCAGAGGGACGGCGCCTGGGAATAGGGAGCGAGAGTGGAACCCAGGAGGAGTTGATGCCCTCACCCCGCACTGCAAGGGAGGAGTGAAGATTAGAGTCCCCTCCCGCCATGCCACTGCAGGGCTCCAACTATGATTTTGGAGGAGATAAAGAATTTGAAGTAAAATATTTGATTGAAGGCTTACACCAGACAAACTTTTAGTAACCAAAAGCAACCAGAAAGGTTGTGATTTGACCAAGTTCCGGTTAAGGGAAGGAGAAGCAGGTTCAGTAGAAACACTGATGGGAAAACAGCTGATTAGCATGCAGAGCCCACCAAGTCTGATGTCTAAGGAAACTTTTCAGAGGTCAAAATAAGGAAAAGTTGTGATATTATTAAACAAACACACCCTTAGCAGCATCAAACTTCTTAAAAATTCTCCTTAGTTGAAATTCTCTTTTCTCAAACATGGGGCAGTTATTGTTATTATTTTTTTTAATTTCCCCTGGCCCTGTCCAATTGATTCAGTGGTAAAGCATCAGCCCGGCGTATGGAAGTCCCAGGTTTGATTCCCGGCCAGGGCACATAGGAGAAGCACTAAACTGCTTCTCCACCCCTCCCCCTCTCCTTCCTCTCTGTCTCTCTCTTCCCCTCCTGCAGCCAAGGCTCCATTGAAGCAAAGTTGGCCCCAGTGCTGAGGACAGCTCCATGGCCTCTGTCTCACAAGATAGAATGGCTCCTGTTGCAATGAAGCAATGCCCCAGATGGGCAGAGCATCGCCCCTTGGTGGGCATGCTGGGTGGATCCTGGTTGGGTACATGGAAGAGTCTGTCTCTCTGCCTCCCTGCTTCTCACTTCAGAAAAATCCAAAAAAAAAAATGTCCCCTGACTTTTGCAAGTAGTCCCTTTCCTGCTGAATGGCCTCCCTGGAAAACTCAACAGTTTCCAAAACTCCAGATCCACACTCTGACCTGAGCCTTAAAGAGTCAATGCCAGCCCATGATTAATTTACAAAAAAAAAAGAAAAAAAAAGAAAAGAAAAGAGCCCCTGGCTGGTTGGCTCAGTGGTAGAGCATCAGCCTGGCGTGCAGGAGTCCCGGGTTCAATTCCCGGCCAGGGCACACAGGAGAAGTACCCATCTGTTTCTTCACCCCTCCCCCTCTCCTTCCTCTCTGTCTCTCTCTTCCCCTCCTGCAGCCAAGGCTCCATTGGAGCAAAGTTGGCCCAGGTGCTGAGGATGGCTCTGTTGCCTCTGCCTCAGGTGCTAGAATGGCTCTGGTTGCAACAGAGCAAGGCCCCAGATGGGCAGAGCATCGCCCCCTGGTGGGCATGCTGGGTGGATCCCGGTCAGGCGCATGCAGGAGTCTGTCTGACTGCCTCCGGTTTCCAAATTCAGTAAAATACAAAAATATATATATATATATATAATAAAAGAAAAGAAAGAAAGAAAGAAAGATTAGGTTTGCTTGATGCGAGCTCGCTTTTCACTTTCTAAACCTCTCTCTTGTCTCCCAGGGCTGTTCCCGCAGCTCTCTCTCAGCAAGACTAGATTCTGCTCCTCACTGGCTCACTTCACCCAAATGGAGGCTGAATTGGGGCTGTGCTTGTTTCATTCCTGTGTATCCACAGGTCTGAGCAGTGGCTTTCGTCACCATCTGGGGGGACAGAGCACAGCCCTCAAGAGAAATTTCAGAACCTGTTTGTGGAAAAAAATGCTGCTGAAAAAGAGAAAGGTAACAGGAAGCCCCAGATAAGAACCTTCATCTGAAAATGATACATTTTAGGATTGAAGACAAGTGTATTAGGAAATAATCAGGCATTTCCAATGAAGCACAAGTCCTTATTTCTCTGACACTTAATATGATAAAAAATATCCTTAAGGAGAGAATGAGCTCAATGAAAAGACAGCAGGGTAAGATTTTAAAAAGGGGGGGGATAGAAGGCTATATCAGTGGAGCTAGTATTTTAACTGCAGTCAAGACAATAATAGAACTAATCCTGCAGAAAATAATAAGTAACACAGGGAGCAAACTGGAGACATTCCCTGGCAATAGAGAGGAAATGGGGGAAATACTCAATTAGCAAAATAATAGATAGATACAAAAAGCAGAGAATGTAAATCAGCATAATTATTGTTCTTGAAGTAGAAGATTAAAAAACAACTATTTAACTAGAAATAATCAAAGATATAGTAGAAGAAAATTTTTCTAAGATGAAAAAGAGGCTTGTATATACATAGTAAAAGATCCATTGCATAGTAAAAATGAATATACCTTATTTTTTTTTAAAGCCTGGAAAAAAAAAGAATTAGTCAAAATAATAAGTCTGATTGTAGATATAACCTTCGTTAACACTTCGGTATATCCTTGTGATCTTTGCTCTTTTCATAGCTAACGCGGCTCCATTAGTGTTTTGGAAAGAAGTTTTGAACATTTTGAACATTTCTCTATTCTGTTAAAAGGATAACAATAAAGGTGTTTATATTTCTTCTTCTAGGGCCATTAAAAAGAAGGCAGTGTTTCCTTGGAGACCAACATGGTGGTGGTGGCATTGGGAATCCGAGTGAGAGATACTTGAGAGATAAGGAGTCTCAGGGCCAGGACCCTTAGAGCTACCCTTCCTGACTCTAGGTCTTGCCTTCCAAAAGTACACTTTAAAATTTTGGATATTGTTTTAAACGTACTGACTCACAATCGTTGATCAGTTTTGTTTATAAAAGAGGAGCAAAGTACCATAGAATGGATTGCTGGACCAGTTTTGGAATTTAATTTTTTATATGCAGCTGTCGGGACGTCAGTATCTTTAGGAAATGCACTGATAACTTCCTGTGGAGTGACTTAGACATCTACTTGTCTTAAGGTAGGAGGAAGGACAGAGTAAACTATAAAACCCCTCTCTGTCTTGTCCGCTTGTGTCTCCATGGATTTCCGTCTAGCCATTTATTCTAGTGTTTCATCACCGTGATTAACATCCTGTGTGTATGTGCGTGGAATTAACAAGCATGTAGGAAACCGGGGAAGGAGACGTAGGTACTAATGAGCACACCAATTATAATAGTGATGAATTTACTGTCATTCCAACCATTGATCTTCACATCACTCAGCTGTTGATTGCAAATGAGCAGAAAGGGGAGGGGATCTCCTACAGGACTTTACCCATGTCATTGCCACTAACTTTTAGATGTATGTTCTTTGAAGATGTGTGCTATCTATATATTTTAAACATGATCTAGATCATGTGCTTGTAGTAAAATGAAGGTGACTTGAACACCAGCACGGGGAGGCTGTGACAGTGGGTCTGCTAACCGAGTCGACTGCTAAGTGACGAAGTGGTGAGGGGCAGGTACAGTGTGGATACAGCGGGCGAAGAGAGGATTCACGTCCCTAGCAGGATGGAGCGGGGGTCGGAGTGTTCGGTTCGAAAATTTTCCACGTAGTATTTTCAGACTGTGGTTGACCGCCAGAAACTGAGACCTTGGAAAGAGAAACCATGGTGAACAGAAAAATTTCACTCAAGTTCCTAGACAATGAAAATAGCATATCGCCTTAATGGGGGGGGGGAAATGTTGTGGTTTTTTTGTTTTTTTGTTTGGTAGTGAAAAATAGAAATTTCGATTTAATAGTTCTGGTGTAATGTGCCAAATGTGTAAGTAGTTTGTTTCTAAAAAATGGCATAACAGGCCCTGGCCGGTTGGCTCAGCGGTAGAGCGTCGGCCTGGCATGCGGGGGACCCAGGTTCGATTCCCGGCCAGGGCACAGAGGAGAAGCGCCCATTGGCTTCTCCACCTCCCCCCCCCCCTTCCTTTCTGTCTCTCTCTTCCCCTCCCGCAGCCAAGGCTCCATTGGAGCAAAGATGGCCCGGGCGCTGGGGATGGCTCCTTGGCCTCTGCCCCAGGCTCTAGAGTGGCTCTGGTCGCGGCAGAGCGATGCCTGGAGGGGCAGAGTGTCGCCCCTGGTGGGCGTGCCGGGTGGATCCCAGTCGGGCGCATGTGGGAGTCTGTCTGACTGTCTCTCCCCGTTTCCAGCTTCAGAAAAATACAAAAAAAATAAAAAAATGGCATAACAAAGACCAGATAAATTTTTATTTTATTTTATTTTATTTGTTGACTTTAGAGAGACAGAAAGAGAGAGAGAGAGAGAGAGAGAAACAATAGTCTGTTCCCTGTATGTTCCTGACCAGGAAGCAAATCCACAACCTCAGGAAAACACTCTAACCAAACTAGTTATTTGGCTAGGGCCCAGATATTATTTTAAATAATCAACAATCTTCAAGAATTGTGAGGGCCCTGGCCAGCTGGCTCAGTGGTAGAGCTTCAGCTTGGCGTGTGGATGTCCTGGGTTCGATTCCCTGTCAGGGCACACCTAGTCCCACTGTTCATTCTTCCATGAAGGAGTCCACTACCAGTCCAGTGCACAGGGATGGGACACATAAAATATACACATCACAGCTCTTCTCTGTCCTCTCCGTTGTCATCGTAGAGGAGGAGCAGTGACTATCAGATTGGCGCGTCTGGAGGAAGAAACCCAGCATGCTTTGCTAAAACCCTCTGATTTCCCCATTAGAACCAACCCGTGTGCCAGAAACACATGCTCGCTGCCTCTTCGTGCTTTGAACTTCTGAGACAGTCTTCTGAGGGGGAGGCCCAACCGGGGAGGCCTCTGATTGGCAATCTGTGCCCGTGGCTGGAGTGTCTGTACCTAATTAGGGAGCAGAATACTCAGAAGACAGTTGCACACACACCTAGGAGCATTTTCTTGTAACCCAGGCAATAAGACTTGGGGCCCCCTGTACCCAAAGGGAGAGTTCTCAAAACAGAAACAGAGCAACAGAACCAAACTTTTATTTTTAAATTGCTCAAGCCAGGATCCAGGATCTCATAGCAATAACTTCAGATGAATATGCAAAACAGGTTTTCCCACTGCCAGACTAGACAAAGATACCGTGGGTTGGAACCAAACAGATAGGAGCTGAGACATTAATAAGGGACTGTCCATCCTATGCCCAAGTGAGCACCATCTGTCTCCAGTACCAGAGTGACATGTGACAGTTGAGTCACCACCTGAAGATTTTCCCTTCTCATTCAAGTGAGAACTGAACATCCTGTGTGCCGAGGGGCTGTTAGGATTCCTATCTCTCTGCCATCCAGTGAGTGCTATTCACAGAGAGCTGGCAGACAGAACGCTGCCTGTTGATTAGAGGTGATGTCCAATAGCATTCTGACTCTTCACATTATCTTCCTCCACCTTGTCATGAATGCCACTTGCCCCCTAGAATGACCCAGGACCCCTGGAAGCTCTCTAAGGTGGAGAGAAGATAGTGGTTTAGAAAAATAAAGGCATGGTGGTGGTTTATAAGCAAACCCAAACATTCTTAGTTAAAATCAGGACTAAACTGGACCAACTCTAGATTCACCAGCCCACTTCACTCACACTCACACTCACACTCACACACACACACACACACACACTCATTCCAGGAATAAAATCTCACCATACCTTCTTATATTCCTTTGTATCTCTTGCATCACCTAATGCAAGGGAATTGTGCAGTTAGAAACTCTTCGTTAGAATACATCTTTGCTGGATTTAATAGAGTGTATTTGAAATTTAATGATGCTCAACATATCTGGTCAATGGACCATGTGTTTCTGCCATGTAGTTCTTAAATCAACTCTGGCCAAGGCTACAAGCAATAGACTTCTCTGTATCTTTGATTTCAGGTACTGAGCTTTCCGTGTTAGGAAACATGATGACTTTTTTTTAAAAGAAGAAACTTTAGAAATCCTTCCCAAACACAACAGGTATTGTGCCTTCAACCCCCAGATGAAGGCGTATTTGGAGCGTTGAAAGTCCTGAACCTGTCCATACAGCAAAATAGTTAAGTTAAAAACTCCCAACTTTGAAATCTGACACATATAAGCTATGCCATTTGCTGCCTATAAGTCACTGAATAATTAAATAACTTCTTTCTCCTTCATGTTTTCTCATGTGTGCTGTGAGGATAATAAAGCTTCTACACCAAAGAGTTGCTCCGAAATTCAATGGGAGGATGTGTGTAAGAGGCTTAGATAAGTCTCCAGCACAGGAAAAGTAACCAATATATATAGGACAGGTACAATTATGGATGATGAAGCCACACTATCACTTTTTAAATCCAAACCATCATTTGCTTATTCAGCTGAAGCCGTGGGGGTCTGCTTGCTAGAAAGCCAGAGGGACTGTCAACCACTAGGTCAGGTGACTTCCCTTTAAAGGCCAGGAAAAAAGAGTGTGGTGAGCAGCTGGAAGACCGCCCTGTGAATCAGAATCTCAAAGTATCGGTCCGGGCCCCTCCCTTTGGTGACCCAGCAAGTCCAGGCCATGCCTCGGCCTCTCTGGACAGGAGCAGGTATCATCATGGTGGAGCCACCACCATCTTGCAAAACCTATTATTAGACGGGTGACACAACTCTGGCACTTGGCTGGGAATAGATCAGTGACCCGGGGCTGGGAGCGAGCGTCTGGCAGCACCCGTGTGCAGGAAAAGCTTGGGTCATTTCAGGCGTATTAGCAGCATGTGCTGTGGTCATCCAGGCGTGGTCAGCTGGGGAGGACACCCAGGTTATTGTCACCATGGAGGCCTTTTAAGTAGTCATTCTCCTGCTGTTCAGAGATCACTGCTCTGTGGAAAGGACCTCCCTGAAATGACGTTCATGATCTTCCCCATTTAGGAATAGGCAGTCATGATGTGATCCAATTTGGGATGGACTGCAATGGTGCCCCAGCCCCCCAAAGCCTTTAATTACTTCCAATTCCTTATTGTCCAAGCACTGTGCCTGTTCCTACGTGTCTATACTTCCAACAACACTGTCACTGCTCTGAGAGAAGGGTAAAGAATGCGGACCTAATTCTCTGAGCTCACAGTTCAACAAGCTTCCTTACTATTTCCTTATCTAGAAATAGTATACCCCTCATCTCCTTGCCTAAGCTCTGGCTCATTTAATTCATTCAAAAAAAAAAATTTCCTAAATGCATCGTATATGTGAAGGCCTGTGCTAACCCTTTATTGTAAGAAGAGGCAACAGATCCTGATATCAAACTTTCTGGTTGCAATTTCTGACTCTGCCAATTAATTTATTTTTTTCTCAAATCTTGGGAGATTTTAGTTCAGATCTGTCCAACACATGAGAAGTCTTTAGGAAAGTGTGAAAGAGGGGAACAACACAGGGGGACTAGGGACCTGGGGTGACGTCTTAGCTCTGGCGTTTTGACCCACCTGCCTTTGGGCAGGTGGCGTGACCTCTCTGGCCTTCAATCCCCTCCTCTGTGAGCTGCAACTGCAGGGGTCCCTTTTATCTGCAGTTTCACTTTCCATTGTTTCAGTAACCCATGGTCCACTGCAGACTGAAGACATTCCATGGGAGATCCCAGAAATAAACGATTTATAAGCTTTTCACTTTTGCACCATTTTGAGTCGTGTGAGGAAATCTCCTGTTGTCCTACCCAGGACATGAGTCACCCCTTTGTCCAGCGTATCTGTGTAGGAGACGCTTCCAACCCATTTGTCACTTCGGTAGCCGTTCTGGTTATCAGATGGGCTGTTTGTGGTATCGCAGTGCTTGTATTCAGGTAACCCTTGTTTTAGTTGATAACTGC
The DNA here is from genome assembly GCF_036850765.1 of Saccopteryx bilineata. Lineage (NCBI taxonomy): Eukaryota > Metazoa > Chordata > Mammalia > Chiroptera > Emballonuridae > Saccopteryx > Saccopteryx bilineata. The sequence continues at coordinate 388,985,656 of NC_089491.1, read as the reverse complement.
CTGAAAGCACAAGAGTAATGATGCTGGCATTTCAGATATGCCAAAGGGAAGCCCTAAGGTGTATGCACAGAGGGGGAAATGTGGTGTACGTAGAGTTCATGCCATCAGTGGTCTCTGGCATTTCCTGGAGGTCTGGAAAGGCATCTACTGAAGATGAGGAGAGACTACTCTATTGTCCTGCTCTTACCTCCTTCTCTCCTGTTTGCATTTGTTTATGAATAATTGGCATGCAGTATTCTATTCGTTTATATGGTTTCAGTTGTACAATGTAGCGATTTTACGTCTGTATACCTTACAATGGGATGACCCCACCCATTTGTTCTCTTAAACATTGTATATCTCGGGGAAGCACCTTTCAAAGTGGTAAGTCAGCAGGCATCCCTCCTCACCGGCTGGGGTATTTGATACACATGGCAGATGCCGCATCTGCCAGGCTGTGACAACACCTCTGGGGAAAGAGCTCGAAAGTCTTCACAAAAAAACAATGCTTTTCTATTCCTCTGATGAAGAGCCTGCCTGACTTTAAAGCCAGGACGAGAGAGCTGTGTGCAATTTGATGGGATTCAGAACATCAAAGGCGGTTGAGTTGGTGTTTAGAACAATTTCTCAGGTCAAGTCTAATTTTATCTGAGCTGATGTTTCCAAGCTCTGATAATTGCTCCCAGCACAACTGCCAATAGCTTGTTATATGACCATAAGTGCAAGGGCTGCAGAGCCTCCGGCAAAGAGTGGGTCTAGCAGATGGCTTGGGCTTGGTTGCTCTGGGGCTGGGGAACTGTGCTACATTTATATCTTGGGAGCTGTCGACTGATGGCAGAAAGGATACTGGACCCGGAGTCAGGACCCCTGTCTTGGATCGTTGGCTCCATCACAGGTCCTCAGAGATTTTTTTCCTTCTGGAAAATTTGGTCAGATTTTTCTGGGAGAGTCTGTGGCAGTGTATGTATGTATTTATTTTTTTTAGAAGAATGTAACATTTAAAGGAGTAGACTGAGTATAGCAGCTTGCTTTCCTTAAGGCGACTGGGCTTCATTTAGTCAGGGGGGGCTTGACTAGAACATAAAGAACATAAGGCTGACCCTCCCCTGCATGAGGGAGAATTCTCCTGTGTGACAGTTTCGAACTGGGTCATTTGCTTTTCCTGGGTCTTCAGCCTAACGACCGTCAGACTTGAACTGTGACATCAAGCGCTGCAGAATTTGAACTTGTCAGCCCTCGTAATTGCATGTGCGATTATAATTCCTAACAATACATTTAAAAACAATAATTTCCTATTGATTATAATTGCATTGATTTTGATCCTGTTCTACTGGAGAACCGATTATCCCAAGGGCACGGCATCCGTTGCCGACTCTCTCTCATTCAACAAGGTCGGCTGCGTAGTGATGTTCACATAAAGAACACAGTCGCGTCCCAGGCTAACCCCTCGCCTGATAATCCGTTTTGAGTCTGGCTCAATTTCCTAACACAGGTGCCCCCAGAGTACGGCCCCTGGGCCGCATGCGGGCCCCTGAGGCCATTTATCCGGCCGGTCGCACTTCCGGAAGGGGCATCTCTTCCATTGGTGGTCAGTGAGGGGAGCACTGTATGTGGCAGCGCCGCAAAGCGCAGCGTCACTGACGTACAGTACTACTTCCGGTGATGTGGGACGCACGCGTCACGGCTCCGGAAGCATGTCATATCACTTGTTACGACTAGCAGTGACAAATATGAAACTGGACACTGACCATCTCATTAGTCAAAAGCAGGCCCATAGTTCCCATTGAAATACTGGTCAGTTTGTTGATTTAAATTTACTTGTTCTTTATTTTAAATACTGTATTTTTTCCCGTTCTGTTATTTTCTTTAAAATAAGATATGTGCAGTGTGCATAGGGATTTGTTCATAGTTGTTTTCTTTATAGTCCGGCCCTCCAACGGTCTGAGGGACAGTGAACTGGCCCCCTGTGTAAAAAGTTTGGGGACCCCTATCCTAACATCTTGCCAGAGGTAGAAAGGAAGAGGTCTACCATGAGCTAAGCACAGCAGAGCGGCTTCTAACTTTCCGACATCTTTATCCTTTATTCATAGCTTCTTGTCCACCCTTGGTCATGAGGGGTCTTGCACTCGTCATAGCCATTCTCAGCCTGTTCTCCAAGCTCGGACGCAAACCTGGCAGACACCCAGCTAATATCCCCTCCAATCACGCACACCCCGGATTCCACTGGAGATACTATGTGCCTCTCATCCGGTGCCTGGCTCGTTGATGTGGAGCATCCCTCCAGCGTGGTTCCCAAGGGCCTGGTGTGGAGCCGTTCTCTGGGATAAGGCTAAGCTGCAGGAAGAAGGTGTGAGCAGAAGTAGTTTACTCCGCAGTCAGGAATATTTTGATATTAATATGCATGGTTGTGTTTCATTCATTTTGCTTTTCCACGTGCCCCTTCATCAATACAAAAAAGGTTTTTCTGTATGCTGCCCACAGAACAAGGATGTCGTAAAGTGAACAAAAGAACCAAATTCAGGGCTTTGGAACTTTTGGTTAATTTCTATTTGTTACGCCTATAGCAGATATAAGAACTTCGAATGATGTAGACTTTTATTCTGAGGACCAGGCACTTGAAAAGGAAACAACAACAAAAAAAGAAAAGGTTTTGAATTCTAGAAAGTCTGTTTAAAAGATTAAGAGGGTGCCCTGGCCCGTTGGCTCAGCAGTAGAGCATTGGCCCGGCATGTGAAAGTCCTGGGTTCAATTCCCAGCCAGGGCACACAGGAGAAGCACCCATCTGCTTCTCCACCCCTCCCCCTCTCCTTTCTCTCTGTCTCTCTCTTTCCCTCCCGCAGCCAAGGCTCCATTGGAGCGAAGTTGACCCGGGCACTGAGGATGGCTCCATGGCCTCCACCTCAGGCACTGGAATGACTCCAGTTGCATCCGAGCAACACTCTAGATGGGCGGAGCATCGCCCCCTGGTGGGCATGCCGGGTGGATCCTGGTCAGGCACATGTGGGAGTCTGTCTGTCTGCCTCCCTGCTTCTCACTTCAGAAAAATACAAAAAAAAAAAAAAAAGAAGTTCGAGGGGAAACCTGCAGAAAGAGGGTCGTGTTTGCTTACAAACAATAGATGACAAAGAAAACTTGGAAGAGGAGCTAAATTCTGCCCCAGCAGGAGGCAGAGCAGCTGAGTTTTAGGAGAGGAAGCAGTAGGTTCAGAACCTCGCAGCTTCAGCGGAGGGAGTACAGCAGAAGAGACCTCAGGCCTGTGGGGACAGCTCCCTGACTGTGGCAGTGAGTTCCGGCCGGGCACTGGCCCGTGTCCAAGGCTTGGCAACACCAGCTATCCTTCAGTGACAGCTGCCCCTTCCACGGGGCCCTTGTCCACTCCAGGAGGGTCCACGCGCCACTCTTCATCGCCGCTCACAAACCAAAATGACCCACCTGTCTGGGGCAATGAGGCCAGAGGAGGGAAAACCCCAAAATTAAATGAGCGTGCAAATTTAACTTAGATTTACACCACAGTGAACAAAGGGCCTAGAGAACCAGTGAGATGACGTGGTCTGCCGCCAGTCGGGGAAGTGAGGTAAACCCAAGTCACTTCCTAGGTGAGGTTCAGTCTTCCTCTCTGATGCTTTTTTGAGCCGTGATATTTATTCCAGTCTCGATCCCACTGGTAGGAGCGGGCAGCTTCTGTTAGCTGCGTGGATTTGGAAATCAGCTCTCTCCCATCCCTGGGGGGGAAAGCCGAGAGCCGGGGAGGACATCTGGCGGATCTGAGGTCACTCCTGGGAGCCTGCGTTGTCCATTCAGCCTCCCTTTCCCCTTTCTCGCCGCCTCTGTTCCTGTTAATGAGTTACTGTCGGTGGCTGAGACCCTTCCCCAGTCCCCATGCCAAGTGCCGTGATGAGGTGATTTTGTTCAGGTCGCGCCGCCCCTGGTTGAAGGTAGATGTTTGATCACCACTCGTTTATAAATGAGTAAACTGGGGCATCTTAGAGTTTAAATGACGTTTTTTAGAATTTCACAAATAGTGGGTAGGAAAGGGAGGATTGAGATTCAACTACCGCTGACTGTCCATCCCTTGCTTGACGTTGACGAAGTTATACTGAACCGAGCTGAACAGAGTGACATAGACACCAGCAAGCAGAAGCATTCACCGATGGACAGCAAGACCAAGGTGGGGGTTAAGTCAGCCAGTACCAAATCCACGCCACCTCCTGCTCCTCCCTCAGAACCCAGGGGTCCCGTGTGATGGGCATCTCAACGCACTGGCGTACATTCCCCACTCTGCCACCTGCCACAACTCCATGCCGCCATGTCTGCAAGGCTACGCAGGACAGAGTTCAGTAGGGAGTACAGAGACCAGAGGGCACTGCCAACTGCCGGGTCCGTCTCAATTCGCAGCCTGTGGCATCTCACTCCTTGCTTCAGCTTCCTGTGTACCTAGGACCCGTCCCGGCGTAGAAAGACCTAGAATCACGGTTGTTCCTTCTGTGAGATTTCACTGGGATACCCCTGCAGTCAGCAGGGGTTGTTCAATCGGTATGTTGGTCCATTTCCCTAGAACAGGGGTCCCCAAACTTTTTACACAGGGGGCCAGTTCACTGTCCCTCAGACCTTTGGAGGGCCGGACTATAAAAAAACTATGAACAAATCTCTATGCACACTGCACATATCTTATTTTAAAGTAAACAAATACAATATTTAAAATAAAGAACAAGTGAATTTAAATCAACAAACTGACCAGTATTTCAATGGGAATTATGGGCCTGCTTTTGGCTAATGAGATGGTCAATGTCCGGTTCCATATTTGTCACTGCTAGCCGTAACAAGTGATGTGATGTGCTAACAGAGCCATGACGCGTGCCTCCCACGTCACCGGAAGTAGTACTGTATGTGAGCGACGCCACGCTTTGTGGCATCGCCACATACAGTACTCTCACTTTCCACCAATGAAAGAGGTGCCCCTTCCGAAAGTGCAGTGGGGGCTGGATAAATGGCCTCAGGGGGCCGCATGCGGCCCGCGGGCCGTAGTTTGGGGACCCCTGCCCTAGAATCAAAGAAACAACATCGCAACCCAGCTGCAAAGACCTAGATAGCAGTTGCCTGCTCTCCGGTGAGTAGGACACTCGGTAGCGTTTGGGGTCTTCCCCGCTGTTAGTCAGCGAGCATGATCATAGGTTACCGTTGCATGTTCTTGAACCCTTTAGGTCTGACTGTCTTCACTCAGCATAACGTCTTTGCGATTCAGTCAAGTCGTTCTGTGTGTCGGTAGCGTGCCCCTCTGTTACTGGGTCATATCTCATTGTACGAGCATATTGCCAGCCTGTCACCCAGTCTCCTTCAATGGATACAAGGTCTGTCTTTCAATCTTTGTTCATTCTAATTGAGACTGATACAATCATTCTTATACAAATGTCTTTTTGTTTGTTTGTTTGTGAATATGAGTTCCCCCCCCCCTTTTGGTCCCTATGCAGAAATAAAATTGCTGCGCCATACATTAGAGGTACTTTTAATTCTAATAAGCTCCATTTCTGCTGAAGTTACCCAGAACCGGGTTGTTTCTGAGGCGTGCGATGAACAGTGTTCACACCCCTGGTATCGGTTTCACTATGGTCAACCTCGGGGTTTATTGAGCAGCATAAAATGTCAGACACTCGGCTACATGTGGGTGAGACAGAGCTGGGAAAATGTGCTTTTGTTTCCGAGGCTATTCACACGTGGGGAGGGGGACAAGGCCTCTGCAAGTGGAGACACACAAGGGACGCATGCGAGGGACCCGACAGACAGAGGGAGGGCTCATTTGCTCAGAGGAGGGACTCTGTCTGAGGCCTGAGGCCCCCCCAAAGACGTGGAGCTGCACCTTGAAAAGCAGTTGCACTGCATGGATGCCAAGTGCATCACAGAATATCTGCCCCACGGAATACTAGGCGATCGTTCAAGCTGTAATTAGAAACACTGTGTAGTAACTTGAAAATGCTATGCTAATATGGCAAGTACGGCAACATATAAGCCTTTGTGCCATGATTATTATTGTGGAAACTCTATGCTGATGAGTGTGGGATGGACAGGAAGGAAAAAAATAACCAAGGATGTGCTTTTTTTGTGTAATTCTGGGTGAATCTCTTTTTAATTAAAAAAAAACATTTTATGTTAAAATAACATGCTTGGATCTCTGAGTTGAGAATTTGTGTGTAGGATAATTGTGCTGAGAGGGCACAGCTCAGTCAGACCCTGAGGCTGTTTGAGTGTGGCCAGGGGGACCTCTTAGACAAGCAGCCCCTTCCTCACCTTAGATAATGTGACCAACAGTTTTACAGTGAAAAGGAGGACAAAAATAAATAGAAGAAAACAATATCATAAAAAAGAAACACTTTATTCATTGCAACAATAATACACTATAATATAATAAATGCATAATAAAAAATTTGTAACATTTTATATTGTAATTATGCTTACATGCCTATTAATTTTTAATACTAACTGTAAGAAAAAAGTTAGATAATATTATCTAAATGAGTATTTTTCCAGTGAATGAATATCTTTTGTCAATGTATCATCTTGTAACAATATATTGAAAATATCTGAACAAGAAATATCCTTCATATTGAGTTTTAGGTGAATTGTGCTTACCTGTCAATGGAATATTTACTGAGAAAGAAATAATCGTGAGTCTACAATGTCGTATGTGCCGTGTCGGGTTTCAGTAAGAAGTGCACAAAGCCATTTGCGCTCTCGGTATATCGCACGATCTCTCAAGGTCTCCCATGTGGAGAGCATGCGTCTCATAATCGTGTCTCGCCACACTGTACGGATCCTTGTCGAATCGTCATGTCAAATACAAATATGTCACATCACGCGCAATGGATCGACTCTGCATCGATCGAAGACAGACATTTACAGATGAGTCTCCCAATATCAAAAAGGAGGACAAGTAGGAGGACACTTTTCGAGGGAGGACAGAACTTACAAAAGAAGGACTGTCCTCCCTAAAGGAGGACGATTGGTCACCTCACCTTAGAGAAAGAAAAGACAATGACTCAGCCAGTTCCTCCACCGGAACGGGGTGGGTAAAGAGAGGGACTTGGGGACCCCAGGATGGAAGGTATTTGGTGAGTGAGCCTCTGTGGTGGGGTGTTTGCGGGGAGGGAAGGGTAGGAAGATGTGACCAGAACCTTCACTTTTGTGGTCTTCGCAGAAGCGGTCACAGCCTCTGTCCAGCGACACTGAACCAGACCACTTTTTCCCCAGAAACATGAGGAGCGGGAAACTGCCGGTCCAGCAGCCAATGAAAGTGTTCCCATTTCTCTTTATTTGGCCCCAAACTGGTGAGCAAAGACATGGAGGTGCCCTGACTCCAGCACCCCACGGCACCGTCCCTGGGCCCACGATGGCACGCCTCACGTGCGCGGCTCCAGCGGGGGTGCCCAGCTGCCACCCAGATGACAGAGGTGTGAGCACCTTGTTTCCAGACGGGCTGCTGAGGCTGCCAGACACGCTCGTTCTCTGACAGAGAGCAACCAGGAGGGTCTCCTGGCGGGGACAAGGGGACGGCGGGAAAGGACAGGATGTCATCGGATCTCAGGTTTGGGGGCCGCCTTCGCCTGCTGGCGGCTCACGTGTCTGATAATGACCTGTAAGAGGTGATGCCGGCGCTCTGCCCCCAGGCGGCACTCTGCCCCCAGGCGGTCCAGCCTGCGGTTAGAGAGGGGGCTGCATCAGTGTGAACTGGATGCTCTGTGCTGCTGGGTCTCGCTCTCTACCCGCCTCCTGTCACCTTTCCCCACAGCCCCGGGCGCCCAGCACCATACTCCTCTTCTGTCCTTGTCCCTGAACTGCCTCTTTGATGTCTCTGCTCACGTGGCCGCTTGAACGAAGCCCTGTGAGCACCGCAGAGGCTGGCGGGGGCTCAGGGGGAGGGTCCCACAGGGTGCCGCTGCTGCGACCCTCTGGGGGGACCCTCCCCCGGAGCCCCTGTCCCCCACGGCCCACCCTCAGCACAGCAGCAGGGCTGGTTCGGCTCAGAGGGGGAGCAGGGCCCTCACTCTGCTTCTCTTTGTCGTTTGAGCCTTGGGGCACCCTTGTGTCTCGAATGACCCGGAGAAGCAGCGGCTTCTATTTTCACAACTCGTTCTTCTTTGTTAGGGTCAGACAGCGACCGTGGAACGGGGGAGAGAACAGACACCTGGACGGGTCCACTGTGAGCCTTCTGTCACATCTTTCCCTCCCAGGAAGGTCCTTCTGCATCACAGGCACTTTCCAAAAAGCTCAGCTCTGCTGAGAGACACAAATATCACCAGCCCACACCCAGAATGCTCGACTCTCTGGGGGCTGAACCGTAACCCCCTTCAACATTCCCTCCAGTTTTCCACACTCAGACGTCCATCCCAATATCGGTGCCGTCACAGTCACCTCCCTGCCTCCTGGGCCTGGTGCACCTGGGGTGCCGCAGAGCATAAGAGCCCTGATATGTGGCCTGGTCTCCTGGTCAGTTCTCGGCTCATATCTGTCTGCAGCCAATAATCTTCCAAGCTGACTGTAGGGGTGAAATCAGTTGATACTGGGCTCTGTATAACTGTGTTTTAGAATGAGGCCAAGATTTGCTTTAACCAGCTAGGGTATTACACACAGACACAGACACAGACACTGACGTGACTGCCAGGGAGGAGGAAGGTTTTATAGTCACAGACCTTAGAAACAGGAGGCCCAGCATCCAGCAAGCCCCACCCGGCTGAGCACAGGGTCAGCCAGCAGGCAGTGGGAGCCGAGTGTGGGCAAGAGCCTGGCTGTGGTTTCTGCAGGAAAGAACTGGCGAAGCAGGGTGAGTAGCTTTAGAAGCAGGGTGAGTAGCTTTAGAAGCAGGGTGAGTAGCTTCAGGATGGGCTGGGCTGGTTAGGGCAGGTGGGCGGTGGGCTGGAGTGAGAGAGCTCAGCGTGTGAGGTGAGGGTTGGAGGGAACCGGAATCTGGATTGGTCTGTTTGCATATGAAAGGCGCACTCCTGTGAGTTGTTTGCTGTGTCTAGGAATTGGCGAGACAAACTCTTCAGAGTCATCAATGTTCCAAAGGCCACAGGATCTGACTAGGAAGACAGACATGCTTAGTACGAACTGTTGTTGTCTTCTAGTCATAGTTAACTGTGGGACAGCCTGACACCCTAGTTCTCTAACCTACTGCTCTAATTCCCAAGGCGATGGAAAGAACAAGAAGACAGAGGTCCAAAGAGCAGAGGCACTCCTGAGTCATCACAGAACATCAGTCGTGACCTCGACGGAGGAAGAGGCCATTGAAGGGCAGCCCAGGGAGAGTGTGGACCGAGCGGAAGGCCGGCGAGGCTGGCGGTAGGGTGTGGACCAAAGGTGGATGACAGAGCAGCCTCTCCCCCACGGACTGAATGGCTGAGTCGCTAACCCGAAGTGCACAGTCCTCTGGACGGGGCGCGGTCCCCTTCCCACTCTCCCTGGAACCACTGATCTCCGCAGCAGGGGCTCTCAGCCTCTTCCAGACGAGGACCCGCTGATGGAGCGTGGGAATGTGGTCGAGCGAGGGAGACGGAGATTGCTGCTCGGCTCCACCGCCACCTGCCTGTCTTCTCTCCGCCCCTCTGCGTCTTAAGCTCTGAAACGAAACGATCCTGCTGTTATAAGGGTGCTACGAAAATTCAATTAAGATAATGCCTGTCAAATGCCTGGTGCGGAGCCTAACACAGGGTAGGTGCCCAAGAAAGTTGGTTTCCGTTCGTTTCAGGTCCAGGGCCCCTTACAAAACCAAAAACTCAACTAGTCAGGTTAAACTTCATGATCCGGCGCTGGGCACTTAGTTCCCAGAACCCTCCACCCGAGCAAACCTGACAGAGAGACCCCCTTCCCTCACTCAACCCTTCTCTCGCTCGATCATGTCCCCTCCCCCCCAAATCCCCGGCCAGCACTGACCTCCCAGCCGGCCGCCCACAACCCCTCTAAACCAGGGGTCCCCAAACTTTTTACACAGGGGGCCAGTTCACTGTCCCTCAGACCGTTGGAGGGCCGGACTATAAAAAAAACTATGAACAAATCCCTATGCACACTGCACATATCTTATTTTAAAGTAAAAAAACAAAACGGGAACAAATACAATATTTAAAATAAAGAACAAGTAAATTTAAATCAACAAACTGACCAGTATTTCAATGGGAACTATGGGTTTGCTTTTGGCTAATGAGATGGTCAATGTGCTCCTCTCAATGACCACCAATGAAAGAGGTGCTTCTTCCAGAAGTGCGGCGGGGGCCGGATAAATGGCCTCAGGGGGCCGCATGCTGCCCGCAGGCCATAGTTTGGGGACCCCTGCTCTAAACGCTTCAATCCCCAGACGCTCGGGGCTGACGCCATATTGGACTCAGCCCATCTGTCCGCAGATGCATAAACAAAATTTCTCCTCAGACTCGTCAGGCCTCGTGCGTCCCTGCTCTGGCGACCACCTCACAGTTTCTTTTCTGACTTTGAGAGAGGGGGAGGGAGTTGCTGAGCTGGCTTTCCCCCTCCCTCGTTGGGAGACTTCCGAAGCATCAGGTTGCAGAAGGCAGAGAGCAGCCCTGCACCAGTCAGGGGTGCGGGGAAGCGCTTCCTGGAATCGTCTCATCCCACGAGGGTCCCCTGGTTGTCGGAGTGGGTAACTAAGCTGAAAGGGAATGTCACGTCATTGTGCGTAAGCATAACCATCAGCTGGTGACCAGATGGCTGACCAAGGCTTTCACGCTCCCTGTAGGGCCCACGGCGGTTACGCACCCGTGAGGTGCGCGTGCAAAGAGACTAACAAAGAGGGCACTGACCGTGATGTGCATAGGTCATGACCTTCCACTGGGGTACCAGACAGAAAAGGGCAAAACGATGAAAAAGAGCATGCACGTGACCTCAAGACGTACACGTGCAGGCACAGGACTGCCCACTACGGCAGAGACATGCGCACGGCAGGGGCAGGAGCAGACCCGCGGGGAGGAGGAGCCAGGAGGCAGGCAGGGTGCCCAAGCGAGAATGAAAAAATGGATGCGTGAGCCACTGTGGCGCCCGGTTCGGTCTGCGTTGTCTGCTTGGAAATCTTCCAAGTGGACTTGCCGTTTGCCAGCAAACAGCTGCTGGCTTTGCTGTCTGTGTCCCTGGTCTGGAATCCTTTCCAGTAGACAGGAACCGGGGACCTCAGAACAGGACCGCGGGACCGGGGACATGGTGAGACGCAGAGAGACTCGGAAAGAGCAGCCCAAGGTGTTCGTTGGCACCCCAGTTCTACTGAAGGCACAGTAAACACTGAATATCATTCTACTGCCTGAATGTACCAGTTTACCCACTCATTTACCTACTGAGAGACATCTTGGTGTTTTCCCACTTCTGCAGTTACGATTCAAGTTGCTGTGGGTCGTTGGTTTTTGATAGAGCGTATCATCACGGGGAGAGAGAGAGAGAGAGAGCCCCGGGCTAGGAGACGGGGCTACGATATACCTGTAATTGGCTCCAGGGACCTAGACCATCACTCAACACCCCTCATCCTTGGTGTCCTTGAACTGCTTTTCCAAATGCCTCTGGTTTCTGCTGTCCACTGAGCATGTTGCTGTCCATGGTTGCTGTCCATGTTCTAGAATGACAATGCTTCCCAAAGGAGCCAAGGACTGCCTGGAAAGTTTCGTAACAGACACCACCACATTACGATTGTATGAAGATATTGTGAGTATGTTACATATAGAATAACATAGGCTGTTTTTCTTCTTCCGTGCAACATGGGTTTCCTTATGGGAATGTGTGCAAAACAATCTCTGCCAGGAACTTCCTCTTCTTACTTTTCTCCCTGTCTCTTTTCCTCCGTCTCTTTCTCTTTCCTTCCCTGCTTTCCTTTCACAAATATATATATTGACTGTCCTATGCCACGTGTCCTGGACAATCCTGTGATAGGAGCAAAATTGTTAAAACCCTGTTGGGCGGTGCTTTTAGGACTTCCTTTTCCTTGATGGCATTTGCCCCTCTCTGACATTCTACACACTGTGTTTTCAGGGTCTGCCTCCCTCAGATGTAAGCCCAGGGAACAGGCAGACTCCTCCTCTGTTCCCGGGAGGAAGGGAGTGCCCTGGACTGCTGTCAACTTGCAAAGACCAGAGGCCAAACAGGCCGAGCTCAAGAGAGAACCCTGGGTTGATGGCCAACAGAGCAAACACAGAGGCATTTTGTAGGTTTTGTCCATTTTTATCCACGTATTTATTCATTTAACTCACAATAAAAATTGATGTATAACCATGGAAATACTATTATTATCAAAACTGTCGAAGAAAAGATAATTTTTATCATGGGTCTGAAACTCTCTAACCCTTAAGTGCTTTATTTTTGTATTGAAACATTAATTTTTATAAAGCTTTTTTTTCTTATTATAAAATATAGCACAGAGGAAAAATTGTGCAAAAAGGAAAGATGGACAGCTCAGAATGTATCACTAAGCAGATACCCAAACACCCATGAACCCAATCCCAGGCTGGGACATAGAACATCATTACCACCCAAGAAGCCCCACGCATGTCTAAGCGTGTGTGTGTGTGTGTGTGTGTGTGTTATATTGTATATATGAAACATAAAACGTGTATCCAAATGCCGCATTTTAGTTTTAACCACTCATTAAACTTCACATAAATGAATTATACAGTGTATATTTCTCACCATTGTGTCCAACTTCTCTCATTCAACATGGTGTTTCCATGCAGCTTTTATATGTTTTCGTTGTGAGAACCAACCACGTGGCTGGTGTTCATTTGTGTCATTTTATTGCTGTGTGGTACCTCAGTGAATGGATATAGCACTGATTATGTATCCATTTTCACTGTTGGTACCTGTTGAGTTGTTTCCAGTTTTGGGCTATCACAAATACTGCTGTGAGGAGCATTATTGTATGTGCTTTCTAATGCAGATTTGTACCCGTTCCTGGTAAGTATATGTAAGTTAGAAATGGTATTTCACAGTTATAGAGAATGCAAATCTTAAACCCTAGCAGACAAAGTCAGACGGTTTTCCAAAGTGGTCGCCCCTTCATAAATCTATAACCTTGTTGCTCTCTGTCCTCGCCTACTTGGTAGTCGCCTGGTCACTTTATCTCTCCAAATATTGCTTTGTCTTATCCCTTGCCTCTCCTTCTTGAGCTCGTCTCCTAGTTTATATCTGTTTTATCTTCTATTTTACATTTTTTTAACCCTTTTGCAAGAAGATACGACATGGCTTTGAATGTCAGTGAAATAGAGCCTCATAGATTGCCATTGGTGAAGCTTACAAACACGCAAGGTAGAAGAACAGCACGTTGCAGAAGGACACACAGACTGCAAACATCACTTATGCTGAGTTTAAACTCATAGACCGCATCAGGGCGATGACCAGGTGGACACGGCGGTGGGGGCAGATAATCGACGGTAAAGGAGGATAAAAGGTGACAGAAGGAGACTTGACTTTGGGTGGTGGACACACAGTACAGCATCGTGTACCCTTGAAGCTTATGCAGTTTTATTAACCAGCATAACACCAATACATTCCATAAATACAATAAAAAACGACGAATCGCTGTCTCACTTTGGCGTATATGACTGGTGGAAATTCACCCAAGTTGCTTGTCACAGGTGTGGCTGATTTTACATTATTGTCCCTTGAAATCAAATGCATTCTTCCCGGCTGCTTGAGGTGCCATGGAAAAAGCCACCACAAATTCTTGTACTTGCCTCTAGAACTCCTCCAGGCTCAAGAGTCACCCTGGCTCCTTGCTGACTCCTTGGCACTTTGTGTGGGCTCCCAGCATGGCTGTGATCAGCAGCATTCTCCATCGTACCTGGAAGCACCTTGCTTCTTGTGATGGTTTTCCATTTCACGTACAATGCTTAGGATTTCTGCCTTTACACTCATGCCGGTGATCTTTGGAAGATCTAAGCACATGAATCCCTATAAAGGTCAAAGAAATCTTATTTAATGTTACCTCAAATTTGTGGTTGAGTTTTTTTTTCACTTGATAATAAAGATTTTCTTTTTAAAAATAAAACAAAAATTGTCTTTGATATCCTCACTTTGAAAATTTCTTTCAAATACATTCTCATAGGTTTTTGAATTTATATTGGTCACACTACGTGCCACTGAGTGTTTCGTGTTTATGGATTCCCACACTCATGTGTGTGTGTATGTGTACATACATATGTGTATATTATGAACTGTCAACTGTGAAGTAATGTAATGGTTTTTGTAACATGAATACTGAAATGAGAAGGGTAGCAGGTGGATTACTAAGACAGTGAATCTCCAAGTGGGGGTGACTTTGCCACCAGGGTGGCATTTGGGGATGTCTACAGACATTTTTGTTTGCTGTAACTGGGATTGGGGTGCTATTGACATCTAGTACACAGAGGCCGGGGTACTGTCACACTTCCTATAGTGAGCAGGACAAAGTATCACCTGTTCCAAAGTATCATTAGTGTTGAGGTTGAAAACCTCTGTTCTAGAGAAGTGGACAGATTATTAATGTAACAAATGTTTATTGGGCACTTACAATATGCAAGACTCTTTTAGCCGTGGCTCAGATATAAGTGTAATTTGAGCATATTTTGGTATGCTCTCAATTTATTCAATAAGGAAGGGTATAAGGCAGGGTCCCAATGGGAACTATTTGGTACACACAGAATAAGGTGAGCTGACAAAGGCATAGATACAGGAAGAGTATAAGGGATCACACGGTTACCTGGGCTAGTAGCAGTGGGGGTGTTGCCTGTCCTCCGTAGTCAACCCTGTAGAACTAAAGCATGTAGTGGATCCTGGAATCTGGAAGGGGTGGAGTCTCCTAGCATCAGCTCACCTGAGACGAGTGACTTTTTAGTTGAAAGAGATGTAGCCACCAGAGGTGACCTCCCAGGGAAAGGAATGGGACTAAATACCCTAACCTCCCCACCACTTCCAGCCAAAGCACCCCACAAGCCAGCAGAAGCCAGGGAGAGTGTGGGTGTCTCTCAGTTTTTGGAGGTGGGAGAAATCTTTCCTAGCTCAGATGAGCCCAAGGAAGGCTCAGTGGAGGAGGTGACATTTGAGAGATGTCCCAGAGCAGAGAATAGAGTAGCCAGCTCATCAGCCCTTTCCCACTAGGAAAGGCCACCTCCTTCTGAGACAGTCCAGGAGTAAGATGCGTCCCGTTTTCAGGCCAGACTGTCTTCCTTCCCACAGCCCCCGGATGGCTGGGAAATGGGTCCTGCTCAGGAGGCTTCTTGCTCTAGGTGGCCCACAAAAGGGTGAATCGGGCAGGCCCTACTTCCGTTCTTTTGTCTCTTCCTTTGTCTGTAAACGACTATTATATATGTAGAAGTATTATTCATATATATGTGTGTATACTGCATATATAAAAGTATATATGTGTATGTATATATATGTATATATGTGTGTATATATATATATATCAACTAGATAGTATGTCAATACATAACTATTAATTAGGATTGTAGTAACCAAAAGGCATTCTAATAGCTTAGGGGTGTGTCGTTCAGTATGCTAATGTATTACGATGAGAGTATAGTAAGGCTGACGGTTCCGGCAAGGTAAAATTAGTGGCCGCGTTGGATCAAGTTGGTCCAAGGCTTCTGCTGCTTGTAAGCCGTATGTGTGTTGGCGATTTGTCTTCCTGTCCCTGTGACAGTCCATGCCTGAGGAAAGGGGGGTGCAGGGGTGCTCAAAGAGCACGAGCTGGCTTCCTCTGTCCTGGGGGCTTCGTCTCTTTTCTGTGGGTAGGAGTTTTAGGGAAGGTCCCGGAGAGGGTCTCAGCAGGATTAGATTTCCAGGTGTGTCGTTTAGTGTGCCAGGTATCAAAATGAGGGGCCGGGGTCCTTCTCTGGTGGGTTTTACCTTCCCCTTGGATTGGCCTGGCTCTAACCTCTGTTGCGGTTGCTGTTCTCTGTCTCCCCGACTAAGGTGTGGAACGCGGCTCTTCGGTATCTCTGGTTAGGGAGAATCGAGTCTTCAGCTTCACCAGCTGCCGGTTAATAGCTCATCCTTCCGGCCGTTTGTGCAGCCATTTACTTCAATTTCCCCATTCCATGTGCCAGGGAGTTCTCCTAGCTGCTTACAGACCTGCCTCGCGCCGAGCTGTCCAGGAGGGATGTGGACACCCCCATTTCGCCCCCCCCCCCGTGTCTCCATGCCGCTCTGAGCCGCCAATCCTCCTCTTACTGACAGCTGATTGGAGAGCTGTGGGATTCCCCTCCCATTCCTTCTTCAGCACACACATACATGCACGCACACACACATTTCCCAAGGATGAGTATTAATTGTCAGAGACATTACAGTCTAAACCCATAAAATAGAAGAGAAATATTTTTCCAGCGTCCCTATCGTCTCCGAAGCTTCCTCTCTCTGTGTAATTAACGTCATACGTTATTTACCTTTGAGCCACGTGTAGACTCCCGCCCTTCCACATCGGGACCCCTAGGGCATGTTGGGAATAAAAAATAGGCCCATCTTCCAGTTTTGTCCCTCTTAAGAACTACTCAAAGACCCAACAGAAGCTTTGTAATTACTTCTCGAACGAGCTAGATTAAATTCTTAGCCGAGGGCTGTTCTCTTCCCCAGACTCTCTGAAGGAAGAGGAAAAGGATAGCTTTGTTTTTCTAATAACGGACATTTTTAAATTGGGAGACGGGATTCAGAGAGAGGAGCTGGACTTTAAGAAAGGCTAACATTCTAAATGGAGAGAACATATAAGCACATCACAGCGGTTAGAAATAAGGGATGCAATTAACAGTTCAACTTAACATTGTCTAAACACGTGAAAACAATTAATCGTCTTTACTATAGCAGGTGTCAACTTACAAGTGGTTCAATTACTTCCTTTAAATATGCGTTTGCATTTTTAAAAATTGTATGTTGCTGATTTTGAGAAGGATATGAACTCCTGGGAATAGAAACAAAGTGATTTTGTTTTTTTCAGTTTCTGCTATTACTGAGGATCTATTCACCCCCTCCACCCCCATCCGGTAGTGGATTCCTTTCAGAATGTCACCGTTGAATTCTATAACTATTTGGTCACTTTTGATTTGTAGATCAATCTCCTTTGCCCTTCTCTTAGATTCAGTGTTGCGTATTTTTTTAAATGTTTACTTCATTGATTTTAGAGAGAGAAAGGGAGAGAGCAGGAGAGAGACAGGAACATTTGTTTCTGTTTGTGCCCTGACTGGGGATCGAACTGGCAACTTTCTGTGCTTCAGGACAATGTTCTAACTAACCAAGCTATCTGGCCAAGGTCAGTGTTGCATATTTTATGAGACTGACATGCGCTGCCTACTGTGCTAAGAGGGCACCTTCAGTGTTGTGTATTTTATTTCTTTTATTTTTATTTATTTATTTATTTTGGCAGAGACAGAGAGAGTCAGAGAGAGGGACAGATAGGGACAGAGAGACAGGAAGGGAGAGAGATGAGAAGCATCAATTCTTCATTGCGGCATCTTAGTTGTTTGTTGATTGCTTGTTTATTGAGTGCTCTCTCATATGTGCCTTGATCAGGGGGCTACAGCAAAGCAAGTGTCCCCTTGCTCAAGCCAGCGAACTTGGGCTCAAGCCAGCGACCTTGGGCTTCAAGCCAGCAACCTTCGGGCTCAAGCCAGCCACCATGGGGTCATGTCTATGATCCCATGCTTAAGCCAGCAACTCCACACTCAAGCCGGATGAGCGCACACTCAAGCTGGTGACCTTGGGGTTTCAAACCTGGGTCCTCCACATCCCAGTCCGACACTCTATTCTGTGCCACCTTTAAATGGCTAATGGCCTCATCCTCTCCAAGCCTGCAGCTGCTTCCCCCAATGTCAGGACCTAAGGTCTGGCAGCGTCCTGGAATACAGAGGGCGGTGTGCTGGGCCCCGGGTTGGAGCAGGGGACGCGCCTCCTTCCTGCCCAGTGGAGAGTTGCTGCTCTCCTTGGCTGCTGGTTTCTCTCTATCCCGGAGTCGCCAGCAGCCGTTGGTTCCCTAGGCGTCGTTTCCTATTCCCTAGAGCAGGGGTCGGGAACCTATGGCTCACGAGCCAGATGTGGCTCTTTTGTTGGCTGCATCTGGCTCACAGACAAATCTTTAATAAAAATAATAATGTTAAAATATAAAACATTCTCATGTATTACAATCCATTCATTTCCTACCACTCATGTTCATGGTTGCAGGTGGCTGGAGCCAATCACAGCTGTCCTCCAGGACAACACCAAATTTTTATTGGATAATGTGTAAGGTACACTGGTCGTTGTATGGCTCTCACGGAATTACTTTTTAATATATGTGGCGTTCATGGCTCTCTCAGCCAAAAAGCTTCCCAACTCCTGCCCAAGAGAATATCTGTCCATGTGTAGAGAGCCCCGGGTGGCCCTACCCCCTGAACATTTCCCGGGATTTGCCTCTCGCTTCCAACATCTCCCTTCTCTTTTCGGTACTCACTCCACGCTGCCTGCTCACATCTCCTGTTTAAAGGGTCCCCCCTCCCAGCACACTAGGGGTCCTGTGTACGATCACGCCTGCTCAGAAACACACCTCTTCATCCCATGAAATGGTAACAAGTTCTGGCTCCTGGTAGACCTTTCCTCTGTCTATCACCTCTGCCCTGCCCTAGCAGCGGGCATTTCACCAGTCCATTGCCTTCTCCACTTCCAGATAGGAGGATCCTGCTCCCAGCCTGGTGAAGGAAAAGAGGGTCACTTCCTACTTGATGACCGATCTCTTGATAAGTGTGAGGCGTGTAATTCTCTTAGTAAAACCCCTCTCTCAGCTTTGGAAAGAGAAATCAAGAGCTCCTTTTCACGAGCATGACACTTCAAAATGTCACTGCCTCTCTCTCTCTCTCTCTCTCTCTCAGCCTTTCTTTTAGATTATAGTCCTGTGTGACGAGCAGGTGGGCGGCACCGACATAACTGAGTGACATCATTCTACACGAGTTGCAGGAAGGGGGCTGACCACATAGCTGGCAAGCCTCTCATGTGAGACACCCGTTCTTAGTCATGGACCTAAGGAGCCAATTCTAGGATTTGGTAGCTGACAACAATTTGTCAGTGTTGTGACCACCCTTCCCAAATGTGGATTGGGTGTCAAAACTGATGATGCCACACATTCACCAAACGGGTGTGGAAATGTGTATAAATCATGACAGAGCTCTCCGGGAGGGCAGCTCTCCGGGAGGGCAGCTCTCCGGGGAGGGCAGCTCTCCGGGGAGGGCAGCTCTCGGGGAGGGCAGCTCTCCGGGAGGGCAGCTCTCCGGGGAGGGCAGCTCTCCGGGGAGGGCAGCTCTCGGGGAGGGCAGCTCTCCGGGAGGGCAGCTCTCCGGGGAGGGCAGCTCTCCGGGAGGGCAGCTCTCCTGGGAGGGTGGCACAGGCCGGGCCAGCAGGCGCCAAATGACCGAGCAGGCAGAAGGCAAGTCTGCATTTCCATGGTGGTCACAGGACGGGGTTGGCATGAGAGTTCCCACAAAGGGGCAGGAGCCAGTGATAGCGGCATCTCTTGCTGGTGCCAATGAAGAGGCACTGGGTTCTCTTAGCTCCCCTAGATGTGGGGCACACAAGGGAAAGGCAGGGAGGGAGGGGGCTTAAAACCTGTCAATCGTCAGACATGAAAACAGGACCAGCTTCCTTGTTGCAGTCATACAGATATTAGAGTCAGCCAGATGTCTTCAAAGTGTCACTGTGGAAAGATGGGTCTGGTCTTCCAACAAGCAGAAACCAAGATGGTTTAAACTAGACAAGGGCTTTTCAAAAAAAATGACTATAAGGAAAAGAATAAAATAGGGAGGGAACCCAGCAAGCTGAAAGAGCCACCAGACTGTGACACACGTTTGACCTCAAGAGAAAGGCAGAGAAAGAGGTTTGGTGGAAACATCCCAGGGCTGCTGTGTAGTCTCAAATAGGTCAGCAAAGGCTTGGGGTGTCTCAGAGCCTCCGTCTGTCACCAGAGGAGTTCCTGCTAGGAGCGGGCCTGCCTCCGTGTCCCTGCTGCGGGCAGCCGGCGGGGACCCCCGCCTTCTTGTGCACAGGTGAAGAGATTTGCCAGCTCACGGCTGGGCCCCTGGTCAGCGGTCCTCACTGCAGCTGGCGAAGTGAGAGGCAGGGACGTGTGGCCACCGTGTGTGTACACCTAGCTCAGTGATTCTTTCCTCGTCAGAAGCACTTTGAAGTTCCTTTTCTGAAAAATATTTTCACAGGATAATATGGAAGCAATGAAAAGGCAACAGAGTTTGATAGCTTTTACAAATAATATATTCCATTGATTTGAGAGAGAGAAAGAAAAAAGAAGAAAAAGAGAGAGACGGGAAAGGAGAGAGAGAGAAAGAGAAAGAAAGAAAGAAAGAAAGAAAGAAAGAAAGAAAGAAAGAAAGAAAGAAAGAAAGAAAGCATCAACTCAGTGTTCCATTTAGTTGTGCACTCATTGGTTGTTTCTCCTATGTACCCTGACTGGGAATGGAACCCGTGACCTTGGCACACGGGAATGACGCTCTATCCACTGAACCACCTGACCAGGGCAGAGTTTGCTGGCTTTTAAAACAGACTCCTGCTCTTCAGTAAAAACAACAATGTCCAGCTTGACTATCCTAGCACTTACTTATTGGGAACGGTTCTGTGATTTTGGGCTATTGCAGAAAAATGAAAGGAATTGGTACTTAAATGATAAAAATTGTCATCGTTGATGATATTCCATGGACTCTATCACAGGGTCTGAGTGCAATTTCAAGGCTCAATTGCAGGGACATTTTAAACAATAGTAACATCGTAAGAGTAAGTACAAGGCTGTCCCAGCTGACCTCGCCAAGGTGGACCGTTTTCAGTATCTGTAGGGTTTTAGGGGTCACAGGAAAAGATGGAAGGAGCTCTGCTTTGTACCTTCATTTCCTCTGTGTCTGTGTACAGGCGCCTGGGAGGGTTATTCACCCTGGAGCTGGTGAGCAGCACTCTTCAAAGTTCTGTACTTGCTGTATCTTTCGCTCCATAAGATGCACCTGACCATAAGACACACCTAGGGTTTTAAGGAGGAAAATAAGGAAAAAAATATTCTGAACCAAATGGTGTGTTAAAATATTTAATAAAATATACCACATAATAGTTCAACAATGTCAACTCAACAGCAGTATTGACAACCATGAGCACTGTTATTAACATGTGAGAAGAGACTTCAATGTTCAAATACTCTTCTAGTTGTCCGGGATCCTGAAGCAGCTAAAAAAATGAACATTCGCTCCATAAGATGGGTGGGTATATTCTCCTCCACTTTTTTTTTTGGGGGGGGGGAAGAAAGTGCCTCTTATAGAGCGAAAAATACGCTAATTTTGTATTTGTACCTCTTTATATATTTTTACCAAAGGTAGCTTCCCAAATTTTGTCACCTTTAGAGTCTACAAAGCCTCCATCCACCCCAGACACCTGTGTGCCCACCTCAGTGTGTTTCTGTGTGTGTGTTTCTGGCTTTTATTACCCCATCCTCACACTTAGACACATAGCATTTCCCATGTGGGATGACGTCTCTCGATCTCTACACCGAAGAGAGGAATGAAGAGGACATTTCTTCTTGTCCTCCAGGGAGCTCCAGGGTCAAGTTTCCGTGCAGGTCAAGTGTTAGGAAAAGGATCTCTTTCTTCCGACCACTAGAGGGCAGCGGCGTGCAGACAATTTTTGGGTTTGGGCGGGGTGACAAGCTCCAGGGAGTCTGAAGGAAGGGTGCCTCTCTTGTGCATACAGCCCCCAAAGCCCCTTTGTCTTTTCAAGATACACCTTCCTCCACTGAGGAATGCTTCCCTCCGGTTCTGAATCGTCCTCACGCTCAAATGAGGTAACGCACGCCCCCTCTTGCACAGGTTTTTGTTGCCATGGCTATGAATGAAGGAAGGTTAAAGGACCCCTTTTATTTTCAGGGGACTCGACCGGGGAGATACATGGGCCACGAAAAGAACACAGACACTGACGGTCAGGAGATATGGACTGCAGCCCCGGAGCCTTCACTGGCTCTGCGCTCTTGAGAAAAACCACCCTACTTCTTTGAGTCTCAGTGTGTCCATCTGTATAAGGGGAGAGAGAGTCCTTTAAAATTCTCTGTGTCCACGAGGCCTGAATCTAGCTACACATCCTCATTTGAAGGCAAAAGCCTAGTTATTTCCTGACATTTACCAAGTGAGCCGTCAAAACAAGTGCTTAAAAGCTCAATTCTAAAATTCTAAAGCCAGCTTTCTTCATATTGTTTGTAAACTCCCCGGAAAAAAAAAATTCCAAATTAAGTTGGAATTCTTGGAGTTTTCAGGCCAACCAGTAAAGAACGTAAAAGTCTTCTCTCCCATTCAGACAGCAAGCAAAACGAGGAACAAACAGACAACCCACAACCCTTGATCCGTCAAGAAACTGATGTCACGGAGGCATCATTAAACAGAGGTAAAACTGCCACCCTCACAATGGCAGAGACAGACAGACAGACAGAAAATCACAGCTGACTGGAGGTGAAGGACGGGAGACACAAACCCTGCAGGTGGCCAGGATCACGTTCTTTTTATCCAGTACCTTCTCACTTCCTTGTCTTTACATGTGCTATTTCCTCTGCTCTTGAAAAAGTGTCCCCTCACACTCTGTACTCAATAGTCATAGCGTCACCTCCACCAGGAAATCTTCGCTGGAAAACACAAGTCCAGGTTCTGTTCCTCTCCTGGGTCCTCTCCTATCTCAGTTGTGACCACCCTTCCCAAATGTGGATTGGGAATAGCAGGTCACAACTCTGCTCTTCTCCTTGCTCTGGTCGGTAACCACTTCCCTGTTAGCCTTCAATTGCTGGAAGTGCAAGGATAGTATGTTTCCTGTCTCAGAACTACCATCTAGGACGACATATGGAACGAGGTCTGTTACATGCATAAAAGTATGAACGAGATGATGAAATGTAAAAATCTCAAAAGTCGTTGTGAAAAGAAAGTACGTGTTTCATAAAGCAGAAAAGAATAGAAAAGCACACACAGACACACACAAAAGAAAACAGGAAAATTCTATGTGTGGTTTCAAACAATAAACTTGGCTGATTCTTGTTCAGTCTCTAGGCAGACAATGAAAGGGATAGTTTAAGAAATGTCTTTTGAAAAGAATCTTCGAAAAAGCTTCAAGATACGAATCAGTCAAGCCAAAGTGGAATTCACCTGTCGAAACGGTAAATCCATTTATCAAAAGTCAGGAGGCAAAGGAAACATAGAAAGGTGAAAAGCGTCCAAAAGACGGCAGAAGAAAGCTTAACTAGAGGAGTTGTGTTTAAAAAAGAAAAATCAGATGGATTAAGATTCTCCATTAAAAGATAGACAGATGGGGTCAAACCTCCAAACCCAAGTATGCGTGTCTAAAATCTACACATCTAAGATAAATAATCCAAATAGCTTCTAGCTGCTTCTTCTGAGCTCCATCCTTTCATAATGAATGGATGACCCAGTGAATAAAATGTTTCTCCAAGTTCTGCAAAGCTGCTTCAGCAAATTAATTGAACCCAAGGTGTGGGGCATGGGATCCTCTGATTTTGTGACCAGTCAGAAGTAGTATAGTTTGCAACTGTACTACTGAAGTGGGATGGGGGACAGTCTTGTAGAATCCTGAGCCTGATAGATGTTCTCACCATTCATGGTGCAGACTTCTACTTACTCCCCATGTCTTCAGTCTCCTCTCCCTCCTGGTCCTGATAGATGCTTAAGATAGCTGCGTGTAAGGGCTCTCGGGTTTGTTTTCTGATACATAGTTGTTTCTCGCTTTATATTGGGATAATTGCCAGGGTTTGCAGCATAGTGATGAGTAGAAGGGTAGGGGATGTTGGATCAAATTCTTTCTTCTAAAAACTTTCAAAATCCTCTGTTTCTTCATCCTGTCTCTTCTCTGATGTCTTTGCTATTTTCAGTCTCTAAGTCCTAAGGTTTTCCAGCTCTTGACCGGGCAACACCCGCAACTTCTCATCAGTGTCCCCTCTACTGCAAGCAGCGTGGACCTTCCTTTCATGGCTAAGTCATTAGCCCTCATCCACACACACGCCTGTTTCACATAAGCAACATTGTTTGGTGTTACAGAAGTGTTTTGGTTTCATCAAACATACAATTTCTGTCTCTCCCTGTTGTTTTCAAATGAGTTTGAAAAGAAACAAAAAATTCTCCTTCTCTCTAGGATGTTAAAACTAGAAGCCTCATTTTGTTTTGATAAAAGCCACAATTCACAGTGAACATATAACTGACACAAACTTTTATCTGGGGAGTAATGTTGCATCAAAATATATAAAAGCAAAATATTTGGTATTCACCAAGAAATTGACAGAATTAGAATGACGGTGAGAAAGTTATTATACCTTCTTTACATAATTTGACAGATCAATAGGCAAAAATAAGAAGGTTTGAAGAGCTGAATAAATGTAATTAATTAGTTTGACTAAAAAGATATGTTTCCAACTCTGTACTTTACAAAGAATAAAGAGAAACAAAATAGAAACCTTGGTAATAGATCCAAGACCACATGAGATAAGTAAAGGGTAGATTATTCAACAAATGGTGTTGAGAGAACTGGCAAGTGATCTGGAAAGAGAAAGCGAATAATGATTACTGCCTTTTAGCTATTGCTTTGAGTTCTTGGCCGAGAGTTTGACTAGGAGAGCTTTTCCTGGGGAGTTTTTGTTCCTGGTCCTTTGCACTCAGCCATAACCTACTTTCTAGGGATTTCAAAGAATAATCAGAATTAAGCCATTTGGCTTAATCTGGTGACTTGACTGGCTCCACTCTTTTGAAAGCCAAAAGGCCCTCCATACTTTACCCTTCTTAGTGGATTATTCTGCATGCATTGACCTATTCCTATATGTGCCCTGAGTGGGGATTGAACCAGAAACCTCTATGCTTCTGGACAGTGCTCCAACCAACTGAGCCATCTGACCAGGGCTCTTGGCCATTTTTAATTGTGTTGTTTGTTTACTGAGTCATAGTTTTTATATTCTGAATGCTTTTCCAAATATGCAATTTTCTAATATTTTCTTTAATTCTGTGACTTAAAAAAAAATTTTAACTGTGTTTTCAGAGGTTTTTATGTTTAATAAAGTCTAATTTTTTATTTTTATCTTATGAATTATGCTTTTGATGTCATATTTAAGAAATCTTTGCGCCCTGGCTGGTTGGCTCGGCGATGGAGCATCAGCCTGGCGTGCAGGAGTCCCGGGTTCGATTCCGAGGCTCCATTGGAGCAAAGATGGCCCGGGTGCTGAGGATGGCTCTGTGGCCTCTGCCTCAGGCGCTAGAATGGCTCTGGATGCAACAGAGCGACACCCCAGATGGGCAGAGCATCACCCCTTGGTGGGCATGCCAGGTGGATCCTGATCGGGCGCATGCGGGAGTCTGTCTGACTGCCTCCCCGTTTCCACCTTCGGAAAAATGGAAAAAAAAAAAAAAAGAAATCTTTGCTTAACCCAAAGTCATAAGATTTTCTCTAGTATTTTCTTCTAAGGCTTTTTAAAAAATATAATTTTAGCTCTTAAATTTAGGACTATAATTTACTTTGAGTTGATGTTTGTTTATCATGTGATGTAAAGATCTAAGCTTAACTTAAAAACAATGGTACGCAAAAACACACACACCCTCATGTTCATCGCAGCATTATTCACAGTGGCCACGACATGGAGACAACCGAAGAGCCCCTAGATAGAGGATTGGATAAATAAGAAGTGGTTCATATAGACAGTGGAATACTACTCAGCCATAAGAAATGATGACATGGTGACATTTACGACAACATGGATGGACCCAGAGGACATTATACTGAGTGAAATAAGTAAATCAGAAAACATTAAGAACTGTATGATTTCACACATAGGTGGGATATAGAACTGAGACTCATGGACACGGATAAAAGTGAGGGGTCACTGGAGAGGCTGTAAAGAAAGACAAGTCCACGGTGATGGAAAATGATGTGCCTTTGGGTGATGGGCACACAACACAATCGGCAGTTCAACTACAGAAATGTTTACCTGAAACCTATGTATTCATATTGATCAATGTCATCCTATTAAATTTAATTTTCTGAAAAAAAAAAACAAAACCACACCAGAAAACTGATATTTACTTGTTTTAACGCATTTGTTGAGAAAACCATCCTTGAAAAAAACATTGTGCTAAAATATACATATCTACAAATTTATAATTTTGGCTAAAATGTTTAGCATTAATTTTTTTTTAGTGTAGTTTTAATGTTGTTTACTTTTTAGTGTGGTTCAGTGGCAGTAAGTGCATTCACAGTGCAACCATCAAAACCAGAACTCTTCTCATCTTCCCAAACTACAACTTTGTACCTAGTAACAGACAATGTCCCGTCCCTCCATTCTACTTTCTAACTACGATTTTACCGTCGTAGCTGGTGCACAAAAACGACACCATCCAGTATTGCTCTTTCTGTGACTGGCGTATTTAACAGCATAACATCCTCAAGCTTTACCCCTATGGCAGTATGTGTCGGGCTTCCCTTCCGTTTTATAGTTGATTAAGAGTTCACTGTATGTCTATCCTATACTTTCTTTATTCCTTCATCTGTTGATGAACACGTGCATGTCTTTCACCTTTTTGTTATTGGGAATAATGTTACTATGAGCGTAAGTGTACAAATATCTGAGTTCCTGCTTTCAATTCTTTTGAGTGTATACTCAGAAGTGGAATTGCTGGGTCATGTAATAAGTCTAGTGCTCGGTTTTTATTTATTTTTTTATTTTTTTATTTTTTTTAAGAGCAAAGATGCCTGTGATTTCTTTTTTAATTTTTTAAATTCATTTTAGAGAGAGAGAGAGAGAGAGAGAGAGAGAGAGAGAGAGAGAGGAGAGACAGAGAGAGAGAAGGAGGAAGGAGCTGGAAGCATCAACTCCCATATGTGCCTTGACCAGGCAAGCCCAGGGTTTCGAACCGGGGACCTCAGCATTTCCAGGTCGACACTTTATCCACTGCGCCACCACAGGTCAGGCCTCTAGTGCTCGTTTTTTAGAAATCACTGTGCCGGTTCCCATCCTGGTCGGCAAACCGCGGCTCTCGAGCCACACGCGGCTCTTTGGCCCCTTGAGTGTGACTCTGCCACAAAATACCACGTGCGGGCGCTACCTCGATAAGGAACGTACCTACCTAGATAGTTTAAGTTTTAAAAATCTGGCTCTCAAAAGAAATTTCAATCATTGTACTGTTGATATTTGGCTCTGCTGACTAATGAGTTTGCCGACCGCTGCGAGATACGCCATTTTCTGTTTCCTTTGGTAACACACACGTGTTTCAATTTCCCTACGTCTTCACCAACACTTGTTATTTCCTACTTTTACAATTAATAACCATCCTGATGGATGTGATTTTTAAAAAATATTAGTTTTTACTCCCTCCTTTTTTTTGTAACAGAGATAGAGACAGACAGAGAGAGGGACAGATAGGGACAGACAGGAAGGCAGAGAGATGAGAAGCATCAAGTCTTTGTTGCGGCGCCTTAGTTGTTCATGGATTGCTTTCTCATATGTGCCTTGACTTGGAGCCTACAGCAGACCCAGTGACCCCTTGCTCAAGCCAGTGACCTTGGGTTCAAGCTGGCGACCTTGGGGTTTCAAACCTGAGTCTTCTGCATCCAGTCCGATGCTCTATCCACTGCGCCACCACCTGGTCAGGCTACTCCCTCCTTCTTAGAACCTCATTCCACGTGGCTTTCAGAATTCCACTCTATGTTTCTTTCTACCATGTTGACCATTCATACCCTGAATTTATTAAACTTAGGGTCCCTTGTCCCAAACTTTCACCTCATATTCCAGATTTGAATATACAACCACTCAATCAATTTGTCTGTTTTCATACATAACAGACTTCTGAAACTTAACATATTCAGTGGATTTTCTTAATGTTTACCCCCATTTTGCAGATCTTATATTTCTCCTTTCAACAAAACTTATCCATTTGCTCCGGACACGTGTGTTGGACCATCTTTCACTCCCTTCTTTCTCTCAGACCCTCATCCCATTCAGCAGAATATTCTACCAACCCCCCAGATACACTGAGTGCAACCCCTTCTCACATTCGACACCACTGACATCTTAGTCCAAGCTCCGTTCCGACATCTCACACAGACCTGTGACACCCTTCTTGGTTTCTCTGCTGCTGTTCTCCTCTCTCTTTTCTGCAGTCAACTTCCCATACGTGGAAGCCGGAACAATCATTTAAAGACCTCAGCTAACTGTGTTGCTCTTTGCCTTCAAATCTCTTGTGGCTTCCCTTGACCCTACAGCGTTCAAAGTCCTAACCATGGCCCCTCCCGGCCCACAGGATCCCAGTGCTGGTTCCTTCTCTGGTCTCATTTGCTCCCACTTCTGTTTATGAGACATGGCTACAGGAGCCTCCTTGTTGTTCCTTGAGCTTATCAGGACCTTGGCATGTGCTGTTTCCTTTCCCAGTGTGCCATTTCCTGAATGACTTGCGTGATCTCTGTATTTCCGTCGGGGCTCTGAACAAGCCTCCTTTCCTCAAAGAGGCTCTTCCTGATTACCCTTTCTAGGGAGGGACTTGCCTCATCACACGGTAGCATCTCACTTCTGCTCTCAGTTCATCCCAGCTCATCACGAGCCAGTCAAACATCGCGTGATCATTTGTCTGTTTTCTCCCAATCCAGTCCCATGACAGCACAGACTTATTTTTATTTCATTTATTTTTTGTTACTTCTCTACTCCTCGGCACCTGAGACAGTGCCTGGCCCTGAAGACTTTATATTCTCGTTTTTAAAAGTAATACATTTTATTTTTGGATCTCAAATAATTCGTTTCAATAAAACAATAGCCCGTATTATATGTTAATGAACTTCTTTTTCTCTCTTTGTTCAATGAGGAGTTTTACTTTCCGATTCCATATACAACAGCAATGGCATAACATGCCGGTCTAAACCCAAGGTCTTGGCATTCTGACCTCCTTTCTCTGTGAATACTTGGGGCGTTTCCTGAGCACATTACGTTGGTCTGTCCGTCCCACCTGGAGTTGTCCACCGGGCAGCGCTGGATTCCAGGCATCTTCTTTGATCCGGCCTCAGCCCAGCATCTGTGCCTTGTGGTGAGTGCGGGAGAGATCCCCTGAGTGTTGCTCAATGGGGAGACTGGCTTCATTATGATGCATCCCCAGTGATACCCAAGCGCGACTTGGCGAGACTTCTTCTGGGATGATTAAAAGAAAGAAAGAAACGAACGAGAAGATCACACACTTCATTTGTAGCAGCTTTTCAGGCTGTTTTCTTTTCAGATGTTTATAAAAGAAGCCCAGGTGAGTGAGAGGGGTCTGTACCTCTTGAAACACAAAGTCAGAAACTATGAGAGACCATGTAACAAGAACAACAACAGGACAAAACAAACAAACAGACAAAATGTAGGTCGTTCAGTAGAGCTGAAATGTAGAGGTCGATGAGGTGTGGTGGCTGGTAGTGTGTGTGTGTGTGTGTGTGTGTGTGTGTGTGTGTGTGTGTGGTGGAGGGAGGGTGGACAGCTGACATGGAAAAATGAGGAGAATGAGGGTAGGCAGTGACCAGATGGTAATGCATCCACAAGAATTTTAAGTAAGAAAACCTTAAAGGAGTTTTAATGATTTTCAGAAGATCTCTGCAGTTGTATGTATTCTGGAGAAGGAAGCAGAGGGGCACAGCAAAGACATTAGGACTGGTGACAAAGCCACTAGAGTAACTCAGGGAAGACACTCAAAGGTAGCAATGTGGACAGAGAGAGAAATTATATCCTGGTATTTGAAGGAGCTGCAAGACATCTTCAAATGCTTCTGTTCTCTCAGGAGCAGCACATTGTTTACCCTTGGAGAAATGGACAGGAGGTGGAGAATTATAGCCTTATTTACCTCTTCAATGCCTGATAATTTCCCCCAGGGCACTGAAGTTCACACTATGCAGACAGAATGAACTCCTCCTTCTTCTTAGGCTCTGCTAGATGGCCCCACGAGGGACATGACCTATTAAGAGAGCTTCCTGCATGAAATTTCAGGCAGGTCAAGTTTTACAAGCCAGCCTCTCACCAATGTTCCTCAACCACAGTAACGAGGGCTGTGAGCTAGGGTCAGATGCACGCCGGGAGAATCCTCTACAGTTCAGCCTAGGCGGGCAGCGGACCAACCTGGAAATGAGAAAGACTTAGATGCAGACTGGTCACACGTTGTTTCAGAGGGCTGGCTGCAGGCCCATCACCCCTTCTCCAGGAGCCCCATTCTCCTGGGTCAGACCAGGGACCTGACCTGGACTTTCCTCTGAGCTGTGATTTCCTGCCAACCCATCTTTCTTAACATGTGCCTGCTGGAATAATTTGTCCCAAACCCACACACTTGAGATGACTGAGTTTTCTTTCACTTTTTTTCCCCTTTCGAAAAGCAGAACATCAGATGGCAGCCCTATGTGATCGTTCTCCACCTGCCAATTCCTCTTCCCTCAGCCTCTTCACCTTCCTCTGTTCCACTCCACGCCCTGTGTCCGCCCAGGCTCTACTTTCAGATGGTTTCTTACTGGGCTCGACCGATGGGAAGTAGTAACAGGAGACTGGAAAGTGCAGGAGAGGAGGGTCGGGAAATGACTGCCTCCTCCTCTCAGCACCGGCCCCCTCCATCCCAGCCCTCCTTCCAGACGGGATCTCCGTCCACCGCACCGGCCCCCTCCATCCCAGCCCTCCTTCCAGACGGGATCTCCATCCACCGCGCCGGCCCCCTCCATCCCAGCCCTCCTTCCAGACGGGATCTCCATCCACCGCGCCGGCCCCCTCCATCCCAGCCCTCCTTCCAGACGGGATCTCCATCCACCGCACCGGCCCCCTCCATCCCAGCCCTCCTTCCAGACGGGATCTCCATCCACCGCGCCGGCCCCCCTCCATCTCAGCCCTCCTTCCAGACGGGATCTCCATCCACCGCACCGGCCCCCTCCATCCCAGCCCTCCTTCCAGACGGGATCTCCGTCCACCGCGCCGGCCCCCTCCATCCCAGCCCTCCTTCCAGACGGGATCTCCGTCCACCGCACCGGCCCCCTCCATCCCAGCCCTCCTTCCAGACGGGATCTCCGTCCACCGCGCCGGCCCCCTCCATCTCAGCCCTCCTTCCAGACGGGATCTCCATCCACCGCACCGGCCCCCTCCATCCCAGCCCTCCTTCCAGACGGGATCTCCACCCACCGCACCGGCCCCCTCCATCCCAGCCCTCCTTCCAGACGGGATCTCCACCGGTGGCTCTCCCGTCCTTCCGACTCCTGCGGGTTCCAGCTCTCTTCCCCAGGGGCCTCGGCCCAAGTAGTTGCCACAGCTTCCCCCTGTTGCTGGTCTCTGGGTCACTCCTCCCCCTTTTCTTGCCCCCCTGGAACCCAGCTTGTCCCTCTCGAAGGGGTCGCGTCATGTATTTCTCTTCCTTTGAATCATCTCCGGTGAGTTCTGTTTCCAGCACAGTCTTGGACATGAGCACCATTTCGGGAGATCATGCTCGGTATCTGCACAGTTTGTGGGATTTTTCCTTCATGCTGAACTTTGGCAACATGAAAATTATAGGTCAGCACCCTGCCTGTGACAGCACTCGTGTATTTTCTTGTAGGCGCTCACCTAGCAGGGTTTGCCTTAATCCCTTAATAACTCACACGCGTGAGCGCTCTGCACCTTTTCCATGGCTAGGAGAGCTGACCTTGGGGTCCTCAGTCCTAAGTCACATCTTTCTATTTACTCTACCATAGGTCCCAAAGGTGAACATCACAGTGAGGATGTGGTTCTGGACTATTCTAGGGTGAAGAATTAACGTGACACGAGGGAAGCGGTTGCACGTTAATCTGAACTCTTCAGAGTGGGAGCCCAAAATTAAACTCGGATCCTGCCTGGAGGTCCCCCACCCTGTCTGAGCAACCAAGCAAACCATCTGTCTTACTCCCGTGTGAACAGCATACCGAAATCAGCCTCTTTATCAGTTTTGACAGGAAACCTAATCGGCGCGAACGTTGCATGGTTTTTATAGACTTGACTGAGGCTCGGGAAGTCGCAGAAAGCAGTGACGTCCCATCCTGCCCACACGTGGCCCTCCCCTCACTCGCGCTTCTCTTTTCTTCATAATCCCTCTCGATTTCCGCCCAGAAGTTCACACTTTCCCTTAACCAAGCAGAGTGGCTTCCCTCTCGTTCTGAAGCTTTAGCTGGTCTTCGATGGGGTTTCCCAGCGACAGATGCTGAGGCAGAGCTGCAGGCAGGGTTTTTTGGGGGTTTTTTTTGTATTTTTCTGAAGCTAAAAACCGGGAGAGACAGTCAGACAGACTCCCGCATGCGCCCCACCGGGATCCACCTGGCACGCCCACCCAGGGGGCGACGCTCTGCCCACCAGGGGGCGATGCTCTGCCGCGACCAGAGCCACTCTAGCGCCTGGGGCAGAGGCCAAGGAGCCATCCCCAGCGCCCGGGCCATCTTTGCTCCAATGGAGCCTCGGCTGCGGGAGGGGAAGAGAGAGACAGAGAGGAAGGAGAGGGGGAGGGGTGGAGAAACAGATGGGCGCTTCTCCTGTGTGCCCTGGCAGGGAATCGAACCCGGGACTTCTGCACGCCAGGCCGATGCTCTACCACTGAGCCAACCGGCCAGGGCCTGGGTTTTTAAATAGAGCGCTGATAGAAGATACAAGACAGTGAGGAAATAGCGTTGGGAAAAAAGGAGAAGCAGGTCCACACTGTGTTTGCAACGGGGCCAGGGGGTCGGGCGCTCCTTCCCGCTGGCCACGCCTGGCACAAGGAATGGGTTTTGTCTTTTTCGTCAGTCACTGATGGTGGGATGTCTCCTGGGAGGGGTTGTAATCTTGGGCAAAGTGTGTCCCTGAAATCAAAGGCATTTCTCAGGTAGAATAGCAGGTGAGGTTTCTAGCAGTTTGGGGATGGAAACATTGATTTTGAAGAAGGGACATGAATGATCGCGGTAGTATGGACTGCAGGCTGATGGACACCTTAGACCAGTGGTCGTCAACCTGGTCCCTCCCGCCCACTAGGGGGCGCTCCAGCTTTCATGGTGGGCATTAGCGGAGCAACCAAAGTATAAATAAAAAGATAGATTTAACTGCAGTAAGTTGTTTTATAAAGATTTATTCTGCCAAACTTAGCGAAAATCCGACATAAAGTACTTGGTAAGTAATTATTATTATATGCTTTAACTTGCTGTAACTCTGCTTTATAAATTTTATAAAGTAAAGTGACTTCCCTACTTTATAAATCACCATGACTGTGGAACTGGTGGGCGGTTGGAAAATTTTACTACTAACAGAGATACAAAAGTGGGCGGTAGGTATAAAAAGGTTGACTACTCCTGCCTTAGACCAATAAGCTCAGCAAGCTCAGTGTCTACCTCCAACAAGAATGTAATCAAACATCTTCACAGTAAGGAGTAGTCGCTCTCAAAGGAAAACTTTCAGATTATCTGAATCTCCACATCACTTACCCCCAATCGCATGACAGAGAAGCTGTAAAGACATGACCAGAAGACAAATACTCTTGCCCTTTATATAGTGCTCCTTCCAGGGCACTGTCCTCTGGGGTGGAGGCCAGTTCATGCCTTGCCTTCGAAGCCCACAGCCAAGGGCCAGGGATCCTGGAGTGAGAACCGGAGAGACCGTTTGCAGAGAAAGGTAATTTGATTATTTGGATGAGCTCCAGATTAAATCAATAACACCCCCACCTTCCTCGTGATTCTTTCTTCAGGGAGTGACCAGCTCCCTATCTGGAAGGCCTTTCTTCCCAAGACTACCTTAAAGAGCTTGCTCAAGACTCAAGTGGGAAAGGTGTCTTCTCCGTTCCCTAGGTATACTTGGCAGTGACATTACCTTTGTCTTAAAGTCCTACAACACTTCTGTAATGCCACCATCACACTTAGAGGAAGCCTCAGACTTTAATTTTATGCCTATGTCTCTTGACCTACAAATAAATTCAGCAGCTCAACATCAATATATTTTCCCTTTTCTGCCCATTTTTTTTAAATCCCGAATCAATAAATAGAGAAAGACCTGGCCTGTCGCAGCACAGTGGATAGAGCGTTGACCTGTAACGCTCGGGTCACCAGTTCAAAACCCTGGGTTTGCTTGGTCAAGGCGCATACAACAAACAAGGAATGAACCCCAAAGTGAAACAACTCTTGAGTTGATACTTCTTGCTCCCCTCCTTTGTGAAATCAATAAATAAAATCCCTAAAAAAATAAGTAGAGTTAGTAAAAGTGTGGATCTTTCATCTGATATTGCCTATGACACTAACAGATATTTTAATAGCTCATATTTAAGATAATTTAATTTATTTTTGCTAGCTAGCAATTCTGAAGGGAAAAATAAATTTTTAGGAAGAAGTGAAATATATGCGGTTTCAATTATCTGAAGAGGTAGACTATAGAATAAGCAATATTAGTTTAGATAGTAAAGTTCTATTTAACATTCCAGAGTTATTGACAATCACATTAAAATGATATTTTGATAAATGTATGCAATAGAGCATATATATATGTCTGTATAAATTAATAATTCATTTCAGTTCATTGTTGAGAATTATGTCTTTCCAACTAGATTGTTCGTCTATGATCTTTTAAATTTACCATAGTGTATAGCATATTTATTGGCACATAATATGCATTAAACATGTTAATTGGACAAATTATTGAGATCCAATGTTCTTCCATGGCCCCAGTATTCTCCTATTGTCTTGTTAATGTAGTGTTCCCCTCCGTCCAGCACCTCTCATACCTGTTGAAATTTACCTGAACTCGGTCTTTTTCTCAGTTCTAGAAACAGCTATAATGACAAATGTACTAATCCAGCTCATCTGGTAAATAGATTTGATGTCCGTGGCCTTAACACGAGTTGATATTACACTCACGCCAAGTTTGATGTGGGTGACTCTCATCTGCAAGGTTGTGACTCTACGATCATCAGCCTGTGGTTTTCGAGGTTACATGTCTGTCAGCCTCCAGCAGACAGAAGTGCAGAGAACATTGAGAACTGGCTTCAGAGATTTTTATGGACCAGGCTTAGAAGCAACGTTCATGCCCATAGCTTGCACATAATTAGCAGACTCCCTCCTGTGGTCACAGTTGGCTGCAAGGTGGGTATATTTCAGTGAATTGGAGGATGAGGAAACAAATGTTAAAAAGAGAAACAACCTCATCTCTTACCAAACAGAATTTAAAAGGAGAAAGATCGAGGTGGAGAGTTTCATGGGAAAAGGGTGTAGAAAGGCTTCACCTCCCACGAGCTCTCAGGGTACCTCTCCAGCCCGGGTCTCTCTCCTGAGCTTCAGCTCTCTATCCCACCATACCTTGACATCTCTACTGGGTTTCCCACGCGCCCTCCAAAGCTCCCCACTGTCCTCACAGCCCTACTGCATCTCTCAGATTTCTTCAGTAGTGAGGAGGGCAAGGTTAACATCCACTGAGCAGGATCCTGAAAAACAGGTTTTTGAATTGTTTTTTTCAAACCAACTTGCTCCCAAAAGACTTAGTGTGATAGTATGGATCACTTGTGTGATATTGTGATTTGCAATAAAATATATGCATATTTCATCTTCAACCAAAGTCCTAGCACAGAGCTCCTGAAACCCTTGGGATCTCCTAAGCGATGACCGGGATGAAGGCGTCTTTTGTGATGTTAATGTTGTGGCTTTTGCAAAGGCTCCTGGGTAACTTAAGGATAGGGGCTGACCCCTTCATTAGAAGATGGGAATTTTCAGCTGGTCTCTGACCTCTGGTGAGAGAGGAGGAGCTGAAGATGAAGTCCAGTCACCAGCGGTAATGATTGAATCCATCATGTCCAGGAATCAAAGCCTCCGTAACAAGCCCAAAGGCAGTTTGGGGAGTTTCCCGGTTGGTGAGCACAAAGAGATTTGGGGACAGTGACCAGCAGAGAGAGAGCATGGGAGTCTGAGCCCTATCCTTACACATTTCTCCACGTATCTCTTCCCTCTGACTGTTCCTGAGTTCCATCCTTTTACAATACAATTCCTGAGTTCTGTGAACTGCTCTAACACGTTCTTTGAACCAGAGGAGGCAGGGGGGCGGGAGGGGGGAGGTGCCACTGGAATCTTTGATCTCAAGCTGTCCGGTCTGAAGGTAATGTCAGAATCAGGTTGGACTCTAGGACACACAGCTGGTAGAGGATAATCGCTTGGTATTGTGGGAACTGCCCCCCCCCCTCACTCCCCCCCTCTCAGCCTCCATTGGAACATCAGAGCTGGTGATCAGAATCTTAACTACCCTTGAGGGTTGCCTCAGGCACTGCTTCCAAGAATCTGATACATCACTTAAGATTTGTAAGATCCGCAGTTAATGGGAAGGTTGCTGAGGCAAAGGAAGAAAGGTGTAGCTTCAGTGGCAACACGGAGTGTGGACTCGCAAACGTTAGCAGGGAGCCACGGATGGCCGAGGCAGACCAGGCAGCGCTTCCGCGAAACTCGACTGAGAGACGCCTGTGTTGGACAAAGAATTCTGTCAGCTTTCTTCCTATGGATAAAAATCAAGATGTGCAGGTGGTCTAATTTCGCTAATACATGCGCCATGAAATACAAATTAAAACAATAAGGAGACAGGATTGTGTGGGATACTTAGATACTTCAGAGTTTGGCAAAATGCGAACATTTGTCAAATATCAGCAGAGAGAACCCTGGTGTGTGTTATTCTCTGCTCTCTTCCCTGGGTTAAAAATATCCTATAATAAAATGTTTTTGTAATTACAACTGAAAAATACATGCCTCGTGCCGTTCTTTTTGGAGGTTGAAATCAGCAGGATCAGGTACTGACCACAGATGGAAGCCACCTCCTCCCTTTTATTCAGAGTTTGAAATCTTGGCTGTGCCAGTTGTCAGAAAACAAAGTGTGGAACTTTTGCAAGCAGTTATTACAAATTGGCAAGCCTGATCTTTGTACATTGGGGGGTTGATTTGTCTCCTATGATATATGTTTTTCTTTGTGGACTGCCTGATTGAATTTCTTAAAAACACGAACGTTTCCCCGACAATGCAAATTTGGCAGGTCGGAATATTGGTCTTGTCTCATGACCTCTTGACCTTTATGTGTGCTAGTTAATCCGTGGAAGAACTGATTATTTGTTGGGAATTGATGGTTACCTCAAGCAGCAAGTCTGATGATAATCTTTCTTGGTGTTTCTAGAGAAATGGAGTGATTGCTTCTTTGTATAAAAATGTTACAATTTATACAGGAAATATCTTAACAAATGCATATATCAAATATGGAACTTGACATAACTTTATCATTGAAAAAAAAATAAAATAAACAACAAAGCACCTAGAGGTAAAACTGAGCCCAACTCTTAAAACTGGTGAAGTCAAATTCTGCATTGCAGCTACCTGAAGCATGGATCTGGTTCGTAAGGTTAGATAAGCGCCTATAAATTAGGAGTGCCGTTGGGTGCGAGTAACCGAACGCCCAGTTCGTAGCCGTTGATGCATAAAGACACTTGGTTAACCCACAAAGCACAGCACCTGTAGATAAAAAGCCTAACCTGCTCAACCAACTCGACAAAGCCCAGGATCTTTCCGTCTTTCGGTTCTGCCATCCCCAGCGTGATGACTTGCCATTGTCACCATGGTAAGTTGGTTGATGCAACAATATCGTGACTGCTTTCAAAGGAGGCGGGAGGCAGGGGCTGGAGGAATCAGAGGAAGGTGTGAGAAAGGAATGAAAAACCAACCCTTTCCCGCCATGGCTCATTTCTTTTGTCAGCAGAGGGATAGCTTTTATAAAACCTTCCAAGCCGACCTGGTCCATGATTCATTGCCTTGTTATAGGGCAGGTACGGTTCTAAGCACCTGTGTGTCGTAGCCTCCGGCTGGTCTCCCTGCCTTCCCTCTAGCCCCTCTGCAATCAATCCTGCACACAGTGGCTTAAAAACGTCAATAAGATCACAAACTCCCCGCGTCGAAGCCTCCAGTGGCCTTCCTCTACCGTGGAGTCAAATCCATGCTGCTTCCTGGGTCTCCATGAGTTCTGGCCCTTTCTCTTTCCAGCAGCATTCTCGCCCCCTTTTGCTTCAGACACCTGTCATTATTATTATTATTATTATTATTATTATTATTATTTTGCTTTGTCTTAAAGCACAAGGCTCAGCGTCAATATTCCATTTGCTTAAGCAGTTCTTCCCTGTGACCTTTCTTTTTGTCTTTCAAATCCCTTCCAAAATAAGATCTTTTCAAGAGGAATTTCCTGATCAATAGCATGTAAAACCCATACACATACCTTTTAACCTAGCCCCAGTGCATGCCTTATTTTTTCAGATAAAAGTGTTGCTGTCTGTGATTACATTGCTTGTTTCTCTGCCCGATGTTTTTATCCCCACGAGAGGATAAACATCATAAAAATAGAGACTTTAGCCTGACCAGGTGGTGGCGCAGTGGATAGAGTATAGGACTGGGATACAGAGGACCCAGGTTCGAGACTCCGAGGTCGCCAGCATGAGTGTGGGCTCATCAGGTTTGAGCAAGGCTCACCAGCTTGAGCCCAAGGTCGCTGGCTTGAGCAAGGGGTTACTTGGTCTGCTATAGCCCCCCCCTCCCCCATCAAGGCACATATGAGAAATTAATCAATGAACAACTAAGGAGCCACAACAAAGAATTGATGTTTCTCATCTCTCTCCCTTCCTGTCTGTCTGTCCCTCTCTCTATCTCTGCCACAAAAAAAAAAATTGAGACTTTAATAATGATCATCCCTTCCTGTGGGACTGGACCAGTCCTGTCACCCATTCTGACTCCCTCAGTAGATGTTGAAACTGCATTAGATCCTCACAACCATACTAGAAGGTGGGTGTCGACTGCCCTTAGTCTCACAAAGGCTGGCACGAAGAACGAGAGAGAGTCATTTTCTTACGATGACAGGCCACAAGTCAGCAGAGCTGGGATGTCAACCCATCCTTCTCTCTCACCTCTCAGCTCTTCCAAGGTGAAAACCTGTTCTAAGCCACTCCTGAGGTTATCAACTGCTCTCAAGTTCTCCGTTGCATAGCTATGCCTTCTGTACTGGCTCTAAGATAATCTTATGGGAGGCTTCTCTGTCTGCCCCTCCTTTTGGACACCGTTGGGTTAACCTTGAAGCTTTCCCCACCCCACCCCAGCCCACCCGACCAATACAGGCACAAAACAACATCATTCAAGTTAGATGGTCTGAGTTTGCTGTGTTGAGATTTACTTTGGCGAAGATCCAGGTGCCTGATTCTTTTCTTTCTCAGTTCTATCTTTAACCTTCTTTCTCTTTCAGTTTTGCATTCCATCTTACACTTATTCTATCTTGTTGTATTTTATAGGTCTTCTTAGGCTCCCTTAAATCCTTAGTATAGGGTGGGCATGAGAACATAAATAGTTAATGGTGTATTTCTGAAGGAAGATTGTATCTATAATATCTCACTCTATAAATCAAATTTCATGAGCATTCCATTTGGAACTCTTTATTATACAGAATTTAAAGCACACACCTACCAACAAAATAAAGTACTAAACCCCCATTCAAACATCACCCAACTTCAACAACGCACGTCTGCCTCCGTGGCCCACCTCCATTCTGTCCTCCCCCCTTCCTGTTTACCTGTAAAATTCACTCATTTTGAAATGTGTAACATACCATTTTGACATTCATTATTCTTACTACTTCAGAAAGTACCCTAGTATCCCGTTCCTACTACTCCAGAAAGTACCCTAGTATCCCGTTCCTACTGCTCCAGAAGGTACCCTTGTATCCCGTTCCTACTGCTCCAGAAGGTACCTTAGTATCCCGTTCCTACTACTCCAGAAAGTACCCTCATATCCCGTTCCTACTACTCCAGAAAGTACCCTTGTACCCCGTTCCAGTTCATCTCTTGCCCTAACAGAAAAAAAACCCTGTTTTGAAGCTTTCCTCAATAAAGTAGTCTTATTCATCCTAGAACGTCAATACAATGACAAAACCCCTCTTTTTTTGAGTGTCTGACTCCTTTTGCTCCTTTCTGGCCTCTACGAGTAGTTTATTTCTTCTTTACTTTCAGAAATAGGTTGTGTAAATTTGATGTTAATAACACCAAATCTTCCTTGAACATTTGGTAAAATTCCCCACCAAAACCACTTGGGCCGGACACTTCCTTTGAGGTGAAGTTTTGACAGTTGGTTTACATTTCGGGGTAGACAGAAAGTGATTCCTGTGTCGGTGTCTCAGGAAACTACCTCATTTCATCTATGTTGTCAGCTTCACTGACATAAAATTGCTCACGGGATTCCCTTTTAATCATTTGATAAAAGCAACCTGTAACAACGATCCTTGCATTTCTGACGTCGATCACCTGGGTTCTTTCCCTTTTATTTCTTTATTTGTTTCACTTGGAGTTTACTAGTTCTATTACTCTTTTAGTCAAAGGAACGGCTGCTGGGCTTTGTTGCCCATTCTCAGTTTGACTGATTCCTGCTCTTATCTCAGTTATTGCTTTTGACTTACTTCCAGTCCTTTTCTTTTCTAGTTTTCATCTAGTTTCTGAAGGTGAAAATTTAGATAACTGGTTTTTAGACCTTTCCTCATTCCTAATAGAAGCAATGGAAGCAATAGACCCCCCCCCCAAGATCTGCGGCTCGAGGGGAAGAACAGGAAACCCAAGCAGTGAACCCTGTGGGCGAGCCCAAAGGGATGTGCGAGGGGCAGCAGTGGAAGGAGGTGGTTGGGGCTGGTGGTGGCATGCTGTCCTCACTACAAGAGGAGGGAAAGGAGAGGATGGAACGACTCAGTAAAAACATACATCTGTTGCCTGACCAGGTGGTGGTGCAGTGGATAGATTGTCGGACTGGGATGTGGAGGACCCAGGTTCGAGACCCCGTGGTCCCCAGCTTGAGCATGGGCTCATCTGGTTTGAGCAAAACTCACCAGCTTGAGCCCAAGGTCGCTGGCTTAAGCAAGGGGTTACTTGGTTGGCTGGAGCCCCCTGGTCAAGGCACATATGAGAAAGCAACCAATGAAAAACTAAGGAGCCGCAGCGAAGAATTGATGTTTCTCATCTCTCTCCCTTCCTGTCTGTCTCTCCCTCTCTCTGACTCTCTCTGTCTCTACCACAAAAAAATAAAAATAAAAATGTACATCTGTAGATTGAAAGCAGAGAGTGTGTCCATCTGACGGCTGACTTTTTCTTTTCAGTAAACACAAGGGAACATTGTCACCAACTGAGTGAGTGGCAAAGAAGAGGGGGAGGGTTGTGAGCGAAAAGGAAATGATGGAACAGCCGTCTCAGGGAGTGGGGAAGGGAATTCAGCAGTGAAGGGTAACCGACGCAGCAGGCTGGTAACAGCTGTGATGTTTACATCTGTGATTTTCTTTTTTACTTAAAACTCAGTGGCTTATGTGACAATATGAAAAAGGTAGATTATAAGGATTCAGGTAGGGCTAGAGTTTGCCAGGTGACCAAGGCACTGTGATGGAGGTGTGTGTGTGTGTGTGTGTGTGTGTGTAGAAACTGAGACTATTTGCAAGGAAGTGATGACACTACTGAGCCATGGACTCTGGCTGGGCAGTTGAGAAAGTGAAGATGCGGATTGGAAGCCACAATGAAATTCAAGGGCGAAAGGACCGCATGTGCTGGTTACAGAGTCAAACTCTTCACGTTGGTTCTGAGTCCCTGGAGGCAGCAAAGCAGAGGCGTAACCGTGGAAGGCAGTAGACGACGGGCAGCTGGAAGTGTCTCCAGAGGCGATGAACAGAGGGACGGAGAGGGCAGGGTGCTCTCGGAGCCACTGGTCCAGATGCCTCCAGCCCCAAGAATGTCGGCAGGGAGAATGGGAGAGATGAAACGGGTACGACCTCACATCTTCAATAACTGGGGGCGGGGAGTGACTGGCAAGTTGATGGACAGCAGAAAGGAGAAGGGTGAGGGAGGGACAGCGCTAAGCAGCATGAACTTTAAACAAGAAAACTCCTGGCAGGAGGGAGCGGGTCGAGAGCCTGGAGGTGGCAACGCCCTGGAGAAGAAGGGAAATAAAAGCTGGAAGGACTTCCCAAGCCTGCGGTCTTCGAGCTACGGAGGAAAAGCTCAGACTCTGCGTGGTTGGCCCTCAGCAGCACCAGGGCTTGCCGACGGCATCCAGAACCAGGTAGAACCGGACAGAGCCAGGTAAGGAACGTTCCAGGAGCAGGGTGAAGTTAGAATGGAGATCACTTCTATTTTGTTATATTTAACTGAGTGCCATTGGTTAATGGTTTTCAAGCGTACGTCTCTATGATACACCATCTGTACATTGCGTGGTATGTCCACCACCCGAAGTCAAATCTTTTTCTGTCACCACATATTTGGTCCCCTTTCCCCACCCCACCTCTTCCTTCCAGCAACCACAATACTGCTGTCTGGGTCTAGGAGTTTCAGTTTTACATCCCCCATACGAGTGAAATCATGTGATTCTTAGCTTTTTCCTGATTGACTTACTTGGCTTAGCATGATATTCACAAGGTCCATCTGCATTGTCACAAAGGGCATTTTTTTTTTTTTTTCCATTTTTCTGAAGCTGGAAACGGGGAGAGACAGTCAGACAGACTCCCGCATGCGCCCAACCGGGATCCACCCGGCACACCCACCAGGGGCAACGCTCTGCCCACCAGGGGGCGATGCTCTGCCCATCCTGGACGTCGCCATGTTGCGACCAGAGCCACTCTAGCGCCTGAGGTAGAGGCCACAGAGCCATCCCCAGCGCCCGGGCCATCTTTGCTCCAATGGAGCCTTGGCTGCGGGAGGGGAAGAGAGATACAGAGAGGAAAGCGCGGCGGAGGGGTGGAGAAGCAAATGGGCGCTTCTCCTGTGTGCCCTGGCCGGGAATCGAACCCGGGTCCTCCGCACGCTAGGCCGACGCTCTACCGCTGAGCCAACCGGCCAGGGCCACAAAGGGCATTTTAAAGTCATCTGATTAGCAATCTTAATTCCCCGTCCTCCCAACCCCCCGCCTTGAGCACATAACACAACATATTCACAGGTCCGTCCGGATTAGGATGTGGGCACCTTTGAGGGGTTAGTGTGTTGCCCGCCATCGTGTTTTGCCCAAGATGAAGGGTGTGCACAGCCATTTAACGGAGCCAAAGCAAGTGGAATGGTAGGTGGTGGAAGCAGGAGAGGTGAGAGGGAGGCAAGTAAGCTACTGAGCTTCTACTTGGTTTCTGGGGAGAGAAGCGCAGTGGCCCGAGAACAGTTCTGGGACCTCGACGCCCGAGATGGGACCATGCTGTAGAGCAGTGGTTCCCAAACTCTGCTAAGCGTCCGATCTCCCGGAGATGGTGTTTCCCCCTCTTCCCTCCCCATTTCTGATCCCATAGATCAGGACAGGAGCCTACACCTCACATTTAAAACAACGTTCTTGGTGACATTAATGCTCTTTATCCAGAAGCTGCATTTGCATAACCATAAGGCTTTGCTTCAAAAATTCTGTGACAAGACTCATTTTGTTTCTGTGTACATGTGTATATTTTGTTCTTTGTGTTTCTATTTTTGGGTTCCAAGCATGGACTTCAGAGTAAATCTTAAATGCCAGCCCCACCAGTAATATATTGTGATGCTCTGTGACTTATTGTCCCCATCTGTAAAGTGGGCATAATGATAGTCCTCAGTGAAAAGAAGTTATGAGGATTAAATCAATAATTGAAAGCACTGGCTACTGCTATATATAAAAATGTTGGCTATTATTTAAGAACTTCATCAGCCAAGAAAGAAAAGGAACTGGAGGTCTTTATAAGAGAGAGAGAGATCATTCAGGGACTTGGTTACACAGGTGATAGAAAAGCTGGTAGGACAAGATTAGTGACAATGGAGAATCCCTGCTACCTGGGGGACAGAGGCCCCAGGAGATGTTTCCAGAGCTCAGATGTGACCATAGTGGGAACCATTCCATAGGAGCAGAGTGGGTACAAGTTGACTTAATCATAGATCTTAGGGATGAAAAAGAGCAAAAGAAAAAGCCTTCTTTCAGAGTCCCATGCTTCTCGGTTACCTCATTTGTTTCAGCTCAAATGTGGGTTCAGGCAATTCCCATTCATTTTCCTCTCTTGGAACAATGAACTCAGAAACAACATTTAGCGCAGACACCGAGAGAACATCTCCTCCCACGTGCAGTCTGTGCCTGTGCTCAGTTCTGCACAAAGACACTGGGACTGCCGGGGCTCGTGCTGGAATCCTCAGGCGGCTCTGGGCCT
Organism: Saccopteryx bilineata; assembly: GCF_036850765.1. Classification (NCBI taxonomy): domain Eukaryota; kingdom Metazoa; phylum Chordata; class Mammalia; order Chiroptera; family Emballonuridae; genus Saccopteryx; species Saccopteryx bilineata. Next base: position 388,941,531 of record NC_089491.1, on the reverse strand, counting down.
GCGCGCTGGGGCTTCCTGGAGAGAGGCCCTCGCAGCACTCGGATGAGGCCAGACGGTGCTCAGCGTGATGCATCCCGCGGAGCAAACGAAAGAAAACACTAAGAGGCGGGTACTGGATCAGTCTGGGACTGGGGGGGGGGGTGTTTTCTGTCTCATTGGTTTTCTTGAATATGCTTCAGAAAGATGGTTTCTCCCCACATTGGCTTTGCTTTATTTCATGGGGGGAGAAAAGTGGCTCCTTATGTCATTATGTGAGTAACACGCCTAGGCTATGCCGTGTCTTTTACACAGAGTGTACGTTCCCTGGTGCTAGGGCTCATATCAGAGAACGAAGCCGCGCACGTGGCCCGTGGGAAAATAAAGACAGTGGCGTTGAGGAATGCTGTCCTCCACCAATGCCCTCTCAAGGACAGCTGCCAATGGACCTGAGCAAGCTGGGCTGGACCTGACACAGACAGTCCTGGTTAAAGGAGACCTGCTATGGTTCAGACCAAACAGGGCGCAGAAGATGAGACTGAAAGACGTCATAAGACACAAGGGGATTTGGACACGTGGATTCGCTCGCACCGGACGCAGGCAGGCTGGGAAACACCCTTCCCACTACTGACTTCTTGTAATAGCGCGACTGATAATAAGAAATACATATTTGGGTATTTCTTATCCAAATCCCTGCCACAAAGCTCCTAAAACCCTTAGAATTTATTAAGTGATACAAATCATAAAAGCACCTGTAGTTGTAGAGATCGAGCCCCTCTCAACCACAACGAGGAGAGAGGTTCAGGAGGTGACTTTGGGGAAGAGGATGGGAGCTGGGAGCTGGTGGCCAGAGGAACCTACCACGTGATCAGGGGGTGGGAACTTTCCGCTTTCTGCCACCCCCTCCCTTGACCTTCTGGGAGAGGAGAAGGACCAGAGATCGCGTTTAACCACCAATGGCCAGTGAGTTAAACAATCTTGCCTATGAGATAAAGCCTGTATGAAAATCCTAACTGAGGGGCTCCGGCGAGCTCCCAGGCTGGTGTCAGCATGGAGTCGGGAGAGAGGAACACCCACGAGGGCGCAGATCTTAACGCTCCAACCTCCACGCTGGGCTCTGCCCCGCGTTTCCACCTGGCTGTGCCCGACGTACATCCTCTGAAATAAACCAGTAATCCCATAAGTAAAACTGTCCTCTCGAGTTCCGTGAGCCATTCTAGCCAACAGTGACACCTTAGGAGGGGTTTGGGGGAAACCTCCGACTTCAGTCAGGGTGACGCCCTTGTCTTGTGACTGGGTGTCTGAAATGGCAGTCTTTGGGGACTGAGTCCTCCACCTGTGGGGTCGGTGCTAACTCCGGGCAGAGCTGAGTTTAACTGGTGTCAGAAAATTAGAAAATGGCTTGGCGTGGAAAAAAAAAAAAAAAAAAGATCCCGTATGCATTTTGTGACCAGACCGGAAGTACTGCCTACGTAGGAAGAAGAGAAGAGTTTTTTTATAAATTTATTTTTACACCTTTCAATGGGCAGCCTTCGGCAGGGAGGCGTTGAATAGCATCTTGAGACTGACAGGCAGACAAGAGGAAATTCTGTTTGGCCTGTGTTTGGGGAGAATCTCTGAACCTCCAAGCAGAATCCTCTTTATCTTGTGGCCGTCTGTGAAAGTAGGTTCTTTTCCCCGCTCCCACAGATGTTGGAATCAGCCTTGTCCTTAGAGAAGGGGAATGGAGAAATTTCTTGATCAATATTTCATTTCTATAAATTCCATCCTCTTTCCTCCTCCGGGCCCGGCCCCACCCTTTAGTGACGTCACTGACTAGGAGGAGCTGCGTTCCCCGCGCATGCGTCCCAGTCACCCATCGCTGGCTCTCCGCTCTCAGCTGCCAGACCGCCGGTGCCATCGTGGACCTCCCCCCCACCACGGCCAAAGGCCCCGTCTCCCTGCCCAGGCCCTGGCTCTGAGGCTGGGCTCGCACTTGGCTTATATGTCCCACTCCTCCCACTTTGAAATGGACTTTCCGGGGTCAGACCCGCATCGTCCTTCACGTCACTGCAGTTTCAGGCCTGGACTCTCCGCTTCCTTCTGTTGCGTCCCTCGGCCTTACCAGGAGGCGAACACTTGATACTGATCTAAACATTTCCAGCGATGGTTGCAAGGACTAAATGCAATGCTTTTACTTCCTGGTTTCTAGGTTTTTCTTTCTGGGAATAGAAAAAAAAAATGTAGCGGGCGTATGCTGGAAACAGAAACCTACCTGATGGAAGTGGGGAGGTTCAGCCTCTCATCTACTCTGGCTGCTCCCCAATAGTTTAAAGACATACGTGCACTTTAGGGAAGTGATGTCCAAGGGCCACGGGGTGAGCTTTTCTTTCCTTGGCCACTCTGATTCGATCGACCTGAGTGACACCTGAAACCAGTGATTTGAACTAGCACTCCAAATAATTTTTACTAGCAAGACAAGGTGTGTTCAGTGAGCACCGGCTCTAAGATCTGACCTCAAAGCTCCCCCTACCCACGCAATGCCACATGCAAACCGGAGAGCTTCAAGTCCTGTCCTCTGGACGGGGCTCGACCCGGTTAGGTATAGAGCCACAGTAAGAAGACTCGAGATTGCATGAGGGAACAGTTACACTGAAAATGGGCACGGGAGGTCTTACATCACACCTACAGTTTTGTATTTAAATTGTTTTCTGGGTTTTATTTTTCCTGGTATGTTTTTTTAAAAAATTGTGATTGGTTAATACTTTACATACCATCTTTCTTATGCATGAGAGTTTTGTTTTGAAAGACTAGAAATCGATCAGTTCACATCCTACGTGTTCTCTCTCAGTTGTTTGTTAGGAGTCCGTGTCCGAGAAAGGCTGGAGCAGCATTTCGCGTGGCCTTGAGTTGAGTTGCATGACGCCTCCGGACAAGACCGTGAGCTCTGAAGCCGAAAGCCCGCTTCCCACTGATCTGCTGTCAGACCTGCAGGCATATCGCTTCATCGCTGCGCCTTTGTTTCTTACACCTGAAATGCCAGCTGGGGATGTGGTAAGCCTTACTTCAAACGGCGGTTGTGAGGATCTAAAGAAGTTTTTAAAAAGTCTGGGATTTTGCAACAGAATTGAATGACAAGATAACCTGGACATGTTTTCTTTGAATATATGTACCCTGATTTATTGATGTCACCCATTAAAATAAAAATCTATTTATAAAAAAAAAGAAAATATGAAAATATGAAAAATAAAGAGAATAAAAGTCCAAAAAAAAAAAAAAAAAGATACGAGCTGCAAAAAAAAAAAAAAAGTCTGGGATTTCGGAAAGCATCTGAACACTGCTCTTACAGTTTCCCACTCTTCTGCTCTCGGCAGGTACCCTACACGTCGTACCTGGGGAGACATCCAAACCCAACTGGGAAGGGCTGTTTTTGTAAACCCCGAGCTAGAGTGGGCCGCAGTAATCATCACAAGACTGGCATTTCCCTAGAAATGGGACACAAGACATTGTCACTGAGCTTTGTTCTGTTGCAAGGCCCGGCAGCATCATGGTGACCAGGCGGGGACCGATGGGTGGCTCCCTCCACTGCCCTCAGCCACGCCCTGGACTCAGGTCGCCCCTCAGCTCCCAGGCCCGCCTGGCGGCCATGGGCTGGAGTTCCACAGCTCATCCTTGCTGAAAGAGGAGTGTCTTTCAGCCACGTTTTCTTTGAGAGGGCGCTGCCTTCAGATGTCATATTTGTCTTTTAACAGCCATGAGACCACACCAAGACTCGCGGCCCTCAGCAGTTTGCGAGGCCGGCAATATTCCCGGCCACTGTGTTTTGAGTTGAGTTTCCAGAAGGCAGCAGTTTGTCAGGAACAGCTATTTTACTTAATGCTGACATTTTTTAGGGAAAAAAAATAGTGTTTTCCTGCATTTCCCGGAATACCCACAAACTTCTGGATTCACAGTCTGCTGAAAAGGTCTTCTTTCCTTTCCCTCTGGGGATCCCTGCCACAGCTACAGGGGGGGCTGGCTGGTCCCAGGAAGGACCGGAGTAGCCCAGTGACCAGGCAGGTGCACAAAGACTCTTATAGTAGAAGTATTAGTATCACTGATTTTTAAATTTCTGGAAAACCGAGCACAGTGCTTGAAACAGCCACCAGCAGTTGACGGTTTGGCCAGAACAGACTCGCCCCCGTTCTTGGTGTTTCTTGCTGAGTGATCCGCGGTGGGCTCACGCGAGGCTGTGGGCACGCGGCACTCGGCTGCCGCAGCACCGACCTGCATCCCCAGAGCCGCCCAGGGATGGCCCAGACCGGGGCTCTGCAACTAGCCCTCGACTCTTGTTGTCTCCTGGATGCACTGCCCCTGTGGACATTTCTGTCTCCCTCTCAAATCTCTCCCCAAGTCCTCCCTGGCCAGAGAGAATGGCTGTATTTCCATGGAGCCAGCCTCCAACCATTTCCCTGAAGTTTGCTTTGCTTGGTGGTCCAGCCAGTACTTATTATTAAAAAAAGAAACAAAAACCATTTTTTCCCCTACAAAATCTAGAGCCATTGAGGGCCCCCTCACAACAGCGCTTTCTTCCTATTGGCATGGGAGAGAAAATGAGAAGCACGGAAATTTAATATCTTTGCATTATGCAGATCTGATTTAATCAGAGGTGAGGGGGAAGTGCAGTAAAAACTAGTTTCATTAAGTTTGTGACTTTCAGGCTGTATGTCAATTATTGCGTTACCATGGCCACCAGCAGCAACAGCCCCCGCACCGTGGTCTCCCCACGGAGAGAATCGCAGGCAACGGATAAAAGGCAAGGCGGCATTTCTCCTTTTGCACATTTTCCCCGTGTTGGAGGTTTCTGGAGGCAGTGAATCAGGAGTCTTGCAAGAGTCTTGCTAATTCCTTTTTTTGGAAGAAAGCCAGCCAAGAATGTGAGGGAAAGAAGAGGCCCTGTCTGTCTTCTGTTTTTCGCGATTGTTCCGAAAGGCCTTGCATAGGCTCCACCGGGGCGTGAAGGCAGAAGCATCAAATCACCAAGGTGGGGTGTTAGTACGCCGCTGACGGCTCCAGATGCAGGTGTCCGCACACTGCCTGACTCGTGGACACTGGGGGGGAACTGGCCAGCTCTCCATAGGACAGGGGGAGACAGTGGCTGCTCTGATAGACATGACACTAAGCAGGTGTGACTGTGCTTGCCATCTGGTCGGTACCCATTCCCATTCTTTCCTACAGGCTGTGCTTTTACTGACAGAATTCCCAGCTAAACCGCTCACTCCCAAGGGCCCCTTGAAGCTAGAGGTGACCACGTGACACATCTCTGCCTGATGACCATTAAGTGGAGGCTGCCGAACAGATGCTCAGTGACAATGGATAATGTCAAAAAAACAATCTCTCTTAAGGTGGAAATTTATACGTGACTTTAAGGAGTTTTCTACCTACTGAAATGAATGTATCTAGTTTAAAGAGATATGCAGCAACCAGTTCCCTCTCTCTCTCTTTCTTTCTCTCTCTCCTGGTCTTTAAAATCCACTCAGCTGAACAGAACTAGATTCTGAGGTCAATAAATATTTGACTAACCACAGTGTGTCACTGCTGCCTGGAGAATTCTTCCGCCTTATCTGTTGATTAGGTTTTACACTCAAATTTAGTTCAGTGGCATTTCAACGGAGGGAGAATATTCTGTTGTCTAATTCAGCCTAATATTCAACTCCAACTCAGGTGTCTGCTGCCAGTCCGCTCCCGCTGGAGACTCATGTGACACGGGCCTCTTCCTCTAATTCACAGAAGTAGCCTCCATTCATGCTTGCCCATTCGTCTCGCATAGAGTTCGCGTTCAATGTTGATTTCACCTGTGTGACTCTGGGCCAGTCGTCGAATCTGATGGGGAGATGATATAGAATGTAGTATAATGTCTGAGACAGAGCAGGAACTCATTCAGCTGCAGTTTTTTTATTTTATTTTATGGTTGTATACACTTTTTTGACTATCTAAATATCTTGAACACTTCAGGAAGAATTTTTGTAAGGGAGGCAATATCGTAAGGTGGTCAAAAATACTACTTTGCAGAGAGGAGTCCCAGGCTTACCCCCAAATTCTACCAGCCTCCGAGATGTCCCCCCACCCCAGTGATAGTCACAGTAGTTTCGTCCGTGTTTACGGGTTCCTTCCATGGAATTGTAGTAAGTTTGTGTGTCCAACAGAACACAGTGTATCAGTGAGTGATTTCTGGAATTAGCATATAAAGGCACTGAGTTTCCTACCTCGTCTGTCTCTTGGATTGCTCACTCTGGAGAAAGCCAGCTGCCACATTGCCGAAATATCAAGGCATCCCTTACAGACACCCACATCGGTGAAAAACCGAGGCCTCCTTCTGCAAACCAGCACCAGCATGCCATCCACAGGAAGGAGTCAGTCCTCTTAGAAACGGACCCGTTAGGCCCAGCTAAGCCTTCACATCACTGCAGCCCCAGCTGAGATCTTGATTGTAACCTCGTGAAAGGTCCTGGGCCAGAAGTGCCACTTATCTACTTGTGAACTCCTGACCTAGGTATCGTGGGAGATGATAAACGTCTCTGATTATCTGAAGCGTCTAAACTGTAAAACAATGTGCTATGGAGCAAGAGGTAGCTAATCTACTACTTATGTTAGTAGTATGGGGTAGTTGTTTATAAGCCTTAATCTTCTGATTTGCAAAGTGAGAAGAATACTAACACTTCCCCCCAAGTGTTAATAGGATGCAATGAGTTCATAAGCACATAGCAATTATAAAGGCACCTCACCCATAGGAGTGATCAGGAAGTAGTAGCACTGTTATTGATGATAAAAAAAAAAACTTCCTGATTCCTATTGTGCATCCAGCCCTGGCCTTTTGAAGGACATTATAAAGTTGACCTCTTGTTTAAAGTGACTTCTGTCTACACCAGTAGGAACATTCGCCACAAAAGACAAATCATTGGATGATTCAGGAATTGTCTGGACTCCAAGGATCTTCTGAACCAAGGAACTCTGTGGTCAGATGTAATTTAGGCAAAACGCCCAACTGTTCTTTGCCTTAAGAATGCAGCTGTTTACCTAACAGCTGCTGTAGAAGCCCCGTGGAGGTGAGTCTATAAGATAAAGTCTTGTGGCAGCCCAGTTCAGGAATTAAATTTCCTTTAGATTTCCAAAACTGTAGAGAGCAGAAATACTACATCATTTCCACTCACTTTTTAATAAAAAGAAGGACATGTGTTGTTATTGTTGTTGTTGAATGATGGGAATATCTAAAACTTAAGCACAGCTTTTCATCCAGGGCAATCCTGAAACATGACATTTAGCTAGCCTCCTTCGGAATTCCTCTGTACAGGGCGGTCTGTAATTTAGTTCATTAACAGGAAGTGTTAGAAGGACCCCCTTCATCAACATCTGTGCAGATACCCAGCTGGCTTCCAGGTCCACTGTCTGGAGCTGTCCTTCAGAAGTGCATCACTAATTATTGCATTAGCTTCTACCCTTAGGATTTTTGTTTTTGTTTTAGTTTTGAGAGAGAGGAGAAGCATCAACTTGTAGTTGCATCACTTTAGTTGTTCATTGATTACTTCTCATACATGCCTTAACCAGGGGGCTTATGCCAAGCCAGTGACCCCTTGCTCAAGCCAGCGACCATGGGCTTTAAGCCAGTGACCTTGGGCTTTAAGCCAGTGACCTTGGGCTCAAGCCAGCAACCCAGCACTCATGCTGGATAAACCCACACCCAAGCCGACAATCTCAAGGTGTCAAACCTGGGACCTCAGCGTCCCAGATCAATGCTCTACCCACTGCACCACTACCAGTCAGGCCACCCTCAGAATTTTCTTCAAGAATTTAAGAGCTCTTAGAATGTCTTGTCTGTTGAAGCTCCCACTGCTTTTCTTCAGTGTAGATAAATGCTGCAGAATGGAAAAAAAAATGAATTCTCCACTGTCATCTCTATTGCACACTGAGCACCTAAGGACCCCCAGTCTGATCTTAGCCCATTAAAACACACAGTCTAAATAGGCTTTGTTTTATGAACATGTGATAATGACAATGCCCGTTTGTAAGAAGCTTCTCCACACCTGAAGATCAGAAGCCTTTGCTCACCTGGGTGATCCCCTGAGGATGCTCTTTGCAGACCTGGAGCCTGGTCTTTTTCCAAGAAGCCTAATGTGGCCTGGGCTTGAGTCTCTGTCACCATCTGCTCTCCATAGCACTTCTACTGCCCGTCACAACACATGGGATGCTGGCCGTGCTTGTGGGTACCAGACGAGGAGCACCGACCATGGTGTTGAGAGAGCTGTGTCCCTGCCTTGCGGTTATGTCGGAAATGTCATTGACCTCTGGATTTCTGTTGGTGTTTAACCTAGAAATAAAGGCAAACTCTTACACGGTGCGACTTCCCAGTTTCTGGGATGAATCAGAGGAAGGAGAAGGCATTCAGGTTTGAGTATCGCCATGCGCCAGGCTTTTTATAGATACGATTACATTTCATCTACATGCAACCCACACGGCAAGTGTTTAGTCCAGGGGTTGGGAACCTATGGCTCGTGAGCCAGATGTGGCTCTTTTTTTTTGTATTTTTCTGAAGTTGGAAATGAGGAGACAGTCAGACTCCCACATGCGCCCAACCGGCATACCCGCCAGGGGGCGATGCTCTGCCCATCTGGGGTGTCGCTCTGTTGCAACCAGAGCCATTCTAGCACCTGAGGCAGAGGCCACAGAGCCATCCTCAGCTCCTGGGCCAACTTTGCTCCCATGGAGCCTCAGCTGCAGGAGGGGAAGAGAGAGACAGAGAGGAAGGAGAGGGGGAGGGGTGGAGAAGCAGATGGGTGCTTCTCCTATGTGCCCTGGCCGGGAATCGAACCCAGGACTCCTGCACACCAGGCCGACGCTCTACCACTGAGCCAACCGGCCAGGGCCCAGATGTGGCTCTTTTGATGGCTGCATCTGGTTTGCAGACAAATCTTTAATAAAAAAATAGTAATGTTAAAAATATAAAACATTCTCATGTATTACAATCCAGTCATCTCCTACTGCTCATGTTCATGGTTGTGGGTGGTTGGAGCCAAACACAGCTGTCCTCCGGGACAACACCAAATTCTTATTGGATAATGCTAAATGTACACAGGTCATTGTATGGCTCTCACGGAATTATGTTTTAATATATGTGGCATTCATGGCTCTCTCAGCCAAAAAGGTTCCCGACCCCTGGTTAAGCCCCTGCTTTGTAGATAAGAAAGGAAACCTCCGAGTCCAGTCACAGTCACGTGACTTGTTCCTCCCTCTCCCGACCACACATTCTCAGTCTCCCCTCCGGCCAGGACAGGAACGCTGGACCCTGTCCAGGTGCGTCACTGGGACTTTTCACAGGCTGGTGTAGCGCGACTGTCCACTTCTCCCATCACACGGCACACAGAAACGAACGACTAACATTCTGTGCCACACCAAAAATATATTTTTTGCCGATCTGAGCAAGAACAGGTATAATTTTGATTCATTCACACTGGATGGCTACTGTGTTGGCTCTTATTATTCTTTTTTATTTGATCGTCCAAAGAAAAAGAGGTCAGTGTACCTGATTCAAGAGTCAGGTATCGCACGTTTAAAAAATTCTTGCAGAGCATTGTTCACAGTGGCCAAGACCTAGAAACAACCAAAAAAGCCCTTCAATAGATGACTGGATAAAGAAGATGTGGTACATATACACTATGGAATACTACTCAGCCATAAGAAATGATGACATCGGATCGTTTACAACAACATGGATGGATCTTGATAACATGATACTGAGTGAAATAAGTAAATCAGAAAAAACTAAGAACTATATGATTCCATACATAGGTGGGACATAAAAATGAGACTCAGGGACATGGACAAGAGTGTAGTGGTTACTGGGGGTGAGAAAAGAGAGGGAGGGGTGGGGGGAGAGGAGGGGAGGGGCACAAAGAAAACCAGATAGAAGGTGACAGAAGACAATTTGACTTTGGGTGATGGGTATGCAACATAATCAAATGTCAAAATAACCTGGAGATGTTTTCTCTGAACCTATGTACCCTGATTGGTCAATGTTACCCCATTAAAATTAATAAAAAAAAATTCTTGCAGCAAATCGCTGGGTTGGTTCTTCAGTGTCCCATCAAACTGTCATTACACAATCCACTGTGCCACTTGGCCAGGGCTACACAGCCTTTTATAATACTCTGTTTAAATATATGTATCCCTCAGCTGAGTGGGAATTCATTCAGGACAGAAACTCTCATCTATCTTTGCATCACCAGGCTTGGCTTACTGCCTAATGTATAGTAAGTGTTCAGTAAACATTTTATATAGCATTTGTTAGGCTACATGGGTATTTTAACCTGAAAGATAAAAGAAAAAAATTTAAATAGCTTTTAGTTCCACCCCCAGATCACATTGGAAACTTTAAAATAGAAATAAATGTATTACCTGTACATGGTTAAAAAAAAAATCCGTATTGTACCGAAAATGAGTTTCTTTTTCTCTATCTACCCACAGTTCCTTTTTATTAAAATGTCAAACTAAAAATCAAAGTTTCCTTTCTTTGGTATCTTTAGAAAAAGTGCATGTCCATACACACACGTCTGAACAAGCAGTCACACATATGTGCATGTGTAACATGTCGTCAAATGTGTTGCAGGGTGTGAACACCCCAGAATGTGCCTGCACAAACCTAAATGGCACAGTCTACTACACCTGGGCTGTGTAGCAGACCTTCTTGTTCCAAGGCTACAACTCCTACCGCACACTACTGGGCAGAACAAGATAATAAATCAAGCGCAAGAGGAAATCATGCAATCAAGAGACACCGTACACACAGGTGTGCGAGGCTGCTGCAGGTGTAACACAGTATACTGTTTTCACAGCTTTTATAAGTAGAAAGAATATACTCTAACATAATGATAAAAAGCATAGTGTAAATATAGTAAGAACATAAACAAATAACATAGTTTTTTATTATCAAGCATTATGTATACACTCTCCATAGTTGCATGTGCTGTATTTTTACACAACTGGTAGCATAGCAGCTGTTTTTTTTTACACCAAGATCACCACAAACACGTGAGTGTTGCATGAGGTAAGAGTTACAATGGTTATGATGTCACCAGGCATTTTATTATCATCTGTGGGACTATTCCCTTTTGTGAGGTTGTTCGCTGATGGCAAAGTTATGCAGCACACGACGGTATACGTTTTTGTGAATGTGTGTGTGTGTATTCTAAATATGTATGGTCTAGAAGGAGTTATAGGTACACATATATTATGCACCCTTAAGTGCATTGACCTGTACTTTGGTTTTTAACCTAATAGTGTAATTTGGAATTGTCCTATGAGAGGAGAGAACACAGCATATTTTTAACCTAGGCACAGAATGGCAAGAATATTTTACATTTCTATAACTAGCCCCCCATCACACTGTTTGTAGTTTCCCCCACCAGCTATGTCTGTGATAACTACCCTCCAAGTATCTAGATGTTCTTTTGTGTCTTTATTTATGTTTTGATGTGACAATGTTGACAACATTTTTTCTTACGCTCTGCAAAAAATATTGAGAATCATTCGTCTAAAAGCTTATTCTAAAAGTTGAAAAAACTCTCTCTCTCTCTCTCTCTCTCTCTCTCTCCTCCTCCTCCCCCTCTAAAAAATGAATAAATAAAATCTTAAAAAAAAAAAAAAAAAGAAAGAAATCCGGATGTCAGTTCCCGCGAGATGAGGTAGGACGCCCTTGATCGAGGTTTGTGGCCTGGCTGCCCATGAGTTCTGGAAGACAAGGTCAGTCCTCAGAACTCTGTGCGACGGCCTCCGGCATGAGTTCTCCTGGAGCCTGTGCCCACAGAGCCGTGTGCGGTGCAGATTCCGGAGGTAAACCACTGCTCCTATGTCGGTCATCGGAACTCTGTGCGACAGCCTCCAGCGTGAGCTCTCCTGGAGCCTGCGCCCACAGAGCCGTGTGCGGTGCAGATTCCGGAGGTAAACCACTGCTCCTAGGTCAGTCATCGGACCTCTGTGCGACGGCCTCCGGCATGAGTTCTCCTGGAGCCTGTGCCCACAGAGCCGTGTGCGGTGCAGATTCCAGAGGTAAACCACTGCACCTAGGTCAGTCTCACGAAGGCCTCCCCATGAGCTCTCCTGGAGCCTGCGCCCACAGAGCCGTGTGCGGTGCAGATTCCGGAGGTAAACCACTGCTCCTAGGTCAGTCCTCAGAACTCTGTGCGACGGCCTCCGGCATGAGCTCTCCTGGAGCCTGTGCCCACAGAGCCGTGTGCGGTGCAGATTCCGGAGGTAAACCACTGCTCCTAGGTCAGTCTCACGAAGGCCTCCCCATGAGCTCTCCTGGAGCCTGCGCCCACAGAGCCGTGTGCGGTGCAGATTCCGGAGGTAAACCGCTGCTCCTATCGAAGTAAAGAGCTACACTGAGTTGAGATAACACTTTTTTTAAATTTTGTTTAGGAAAATTAAATTTCAGAGGGTGACATTGATCAGTAAGAGTACATAGCTTTCAGGTGAACATCTCCATAGCATTTGAACTGTTGATTATGTTGTGTACCCATCACCCAAAGTCAAATCATCTTCCGTCACCTTATATATGTTCCTCTTTTTTTTTCTTTTTTTTTTTTTTTTTTTTTTTTGTATTTTTCTGAAGCTGGAAACGGGGAGAGACAGTCAGACAGACTCCCGCATGCGCCGACCGGGATCCACCCGGCTCGCCCACCAGGGGGCGACGCTCTGCCCCTCCGGGGTGTCGCTCTGTTGCGACCAGAGCCATTCTAGCGCCTGGGGCAGAGGCCAAGGAGCCATCCCCAGCACCCGGGCCATCTTTGCTCCAATGGAGCCTTAGCTGCGGGAGGGGAAGAGAGAGACAGAGAGGAAGGAGAGGGGGAGGGGTGGAGAAGCAGATGGGCGCCTCTCCTGTGTGCCCTGGCCGGGAATCGAACCCAGGACTTCTGCACGCCAGGCCGATGCTCTATCACTGAGCCAACTGGCCAGGGCCTATGTTCCTCTTTACACCCTCCCCCCCACCCCTTGCCCTCCCCCCTCCCCCTGGTAACCACTTCACTTTTATTTATGTCCATAAGTCTCAGTTCTATATCCCGCGTATGTGTGAAACCATACAGTTCTTAGCTTTTTCTGATTTACTTATTCCACTCAGTATAATGGTCTCAGGGTCCATCCATGTTGTCGTAAATGTCACTACGTCATTGTTTCTTATGGCCGAGTAGCATTCCATTGTACATACATGACATAAAACGCCAACCCTCCTTTGCGTTGACTTTCTAGTGTATGTGCTGCCCAAGCAAGCATGAGTATTCACTTTCTAATTTATCATTTTTCCTCTCCAAGTAAATGTTTTCCTCTCCAAAACCCTACAGCTCACATAAGTTCACCCAGGGAACTACTTTCTGGGGCCCGATTCTCACCACAAATATCATTTCAACAGAGTTTTTGGAAAGCGAGGGAGCCATTTACTCCAATTAAAATCTGGTCCGTTAGAGTTAGCATTGTCTATCACGTCGTTTTATTCCCTATACGATATTATTCGAATTTAACGAAAGCTTGCTTTTGGCTTTTAAAAATGTTCTTTTACCCCTCTGTGTTTCTGGGTCTGCATGTATACCACCCCCTGAGATCCATCGGGAAGGAGTCCGCTAGGCTGCAGCCTGAGGAGCTGGCTCGCCCACCTGAGGGTAGTGGACAAGGGTATAAAGTGGGACCCAGGCCACAGAAAAGGTAAGAAGAGAGACCCACGTAGCCCACCCACATTCTCTCAGCCTTGCTGTGTGATTTTGTAGAAGGTAAACGACCTCTCTGAGCACGGATAATTTTGATCTATAAAATGCAGACCTTTCCTTGGAAATGCCTTCCCATCCTCAGCTTTTAGGTTTCTGGCGTCTAAATGTAAAGAGAGGTGTAGTAGGCCATACCAGCATGTCCTTGGTGTCCTGCCGTTTGCCCCAAAGCGGGGCTGGACAAAGGAGTGCGGAGAAGCCTACGCCCCCATCCACTTCTTCAGGATTGAAGAAGGATTGCGGGAGGGAGCAAGCAACTCTACCTTGAGCAGCCCCTCCTCTCCACCCGAGCCACCTGAGTCAGCGCCTGTCACCGCCAACACATCCCAGTGCCCCCTCCCCCGAGTTCCTGGGGGCTGTAAGAAAGACAGGCCCACATCCCGTCCCCTTTCTGCTGACTCGGGGACTCCAGGGCGAGCTGCAGCCATTGCTTTTACTGCTCATGCCACTTCCTATCAAAACAATTTGGGGCTAATCAGCCCCCATAATAGTAAGCAATGGTTTGGCTGAATAATTGTCCCTAAATACCACTCAAGGCTTTGTTGCTTCTTGGGCATCTTGCTAATTTTCTAAAATGGAAATAACACCCAGAGGCCCACGGAATGCTAGTAAATTGGGTTTTCTCGTGCTTCTGAAGCCTGAAGCCGGGCGCGATCGGGGGATGCCCAGACTCTGTCATCCAGTCAACAGCGGCTGCCTCACGGTCGCGACTCCGAAGCATGGCCTTTGCAAACTGTGCCAGAGCACAGGCAGATCGAGGCGTCCATCTGACGCCAGAAGTGGCCGAGAAGAAGAGCGCGATGGGTGAGGGCCATTTGGGGGCTGTCCAGGAGGGCTTCTGGGGTGACCAGAGGGGCGGTGTTTGCAGGGAGAGGCAGACTGGAATGACAAGGTCTGTCTGCGCACCTCAGCACGGTCCGATGCAGGAGTCCCCCCAAGAGCAGCCAAGGTTGGCGAAAGAAACGGAGTCAGCACTGAGGGTAGGGTGGGCGTGGGGAGTGTAGAAGACCCCTGCCAAGGCCCTGTCTTGCAGAACTGTCTGTCCAGACTTCGGTTTCACCGGATCAAGGCAGCGCGAATGACCTCGTCCTCCGTCGCCTGGCACGGCCCCACTCCAGCTGCTCGGTGTCTCTGTGTGGCCAGGGAAGGGGTGCCCCCTCCTCCTCACCTTGGGGACGCTTCAGCTGGGCAAAGGCCGGGCTCAGACCCCCTGGGAACTGGTCATGCTGGAATGACAGGGGCGTGAGGCAGGATCTGGGGGCAGCACAGGGTCGCGGAACTGGCACACGCTTCTGCGTGCACAGAACGGCTCAGCAGAAGCCAGAGGAGAGGAGGCTAGGGTGGCTTTTTCTCAGGAGAAACAGCAAGGACCTGGAGACAGCGGCAGCAGGCGGGTGTGTTATTAATCCTATAGATTTCTACAGTTTAAAACGGTGAAGCAGTATGTGCACAGTGAAAATAATGTTTAAACATATCATAACCAGTGCATGAGCGGGGCTCAGGTCCGTGACCGAGACAGTCCGCCCACGTGGGTAAGTGGAAGTATCCACGGGGCACGGGCCCTTTATCTTTCTGAAAAATCTCTACTCCATCCATCTACCAGACCACTATTCTTCCATTAACAAGTTCTTATTGAACATTTATTCTTCGCCAGTCAAATTCTAGGCCTCCAGATTATAAATGATTCTTATAAGAAAGACTTCGATAGCCTGGCCTGTCGCATACATACAAAGAGCCATGTACGCAAGCTCAGCGCGGCCCGTGGTGGGGAACGGTCCGCCGCCCGGGACGCCTGAACTTTGGGGTCCGTTCACGTGCCTCGCTGTTCCTTGGTTCGTGACCACCAGAGATAACGTTCACTCCTCACTTCTTTAAGAGCTGAAGTGTTTTCATCATCTTGCTGTCGCTCTCCGGTGAGCCAGCCACCTGCTTCCTACGAGCGGCTCCTTTCCCACCAGCACGCAGCTGCACCTGCCGCGGGGCGAGTTTCTCTCGGTTTAGGATCATTTCCTTCATCGCGTTGGAGAGGAAATGGGGCCGCCGCCGGCTCCAGGGTTGGTGCACGGGAGGGAGGTCTCGGGCAGGCCAGCTGAGCATCAGTACGCACACCTGGGGACGCAAGATGGCAGCCGCAGGGCAGGGTGGATTTCCGAAGCCGGGTCCCGCTTCAAGTCTGCGACACCAAGGACCCCGTGTCCACTTCTGATGTGCAGGGGGTATGGTCAAAATCCTCGTCGTGCTGTAGAGCCCATCTGCTGAGATTCTCACCTGGAGTTGTTTGTTTGGACAGACTGACAGGTGTAAGGGGGCGCCCTGGTGCTTGAGCTATACGAGCACAGTAGTAATTATAAGGAATATAGAGTGGGGTGTCTCTTACTGCACGGAAGAAAATAACAAACTCAGGTGTGCCAATTATCAACGAAGGCCCTGGTGAGAATGTCAGAAATGATGCGTTGTAGCGTTTAAAGAAGCCCTCCTTTCCTGCAGGCAGCAGGCAGCCTGTGCTGAGAAACCAGGCCCCAGACTTGATTGTGAGCGCGGCCACGTTACAGAGGCGGGCTGATGGCTCTCCCCAGCACGTCTCCTTTGCTGATTACTGAGAATATAGATTCCTCTGAACTCTGTGGGTCAACAGAAGTGGCTTCTCCCTCTTGTTAGAGGAGGTCGGCCCCTTTGCCTGGAGATCAGAAAGAGCACTCCTAACTAAGCAACATGCCCTGAATGAGTAAGATTGTCATTCTTGAAAGATGCCTCTGCTTCCTCTCATTGTTTCAAGACAGCAATAACGAGGGTCAAATTCCAGCATGACTCCAAGCAAAGACGTGCTATTCCCGCTGCGAGAAGAAAGTGATGGCATCCTGAAAGTGCGGCAGGGCAAGGCTCATGTGCGCTGGAATGATTTGAGAGCATGTAGCTGGGCTCTGGAGGGTGTTGGACCAAAGAAGCTAAAATATCAGGCCTGACAGTGGAGACTTTATTGATGCGGACATGTCCGCCAACAACGGTAGACTCAACATCCTGGTGAAGGGACCAGGAGCTGGGACAAACAGACAGTTGGAATGATTTCCTCTTGAAGCATGCAAACACTTCTTGATGGTGTTTTACAGAAAATGAGGCAGAGATATTGAAAGTGCCTCGGCAGAACTAAGAGGAAGGTGTCCATAAGCTCAGAGGTCCACACTTTACAGTGACTTTTAAGGAAGATGAGACAACTCACCAGCTGAGAGTTTTATTCCCTGGGAGGACCCAGAGGAAAATACCTTCACTGAGGAAATAAAGAATGTGTTAGTGAAGAGGACCCAGACTAGAATTCCAGGAGAGCGGATGCAAGGCGGTGGCTCGTAATCATTACGGGCAAGGTCGATTTAATGATTGTGATGGACAGCAATGCTAGAATAGCACCAAGGAGGCCCAGAGCTGCAGGGTTCTGTGGCAAAGATGAATAGACCATGGTATTGCCAGCAGCAGCTAGTTGAGAAGCCAACAAGGGTATTGACTCATCTAATCAAATAGACCAAGAACAAATGACCAGTATGCTGAAGTTAGCTGCTCGGTGAAATATAATAATGCCTCGTCTGGTTTTCAGATCTGAGTTCCAAGAGCCAGAACACTGTGATTGAGAGAGATACTAATCCTCTTGCAGAAAATGCTACAAAACCTCAGAAAGAATATATACTACTAAATCCCTCAATCCTTCTCCGAAGGGACCGACATGGCGGAAAGAGAAAAATCCACATAGGGTATACTCTACTCTGAGTACTGAAGAAAGGGAATTGTTCAGCTATATCAGGGGCTCTTGAGTCAGGGTCTGAGCTGAAGCTACTACCAAGAGTAACCTTACTCTGTGTGTGTGTGTGTATGTGTGTGTGTGTATGTGTGTGTGTGTATGTGTGTGTGTGTGTGTAAAAACGAAGAGTCTTGGCCAAAGACTCCATTTCATAACTACCAACAAGTCTGCCAACCCACACTGTGATAATTTTCATGGTTTCTGAGTGCTTAATTGGGTTGAATATCCTTCGCAGCTGGAAGAAATCTCACGTTTGCTCCTGGCTTGCAGAGTAAAGCCATTAGAGTAGAAGGTTGAGGGGAAGCCCCTGCGATGGTCCCGGTCAAGACAGTCAATCAGACACCAAAACTCATCCCAGCTGAGATGGCAGAAACCAGCTCTGCACTAACAGACTGAGAGGGTGCAGGAGTGTTGGGTCCAGTACCTCCATTTACTTCACTGGGACTAGCTCAACAGGTAGGTGTGACCTAAAATTAGAGTACTCCCACACTACAACCCAACACAAGGGCGCTGCTACAATAGTGGTAGGGGAAATCCTCTCAGGGGCAGAGCTCAGAGCAGCACACGAGGCCACCACTGTCTGTGGAAAGAGGGGTGGCTGGAGATAAGGATATATACAGATTTTGTGGTGGTGGTAAATGTTTTGGATGGTTGTCGGAGATCTGGGTTGGAGGAGACTAGAAAAATCCTAATACAGAAGTCTGGGGAGGTAGGAGCACATGGATAGACTCATAGGTGTGAACACAAAGCACACGGATCCTGTGTCTCCTGTCAATGACGACTAGAAAGCAACTGCCACCGACAGGTCACCGGAAAACCAGGTGGGTGGGTTGACTTGTAGATTGCGGCCAGCCTCTGCCCTCAGCCACCCAGTGCCTACAAAATAAGCTCATCAGCCCTGGCTGGCTGGCTCAGCGGTAGAGCATCAGCCTGGCATGTGGAAGTCTTGGGTTCGATTCCCCACCGGGGCACACAGGAGAAGCACCCATCTGCTTCTCCACCCTACCCCCTCTCCTTTCTCTCTGTCTCTCTCTTCCGCTCCCACAGCCAAGGCTCCATTGGAACAAAGTTGGACCAGGCGCTGAGGATGGCTCCATGGCCTCTGCCTCAGGTGCTAGAATGGCTCCGGTTACAACAGAGCGATGCCCCAGATGGGCAGAGCATCATCCCCTGGTGAGCATGCCGGGTGGATCCCGGTGGGGCACACACGGGAGTCTGTCTCTCTGCCTCCCTGCTTCGCCCTTCAGAAAAATACGGGGAAAAAAATGAGCTCATCATCCATAGTGAAGGATATTCATGGACCCTGCCCTTCCTTCTAGCAGGAGACCTGCCTACCCTACATGTACTCTAAGGTTAAGCAATGATGAAACCTCTTCCCTTTACTCAATGGAAAAATCTCTGTATTCTGGGCTCAAACCACGAGCCAGTGTGAGTGCCAGGACACTCTTTGTCTGGCTCCAGGCCTTCTTCTAGCTCCCTAAATCCTGTTTTGGAGCCAGTGGCCACAGCCTGACCCTAGCCAGCGTTTGCTCTTAGAACTGGGCCCAGAGCTTTGATCTCCCCGAGCAGTGCTTTGGCCCTAAATTCTTGTATGTTTACCAACCTGGCTCCAGATCGGGCACTAATACATCGTTGACTCGTAGGATATGATCACATCCAAGGCCCATCAATGCCCAGGTATCACTGAGGGACCTATATATTAGGGATACAGAAGAGTAACAATTAACGCAATCACACTTAAAAGATGGCAAGCACCTGGTATACCCACTGTAGGGCTTTTTGGCAAAAATGGTATGGGAAATGTAGTGTAAGCTTCTTGCTTCCTTCCTATCCGAATTTAACGTGATTACATTTTCAAGGCAGGCCCCCAATTACTCACTTGATTTTAGGTGCAGAGATAAGAGGGGTGTTATCAGTCTGTCTCGCCCTGTCTACTGGCCCCCAGAAGAGTCAGCTCAGGATGCTCAGCTTCTCACACAGAATGATTCTCCCTGGCAGGAACTCTGGCCTAATAGTCTAATTCATCTATCAATTATTTACTAAGCATCTAATATTTATCCGGCACTGTTCTAGGCATTGGGGGTGCAAAAGGACACACACACACAAATGTTGCAATCCTCAATGAACTTACATTATTATAGGAGAAACGGGCTACCATCAAGTAAGCTAATAAGACAGAACTAAAATGGAAATTTTATTTTATTTTTTTTTTAGCAAGAGAGTCAGAGAGAGGGACAGACAGACATGAAGGGAGAGAGTGAGAAGCATCAACACATAGTTGAGGCACCTTAGTTGTTCACTGATTGCTTTCTCATATGGGCCTTAACCCCGGGGGGTTGCAGCTGAGCCAGTAACCCCTTGCTCAAGCCAGCGACTGTGCACCCAAACCATTGACCTTGGGCCTCAAACTGGCAACCTTAAGCTCATGCTGGTGGCCTCGCAGTTTTGAACCTGGGTCCTCAGTGTCCCAGGCCAACATGCTATCCACTGGGCTGCCACCTGCTCAGGCTAAAACGGAAAACTGATTTTTTAAAATTCAACATGGCACTGTGCTTGCTGCTCAGTGACTGAAGAGGGTGCTGGAGCGGCTTGGATTGTTCGAGGAAGGCTCTCAAAGGAGATGTTCGGCCTACAGCTGATGAATGAGAAGGCATCGTTATGTGAGGAGCCAGAAGAGACACATGAGAAACATCATGTGCACGGATCCAGGGAAGAGGTTAGCACATGCTCAGAATAGCTGGCGGAGCTGGGGACAGAGGGTGAGAAAAACAGAGTCCCAAGAGCGAAGTGGGAGAAGGGGGTGAAGCCAGATCACGTGGGGCTGACATGGCCATGATGAATATGGACAAGACTTGGGAAGCCATTAGAGAATAGCAAGCAAGAGAGAGAAAGATGATTTGATTTATTCTTTTTAGGATTATGATTTTTAACCTTTTTTCATCTCATGGCACACCTAAACTAATGACAGAAATTCTTCAGCCCTCCAAAAAATAGATTATATTTTTGGCTGATCTGACAAAAAGAAACGGGTATAATTTTGATTCATTCACACGGGACGGCTATTTTTGTGTTGGCTGTTGTCACTTTTTATTTGAAAATCTAAGGGAAAGAGGCCAGTGCCCCTGACTAAATAGTCCTGTATTGCGTGCTTTAAAAGTTCTCATGGCACAGCAGAGGGAAAACTGCTGCTTTGGGAGGATTACTCTCGCGGGCATGTGGATATTAGACTGTCGGGAGGGGAAAGAGGACACATTAGGGAGCTACAGCCAAAGTCCCTTTGGTTTCAGACTCTGAGCAATTGAATCAACAGTCCCTCCTACCTTGGAAGTGGAAGGGATGGAAAACTTGTTTGCCAGGAAGGACAGCATGAGAAGACATCCCTCGAGACTTTAGAGCACACCAAAAACCTAGAACTAGTCCACAAGTTCGAGGAAATCGCAGGCTACAAACCCAACATACCGATGCAAACTCAAGAATCAGTCGCATAGCTTATGCTAAGAGTGAGTTGTCCAAAAAGGAAGTTGGGGGAAGGGGAGGAATGTCATTGACAAGAGCATCAAAAAAAATAAAATGGCCCTGGCCGGTTGGCTCAGCGGTAGAGCGTCATCCTGGCGTGCGGGGGACCCAGGTTCGATTCCCGGTCAGGGCACATAGGAGAAGCGCCCATTTGCTTCTCCACCCTCCCTCCTTCCTCTCTGTCTCTCTCTTCCCCTCCCGCAGCCGAGGCTCCATTGGAGCAAAGATGGCCCGGGCGCTGGGGATGGCTCCTTGGCCTCTGCCCCAGGCGCTAGAGTGGCTCTGGTCCCGGCAGAGCGACGCCCCCTGGTGGGCAGAGCCTCGCCCCTGGTGGGCGTGCTGGGTGGATCCCGGTCAGGCGCATGCGGGAGTCTGTCTGACTGCCTCTCCCCGTTTCCAGCTTCAGAAACACACACACACACACACACACACACACACACACACACACACAGAATAAAATGATTAGGGGATAAATTTCGCCAAGGAGACAAAAGCTTTGTACATTGAAAAACTGCATAAAAGTGATGCAAGAAATTAAAGAAAACACAGACAAATGGAAAGACGTCCTGTGTTCACGAAGTGAAGGGCTAAATATTATTAAAGTGGCTGGTCTGAGCTGACTAATGTGTCACGACCAGGGTGCATCACGTCAGAGGAGAGAGTATGATGTTACAGAGTTCCTGTGGATCACCTTCAGTTTCCCTTTGGAACCGTTCACGCTGATTCCCCTACCTGGCTGTCTCTCCTCCTTTCTTAGTCTCTGTGGTGTTTTATGAGTTCACTTACCCTCCACTCTTCCTTGTACATTTTTTTCCCTCCTCTGGACTATAATTTTTATTTACTGAAGGCTTTTATGAGTGAGACTTTTTACTTCTCTCAGAGAAAAGGGAGGTACAAGAGTCAGGTGGTGGGAGGAGCAGAGTGGGAAGACATGGGGAGGGAGGGGAAGGACGACCCTGTGCGTGTTCCCATGACAACCGCAGGAATCACATGAGCCTCTCCCACCTCCTGAAATGTGGAAGAAATCCCAGTGAGTAGGACCGCTGCTGTTGCCTAAAAGTGACGAGTCAAGTTTCAAGACTGGGAATGATAGGAGATATATGTTGTTATAACAGTGTAGAGTCAATATTATTTTGTATCGGTTTCAGGTGTACAGCATAGTGATTAGACAATCATTCCCAATACAAAGTGTTCTCCCGGTATTTCCCCTCCTGGTCTGACCTCATACATAGTCCTTATGGTGTTATTGACTATATTCCCTATGCTGGGATTTACCTCCCCATGACTACTTTGTAACTACCAATTTTTACTCTTAAATTCCTTGTTTTACGTAGCTTGTTCCCAGCCCTGTGTTTTCTGTTCTGGTCTTAATTTATAAAGGTGACTGAGTCGTGACACTGAGAGGTCAGTACCACTGAAAGAAAACTTCAAGGTTCCTCATACTTCCCCTAGAAATGAGACGCGGGCTCGTCAGGCACGGCCGCAGAAGGAACACAGTGCTCGGTCAGGAAGGAGAAGTGGGAATGACTTGAAGGGGGGAGGAGAGGGCAAGTCTAGGCAGCGTGTGAAGCCCCTAAGGTCAGGTTGCTAGGACCGTTCTCTTCTTTCGTGTTCCCGCTCTAATGAGGACAAGAAGCGAGTAGTCATACAGGAGAGGAAAATCAGACCCTGCCGATCCTCGCTTCACAGTGAAAGGACCAGAGAGCAGTCCGAGTTACAGAAAGATCGGACTGAGTTTCAAGGGCGCAATTAGCAAATTCTCTCCGGCATGGCTGACAGGGAAGGAAGGACCTCTAACTTTGCGTTTGTGGCGTGGAGTCCAGCGGAAGAGGTACGGGCATCCAGGCTACATCACTTTACTTTTTAATTTTTTTATTTTTATTTATTCATTTTTAGAGAGGAGAGAGAGACAGAGAGGGAGAGAGAGGAGAGAGAGATAGAGAGAGAGAAGGGGGGAGGAGCTGGAAGCATCAACTCCCATATGTGCCTTGACCAGGCAAGCCCAGGGTTTTGAACCGGCGACCTCAGCATTTCCAGGTCGACGTTTTATCCACTGCGCCACCACAGGTCAGGCCAGGCTACATCACTTTAAAGGAGCACATGTCCGCATGTGCGCGCGCACACACGCACACACACCACGTACACACAGTTACACTGCCGTTTTTACCACCTCAGATCCTACGGTTACCACAGAGGCCCCGGGGGAGCCACCATGCTGGACCAGTTTCCATACGCAGCTAGAGAATACTACAGATTTCCACCAGTCTTTTCTCTTTTTGTTATCTTTTGCAATATACTTTTTAGTGACTCATTCTCACCTTCCGCAGAGAGCTCTGATTTGTTCTTTCTTCTATTCATTCACTTATTCTTTTCTTTTTAAGATTTTATTTATTCATTTTAGAGGGGGGGGAGAGAGAGAAGGAGGAGGAGCAGGAAGCATCAACTCCCATACGTACCTTGACCAGGCAAGCCCAGGGTTTCGAACTGGCAACCTCAGCTTTCCAGGTTGACTCTTTATCCACTGCACCACCCCATGCCAGGGTTATTCACTTACTCCTTACATGGCAATTGAGTTCGTTGTCATGTTCCAGGACTCAGGCTGGAACTGGATAGACAAATGGAGGAACGCTCTTCTGTGGTAGGGACACTGGTGGTGGGTTCCCATAGTGTTTCACTGTCTGCCATGCACACGTGGCTCTAGTGGGTAGCTGCCGTGTTACTGGTCATGCAAATGCAGTTTCACTTTGAACAACCTTTGAATTGATGACCAAGCTCATTTTCTTTTAATCGTGAAAGCCTTGCACACATGCACACATACACACACTGTATTTTCTTCATCCCCGAACATGGGCATTCTGCCAAGCACTAGTGAGGACGGTTATGCATAATTAAATAGATTTGATTTATGGTCAGACTTTGTATTCTGTCCGTATTGCCTTCCGTGGTATGGCTCTTCTTTCTTTCCTTTCCTTTCCGCACCGTTTTATGCTTAAAAGCCAGCATGGAAGGAGTACTCGTTTTTGTTGTTGTTGTTGTTATTTTTTGGCCAAGCACTGATTCTAACAGTGTTTATGTATAACTTTATCCAATCCTTACAACAACCCTGGAGGGTTTATCGCTCTGCTTAGTGGCTGAGGAAACCGGGACACAGAGGGGACAAACTTGCTCGAGCTCATACAACTGGTAAAGGGGGCAGAGCTGAGATTCAAACCCATGCTGCCTGTCCCGAGGGGCCCGCGACTCTGTGCTACACAGAGTCAGAACAGCAAAAGTCAAGGCCGCCGATGAACAGAACGAGGGTGGATTTCTCCCAGAAGACGGCGGAACTGAAAGGTTTCTCCTTAATAGAAGCAGAACACCGGAAGTAGAATAATCCGACATAGAGCATCAGTGTAGTGGGAAGTTCATTTTACTTGTCAAAGAAAAACATTTCCCCCGGCCCATGGGTGCTTACTGTCACTATATACACTGTATAAACCCTCCTATAAAGTTCTCCGGAGTATAGGTCTTTTGTAAATATAAAATTTATAAATTAGATAAAAACAAAATAGACAGTTAATCTCAAATCCCTAACATAAATGTTACGGGTGAGACAGCACCTTGCTGACACTAAGTCACTATGCCTAGAGTGACTTCGGTAAGGAAGGGAGGACAAATGTAACCCAATGAGCTTTGCTCAGGTTCTTGTCAGGGCTTATTGTATTGGGCTTGACACATAGTGTTAAGAAGCTCAATTATCTGGTTTCTCAATCTATAGCAGATTGGAAACAGCAAATTTTAAAAAGAGTAGGGGGAGGGCGGTGAGGAAGAGATACTGCCATAGGCAAGAAGAGTGAAAATAATGAGAAATACCAGTTGAGAGCAAGAAAGAACAATATCAATTATGGGCCACTTAACGTCAGCCTGAGTTGCCCCAAAGACAACTTGGTCCAGTTACGGAACAATAGAGCAACTGGACACCCAGTGATGACTCTGAGTCAGAAAGGAAAGCTTAAGTGGTTCCTTTGTGCTACGTAAGATGTCAGAAAATATAACATGTCAAAGATGTTCATTGAGAATGACTAAAGTGAGAAAGGGTTTCCATTCTTAAAGAGCAAGCTCCTCCCCCCCCCCAAATAATGGTTCATTCAGAAGAAACAAATTCCTTAGATATTGTAATAGTGAAGAATTGTTAAAATTATAATACCTCATCTGCACGTTTTTTTCCTTATGTTGGAATATAAGGAACTTGGGGTCGGGAAGGAAGGAAACATCTCTAGCCTCTGTGATACCTAAGAGAGACTATAGTTCATCTGGGACTCACATGCTGCCATCCTGGTGACCGCTGTGTATGGTCCCAGGTTCTCATGCTTATGGAGTCCT
Organism: Saccopteryx bilineata; assembly: GCF_036850765.1. Taxonomy (NCBI): domain Eukaryota; kingdom Metazoa; phylum Chordata; class Mammalia; order Chiroptera; family Emballonuridae; genus Saccopteryx; species Saccopteryx bilineata. The sequence goes on along the minus strand of NC_089491.1, from coordinate 388,916,124 downwards.
CATAATGAGCATGTAGGGCGGTCTTGTTGTTGGCCCCCGGTCGCGGCTTTCTGATGTGCTGCCCAGCTAGGCTGAACTACATCCCCCAGTCCCCTTCGTGGTGTTTCTGGTTAGTGTGGGCCACCAGAAGTAGTTTCCAGCAAGACTGTGAGGGGGAGGTGAAGCAGCTGCCAGTTTGTTATTACACCCCCACACCTTGTCCTCTATCTACAGACTCACCTCCGTGACCCTGGGCATGCCCTGGACCTGTGACTGCTCTACCTTCCCTTGGGTCCTCCTTCAGCTTCCCCACCTCCTGGCTCAGCTATGTGTTTGGCTGTGTTACGAAGGGTGACAGCTTCCCTAGAGAGACAAACCCTCCATTGGAGGAGGACGCAGTGAGTGCTGACATGGGTTCGGGTTGGTCCTGGCGGGCCCCCTTCCTGTTCATGGGTTTTGGCTTGTCCTCACTCTTCTCTGCCTGCCCTACATCCATCTGCCCTGCAGATTCTGGGTACCAGCCTCAGACAGGGAGCCCAGAGCCTTGCAGACCCTGCTCAACAAATTCCCGCAATTAAGAAAGGACCAAATCACTGAGAGATAGATACCTATGGTTCCGCTCTGAGGGAATCACAACTGACCGATATGCCCCATTTCACAGATGAGAAACATGAGGCTCCGAGAAGATAAAGAACTTGTCTGAGGCCCCCAAGCAAGTGTGAAGAGGCTGGTGTAGAGCTCCGTCTGACTTTAGCACTATGTTCTTACTTACGAGGTCTTACAGACTTCATAATAGAAGTTCACTGACAAATTCGAAGAAATGTAATATCTGAAATAGTAGAAACTTCAGCGTCAAGAAGTCATCTCATTCTCCCCTTTTTTTTTTGAATACCTACTTGTGCCCAAAGAGCCTGGTGCTGGAATGGCCAAACCAGCCACTTGGGAATCTAGTTCATAAAGCATCTCCATGGGCCCTTGCAATCCCGTCTGTGACTAGGAAACCAACAGCCAAATCTAGAAGTGGAAACACTGCCCCTGGCCGGTAAGCTTGGTTGGTTCCTGTCGCCCCGAAGTGCAGAGGTTGCCAGTTCGATCCCCAGTCAGGGCACAATCAGGATCAGCCTGATGTTCCTGTCTCTTTCTTTCTCCCTTCCTCTCTCATTAAAGTCAACAAATAAAAAATTAAAAGATTAATGCAATAAAAGTGCAAACACGTTTAGAGCATCCTTACAGGCACAACTGTCGAGTAGGGTGCGAAGGCGAAGATAAACACGCATACATTAGTGTCAGGGAGAGCTCGGGGCGGAGATTTTATTTCCCCTTCAATATGCTTCAGTTAGTGAAGTACCTGACAAGTCGCTTCTCCTTAAAGTCGCAGTAGAGAAGATTAATCCAGACAGGCTGTGTCTTCTGGGTAGAGAGGCATGCGATTTGCATACCATACACCGATGTTGCTAAACTCTGGAAAACAACTTGACAACTTTACTTTTATTTAGGATTTTTAAATGGAGACGCACCTCACTCGTGTTGTCACGGGGATTTGAAGGTCGGGGTAAATGCTATGATCTGGGTGTATCGTGAATAGCGGTGGACCTGGAGAACATGGTCTAAGTGAGACAAGCTCGTCTGTGAAAGACAAATCTCCTATGATTTTACTCATGGGTGGGATCTCAGGAACAAAATAAACTAACAAACAAAGTAGAAATAGACTCACAGACAGAGAACAGTCTGTCAGCTGTCAGAAAGGAGGGGTCACTGTGCTCAGAGAAAAAGATAAAAAAGGTGAAGAAATTAAGCAAAAAAAAAAAAAGAACAAAACAAAAATACCCTCATAGAGACAGCAGTATGGTGTTTACTAATGGGAAGGGGGTGGGGGAGGGGGAAGAAGGAAGAGGGGACAGACGGTGAGGGAAGGGCACTTAACGTGGGGTGTGAGCACGCCAGGGGTCTTCATACTTTTTATAAAAACCGCCCGCTTTTGCAGTGCTGGTCAACCTGGTCCCTACTGCGCAACCAAACAGCGCTGCAATTGGCCCACTGTGAAAGCTGGACCTCCCACTAGTGGGCGGTAGGGACCAGGTTGACCAGCACTGCAAAAGTGGGCGGTTTTTATAAAAAGTTTGACGACCCCTGCCTGAAACCTATCTAATTTTATCAGCCAAAGTCACTCCAATAAATCTGATATAAATAAATAAATAAATAAGTTCAGTTTGCAAAGATTCAAGTCTATACCGGTCTACAGGGGGGTGAAAGAACCGGGCTTATCCTCGCCTCCTTAGAAACCGCCTCTGCTCTGCCAGTTCCCAGGAGAGCTTTGTAAACACTCCGAGCAGCCTGAAGAGGAAACAAGAGACGGTATTAACTGAGACAACTGCGAAGTTCTGTGGACAAATCTTTAAGTACAGTTAAAGTCAACGGCTCAAAGGACGACATCAGACATTAGGATTGTCTCTGTTCACCCCCACCTTGACTCTCCTCGGCTCGGACGGTACTGCACCAGAGAGCAGCCGTAGTATCTCCTCGCTGCTCCCACCAGCACGCTGCCTAGTACAACAAGCTCAGGGGAAATCAGACTTGGCTCCTCCGATCATCTCAGAGCAATCCCTGTGGCTGCGGATGGCGTTCTCATAGAGGGACACCCAGAGAGATTCCCGAGAGGCACTCCATAAAGGGAGAGTTGGAAAGTCTGACGGGCGGACAGAAAGGGAACCACTGCTCTCTGCTCTCGCTGCTCCTGGGGTGTGCTTCCTGGGCCACCAGCGGCAGCCTCACGTGGGCACGTGCTGAAAACAGAAAGGCAGCCTCGCAGCCTCCGCCAGGAACTTCTCCATCACCTCTGCGTTTCACACGTTCCCCGGGTGATTCCCGTGCACGGGGCAGTCCAGCGGGGCTGAGTTATCATCGTCCAAGTGGCCATCCAAGCGTGAAGGCAATGGAAAAACTTCTTTATGCCCGCACTGAAAAGTATAACATCTGTCCTTCCTGCAAAAAAAGACTCTCAAAGATGTCACTCGTGATGAACCCAAGGATGGAGATGCTCAGATTTGAAAGGACAGACTGTGTGCATTCAAACCACGTCAAGTAGAATGATAAGTAGCAGGATGTCTTGGTTCGGCTGCAGATTTACTCTCTGAGCCTCAGTTTCCTCGTCTCTGGGAGAAAGGTGAGCGCCATCAGAGGTTTTCAACCGTGGCCACCCATTAGAGTCACCTAGCAGTCCTACAAATACCACGACAGGCTCCACCCAAGCCACTTGAACTGGAAGCTCCAGGACTGAGCCCTGGGCTGCCTTAAAATGATTCGGCCCCTCCAGGTGGTTCTCATAAGGGTCTATATTTCCAGTAAAACATACCAGGGGTCCTGGCCCAGGAAAGGCTGAGGGGTAGCTCTTGCACAAGTTTTCTTAAAGCTTCCTGGACCCACCACCCCTGTGCTTGCTGTTGCTGGTCTTTCCAACTGAGCGGAGGGACAGGCCTTCGCCCCTTAACATTCACTGATGTTCCATCAGGAGTTCGTATCCTACAAAGGGTGAGAGCTGTTTCTCAGACTCGCAGCGGGCTGCTTCTCGCGTGTTTGCAGGGGGGATGACAGAAGTTGAGACCTTCCTCTTGTCTCAGAGTCGGGTGGCACGAAGGGGGTGTCAGAAGGACGCCATATACAAAAAGGAGCATTTGGAGTCGCTTGGAGGTGGGGACCCTGGGGAGGCCCCCCAGGAAGGGGTGGGGGGAAGAACAGAAATGGGGAAAGGAGGCGGGGCTTTCTGTGACGCGACTCCTCTGCAGGAGCCCACGTGTTATAGGAATGACGGCGGGGCCGCTGTGAGTGGATTTGGGGGGGGGGGTAGACCTAAAAAAGAGGATGAAACGTATCCCAATGGGGAGGCAGGGCAAACAGAGGTGCCTGCTGAAGAAGTTGCTGAGCTCAGGGGAGCCTCGACTGAGACCTGCGGAAGCACTCTGGGAAGAGAGCAGCCCTGAACGGTGTCCATGGCAACTGCATCCACACCTCCAGGGCAGTGGGTCCGCTGCTGCTCCTCACCTCCTCTCGGAATGAGTGCGCCCGGGCTCTGCAAGCTAACCCTTGACGCTGCCATTCTTCATTTTCTTTGTCCTGTGGCGGTCAATGAGATGGGGCTGGGGACAGACACAGTGAAAAGCAAAACCGGACCGGTCGTGGGGCTTCGTGTCAAGTGCTGAGGATAGATGTCAAACAAGCGTAACGGTGCTACATTTATGATTACAGATTGAGGTAAGTGCTATAAAGAAAAGAAACACGGCTCCCATGAGAGCAAATAAGAAAGGAATCCACGATGAACAAGGCGGTCAGAGAAGGTCGTCACGAGAGAACGAAGCTCGGATTGAGAGCAGTGATGGGGGGCGGGGCTGCTGTGGACTTTGGTCTTCGTCACAAGTCAGTGGGAAACCACTGGACGGTTCTGCCGAGAAGGTGGAGAGACCACTGCCATGTGGGGAAGAGCTGGAGGACTCCGGCTCCGAGGGGAGGTGGACGGACTCATCAGGAGTCCAGCCGAAGGCAACGATGGCTTGCACCCAGCAGAGCCACTGGAGATCAAAAAGACACGATTAGGATACTTGGGAGGTAGAATTGGCAGGACTCAGGACTAGATCCAGTATAAGGGGGGAGGGAGAACGAGGTTCCCTGAGTTTTGGGGTAGCATCATGGTGGGCAGTTCAGAGATAAACAAGGTGCATACGAACCGGACACAAGACGAGTCACCTCTCCTGTTACACTGTCTCCATAGAGGTTCAAAGTAAGCATCCTTTCTTTGCGCCCCTCAGGCGGCCCCTGACCTCCACCTCCCAACTCCTGTCATTTAGTGAAATAGAATAAGGGAATGGGCATCTTCTTTCTGCAGGATTTCCCTGGAAATTCCTCAGAATTTTTAGCCAACCCCAAAGAGAATCTTATTCTGGTCAAGCCGCAACTCGGACAGTGATGGTCTGACGCCCTGCCCCACGCGCCTGGAGAGCTGCCCAATACTTACGGGGTAAAACTGTCTCGTCTGCTGACTACAGCTCTGAACCCTTGCCCTCTGAGAGCTGGTCTGGCGGAGAGAGGGCAGCCAGTGTGCTAGTCTCTCTGCCTCACTTCAAGGGCATCAAAGTTCCCACTCTGGACAGTGGAAGAAAGCAGAACTGGGCTGGCTCTGCTTCCTCACATTCCCACGGCGGGCACCCCCTGGCATCTCCCCAGCTTGGCGATGCCGGCGAGAAGACTCGTGGTGTCACAGTGTTCACAGGAGCTGACCCCATTGAGCATGCCTGCCTTCCTGAAACGTCTTCCTCGCTGGGTTTCTGAGCCATTCCTCTGCTGCCTTCTCTCCTGTATCACTGGCTGCTTCTTCCCACTCGTCTCTGATGGCTCCCGCCTTTCTCTTACTCTTTATAATTTGGAGTCACCGAAGGCGCCATCCTTGGACCATTTCTCTTCTCCCTCTTTTCTTAGTCCCTGATGATGCAATTGAGTCCTGTGCCTTTAAACACTACCTGGACCCTGACGATTCCCGTATCCCCAGGCTCAAGGTCTACGAGTCAACCAGTTGCTTTTATCCCCCACCTCCATATTTATATTCAGTCTAATATAAAACCTGAAAGGTTTATATTAAAAAACCTGAACTCTTGATGTCTTGCCATCTCTCATCCATTATTTCTCCCCTAGTCTCCACACCATGGTTTGTGGTCACACCATTCACCCATTTTTACCAACGCCGAAAGCATTCTCGTCCTCTAAGTACATAGTCTATGAGCAATCACTACCAGCTCCGCCTGCAGGGTATACTGGAATCTAATCCCTTCTCTCCAGGTATCCACCAGGGCCATCCTGTCCAACGGGCTAAATGCAAGTCTCTCTCAGACTTCCGCAATGGCCCCCGAGACGCACGTTTCTACGCCTGTACGCTCTCGAGTCTTCACCAGAGATCAGAGCGACCCACCTAAAACATGAGCCGGGTCACAGCCGTGCCGTCCTTTTCACTGTCCAGGGGGTCTCCCGGGGTGCGTCCTCCTCCCACGGGGCACAGCTGCCCCCACCGCGTTCTTCCTATCTGCTTCCACCTCTCTCCTTCAAAGAGGCCTCCCTAACTAACTGTGAAAAGTGCCCACGCCCCATCACTCTTTATCCCCTCACTTACAGGCTTTTACATAGAGCCTGTCTCTGCTTTTGGACATAATGGTTTTGAATTACATAAATTTTTTTAAATTAATATATTTATTTTTAATTTATTGGGATGACATGGTTCACCAGGCCATACAGCTTTCAACTGTGCAACTTGATATAATACCGTCTACACAGCATACCGTGTGCCCCCCCCCCGCTCCAAGCAAAGTCTCTTTCCTTCCCATGTCCCCCCCATCTTCGCCCTACACTCTCTACCCTTGACCCTCTCTCCCTCTGGATTCACCCAATTATCCCACTTCTGGGACTATATCTTAAGAACCCTGAAACACTAATTTAAAAAGTACATGCACCCCTATATTTATTGCCATGTTAATTATAATAGCCAATTCTGGAAACAACCCAAGTGTCCATCAGTGGATAAGTGAAAACAAAGAAAGCTGTGGTACATTTACATAATATTTTTTTTAGCCTCTCCTATAAAAATATAAAACCAGAAGGGCAGGGACTAAGACTGCCTCATTTGCTGCTGGGTCTTCAATGCCTGGTATGAGGTCTAGCACATAGTGAGTGCTCAATAAACATTCGTGGAACTGGTACAGGAAGGAAAGAAGGAAGGAAGGAAGGAAGGAAGGAAGGAAGGAAGGAAGGAAGGAAGGAAGGGAGGAAAGGGAAGGAGAGAAGACGAAATGCCTTGTTTCATTTTAAGAGCGTTAAGGAAAGAAACACCTGTGGGATTCACAGAGTACACAGGATAATAATTGACCATATGAAAGTGTTACATGAGATTTGGAGCAAGTCAAGAAATAGTAAGGGCAGGGCAGGTGGCAAAGAAAACAAGCAAGCTGCCATTTCAAAAAAGAGAAGAAATTAATAGCGCCCTATTGGAAGGAAAGAGGGTAAAACAAGAACAGAGAATAAGGATAATTCCTGAGACCACAGAATCCCTGAAGTGAGAATGTATATGATATAATCAGTGGAGGGACATTCTAAAGCATAAACTACATTATGGAAGAGCAAAGGAAGGAAAAAGAGATAGAAAAAAATTAAAAACAACTCTATTGTGTTTACAAAAAGCCACCATGTCCTGTAACTGAACGTTCGTGTGAATGGCTTTTGTTTGCCTGGACGTGGGGCAGGAAGTGCAGATACTGTGTGTACACTATGGAAACTCGTGTGAATGGTTTTTGTTTGCCTGGACGTGGGGCAGGAAGTGCAGATACTGTGTGTACACTATGGAAACTCGTGTGAATGGTTTTTGTTTGCCTGGACGTGGGGCAGGAAGAGCAGATACTGTGTGTATACTATGGAAACTCGTGTGAATGGTTTTTGTTTGCCTGGACGTGGGGCAGAAGTGCAGATACTGTGTGTACACTATGGAAACTCGTGTGAATGGTTTTTGTTTGCCTGGATGTGGGGCAGGAAGAGCAGATACTGTGTGTACACTATGGAAACTCGTGTGAATGGTTTTTGTTTGCCTGGATGTGGGGCAGGAAGTGCAGATACTGTGTGTACACTATGGAAACTCGTGTGAATGGTTTTTGTTTGCCTGGACGTGGGGCAGGAAGTGCAGATACTGTGTGTACACTATGGAAACTCGTGTGAATGGTTTTTGTTTGCCTGGACGTGGGGCAGGAAGTGCAGATACTGTGTGTACACTATGAAAACTCGTTTTGCAAATTTTGCAAAGCCTGTGAGAAGTGTGTGCAATAATACGGTGATTTTCAACCTGTGCTTGCAAGAATTTTTAGAACATGCAATCCCTTACTATTTAGTCAGGGGCAGTGGCGTTTTTCCCCTTATAGTGTCAAATTAAAAAAGAAAAATGACAACTGCCAGCACAACAATAGCCATCCTGAGTGAGTGCCCAGCCTTGAACCGTACATATATAGGTCATATAATAGAGTTGCATCTTATTGGTCACGTCGCATAATAAGGCTACATCTGATTGGTTAATTCTTGGTCCCAGAAATCCTTATATACAAGTATAGGCACCCAATTTTTTTTAAAAAGCCACTTCGGAGCAAAAAGGAGAGGTAATTACTATTATTATATTTTTTTGCATGTCAATCAAAATTATACCTTTTTTTTTTTGTCAGATTGGCAAAAACTATAATACCTTTTTTGGTATGCCACAGAATTTTAGTAATTTACATCCGCCATGAGGTGAAAAAGGTTGAAAACTGCTGCTGTCAAAGATGTGAATCATATAAAGAGTCCTGCAAATGAAAGGTATCATCGCACAAAAGAATGAGAAGCACCACGGCGAAGGTGCGAGAGTTGACTTTGGAGAGAGCCAGCGGCTCAGAGTTCCAAGTGGCCCGGAACCCAGGGCTGGGGGCAAACTCAGGATGCCTCAGGGAGGTGGTCGGGATGGCTCGCTGATGTAGCCGCTGCTGGGCGAGGTGCACTGGCTCCTGATGTAGCCGCTGCTGGGGGGAGGTGCACAAAGATGGAAAGGGGATGCCCCCCCCCAAGAACCCTCCACCCTGCAGAAGGTTTAGAGCTAGTGTAGCTGAAATGGGTTTTCTCTGCCACCTTGCCCATGCACAAGGCACCCCTTGGGCGATATTGATTATGAACCCTGCAGGGGAGCAGGCGTAGACTGGTCCGTGTGGAGATGGAACTCAGAAAGACCCTGAACAGGGATGCAGTGTTCCTGGACAACCAGAAAATGACGATGACAACTCCTGCCGGAAGGACGACTTCCACCTTTGACCTGCTCGCCCTTCTAGATATTAGGATAGAGCTCACATCCCGCCTTCCCCCAGGTTTTGACATCGATGTCTGAAAAGCGCAGGTATCTTGAGAGTGCCCGGGAGTGGCAGGCCCTTTGCCAGGGTGTTCTCTGAGGCCAGCTCTGAAACCCTGCAATACCAGTCCATCCCGCTGACCCGCCCTGTGCATTCTCAGAGCGATCGGGAGACGGAGCTGAGTGGCCGTAAGTCCCAGTCCCGGGGCTCTTCCCGTTGGAGGGAAGGGGCCACCCTTCCAAACTGCAGAGGACACGCCCTGTCTGGGACCAGGGCTGGGACAACCAGAGAAGGTGTAGCCTTTGTGGTTTGTCCTTTCTTCCCCTTGTACCTTAAAAGCAGTGCCCTGGCAGCCTCTCTCAGACACGGAGCGATGCCCTGCCTCTCCATTGTCCTCACTTACATCCCGGACACACGTGCCTTCTTCCCTCCTGCAGTTTGCCAGACTCAGCCTCCCAACTGCCAGCGGAGGGACGTGGAGATTGAAGCTGCCTTCTGGAGCAACGCTGGGCGACCCTGTGTCCTCGTTCAAACTCTCCGGGCCGACGCTGCAGGCACAGCCCCACCATATGTCAGCTTCCCCAGCCGGACACCTTTTCTAGACATGCTTCCAAGATGAGCAAATGAAACAGCAGTCCTAACTCTACTCGGGTCCAGAAACCTCACTGTCAGCTTTCTCTGTGCATTACAGAAGCTACCCCCACCCCCTCTGAGTGCACTGTGCTTGGGAAGAAAACTCCGGTGGACCCAGAAAGATGCCTCCTTTCTCTCTGCGGACACTTACCCGACATCTCTCCAGTCCTGCAAAAGCAGCCACTCAGAATAAAAGGGCAGCTTGTGCTGTTCCTGACGCAAAGGTTATATGGTTCTTTTGGACGTCCAGGGCAGATAAGAAGAAGGCTCATGTTGGAACCTACTCTGTTCTCTCAAGAATCTCAGCAGTTTGGCACCTGTATCAGTCTTTAATAGGTTGAGTTATGCTGCAGTAACTAAAGACTTCCTTTTGTTACACTTTAAAATTTCTTTAAGTTCAAACAATAAAAGTGTATTTCCTGCTCATGCTATATGTCCACAGAGGTGGTAGAGGGCTCCCTGGAGTTAGGAAGCCAGCTCCTGGGGGCCTGGCACTCCAGGAAAAAAGGCCACCCTTCACTTCAAACTCAGTAGATTTTGTTCTTTGCTTTCAAATTTGAAAGGTTGCCTGACTGATGGTGGTGGATAGACCATCAACCTGGGATGCTGAGATCCCAGATTCAAAACCCTGAGGTCACTGGCTTAAGCGCAGGCTCTCCAGCTTAAGCGTGGGATCATCAACACGATCCCATGGTTGCTGGCTTGAGCCCAGAGATCATTGGCTTAAAGCCCAAGATCATAGGATTGAGCAAGGGGTCACTAGCTTGAGCAAAGGGTCACTGGCTTGAGCAAGGGGTCACTGGCTCAGCTTGAGTCCCCCGGTCGAGGCATGTATGAGAATCAATCAGTGAACAACTGAAGTGATGCAACTACAAGTTGACGCTTCTCTCTCCCTTCCTGTTTCTCTCTCACACAAACACACAAACTAACTAAATAAATAAATAAAAGTTGGAAGTCCCTGTGATGATCCCAGTGGAAAAGTTCAGGGAGAAACTGTGGCCAGAGGGTCTTCTGCAGAAAAGATTTTGTTACCCTCTGGTGACATTTATTGAGCAATGACATTTACTATAATGGATGGCTCCTGGAAGCGTGACGATTTAAATGTCCATCGATCCCACAGTCTGTTTGACAGGACCCAGGAGATCTCTGAGCTGGGCACGAAGCCAGAGCGGCCAGCTGCTCTGTGTGAAGTGGGGCTGACAGCTGCCCCAGGCGCCAGCCCACGAAGTCACATTTTCCCACCCCTACAGGACACATGTGCAACCCTAAGGTTCAATTCTCCCCTCATGAAGGTCAGGCTGCCTCTGCCTAGAAAAATGTGCCTTGTCACTAGTTCTTTTCTTGGTTTCCTTTTAATTGACACCGAGTGTTGTTTTTGTTCGTTTGTTTTGCTCACTTTTCCTCTGTGTGATGAATATCAGTGGTAACAGGTACAAAGCCTTCCACCCAGTCCCTCCTTTTCCCGGAGCCTGGGAGCACACGCAGACTCCAGCCTCCTTCCTGTTGCCTTCTCCCCAGAGCCTCCGGGGACCAGATCCGCAATCTGAGCAAGAGCTCCGAGGGGAACGTCCTCTGCTTTCTGAGTGACGCTGAGGCCTGAGCAAAGCTGGAGCCTGCGTGCAGCAGCTAAACGGTGCAGCGAGGTACAGAGTTCCGAGGCCACGCTGGCTCTGGGAGGGGCGACCAGGCGTCCTGCAGACCCCAGACTGAAGTGGGAAGGGCTATTTGAGATCTTGTTTGAACCAGGTAGGTGAGACCCCCGGGGAGAAGAGGCTGAGGTCGGGCAAAAGCAACACAAGGACTCAAAGGGAGAGGTTGAAGAGGACTCACGTGGATAGGCTGGCATCACAGATTGGACCCCTGGGAACAACCCTGCATGGGGGAGACGAAGAGAAAGGGGAACGGCGTGCCTCGCCCAAGATCCAATGGGAGTGATGATCAGAAGAGGGGCGAGACCTAGGAACCTGGCCCCGCGCCCTGGGCATTGCTGCCGAGTGGGAACAGCGCAGCTGCCGACGCCAGGCAGTCAAGAGGAAGCCGAGTCGTCTCTGGACTCATCAGCAGAGATGTGCCCAGGCGGCAAGCAGCTCAGGGGTCACTGCTCAGATGCCTGATGACTCTGCAGAAAAAGGCTACAGGAGCCCCAGAGTCAGGGAAGAACAAAGGTAAAATGCAAGTTATTCTTTCCCTGAGACACATCCTACCTCCGTCTCTCAAAGGAGCTTCCATTGAAATTGACCGGACTTTTACTGCTTGTATAGATGATTGACAATAAATAGTTAGGTTACAAATTTTAACCACGAAAACGATTTTCTTTAATGTTATATCTGTAAGGACTCTTTGAGTTGGAAGTGGCACACACAATTTAAATTGGATTAAGGGGGGGGGGGACGACAGTAAATTATTGGCCAAATACCAGAAAAGTCAAGAATGAAGTTTGATCAGGGTACAAGCCAACTGTTGGCATCAGGAAAGTCTCTCTTGTAACCACTCCTTTGGCTCAAACTGGCCTCACCTAGCCATGTCTCCCTGACGTACCCTCATCCCGCTCTCTTGCTTCATCATTAAGCCCTCAGGACAACGAGGTTCTGGTCAGCGTCTAGTGGACTTAGAAACCGGTTGACAAAATTATGCAGGCTGCAGGTGCACAGCTCCACAACACATCATCTGTATGCTGTACAATGTGCTCACCCAGCCCGAGTCAAGTCTCCATCCATCACCGTCCTGTTTCCTACACGCTCCTGTCTCCCCTGCAACCGCCACACTGTGGTCCACATCCAGCTCGGGTTCTTAAAGCCTTCAAGTTGTTTGTTAAATACAGCTCCTTTACTTAAATATGCTTCGTTCAAATTACAAGTCTCTGCTTACCTAATTGATTACAGAAAGCCTCACAAATGAGATTAACATTTTAAAAAAGAAAAGACAACAAGATAATTAAGTCTGATTGCTCCAGAGCAGGTTGGTGTCAGCCCTGGAAACATGCCAACACTAATTGACCGGCGTCATTTCCCAAACAGTTAATTGCAAATGGCCATTGAAAGCCCTTGAAATGAGCTCAGGTCCCCTTGGCTCAAGTGTGGAGAAGGGGGTTAGAAGTGTGAAGGAGACAAGGCCGCAGAAAGGGGACCCACCAAGGACGTCTGGTTCTTCCCGTCCCAGAGCGCTAGTCAGCTGACGTTGTCACATCTTGTCGCCTCTCTGGACCTCGGTCTTCTGGTTTGTAAAATGTCTGTGGGCAGCGAGGGTGAAGGGTTGTGTCAGAGTGGGGCGACTGGGCCTTCCGTGACCTCCTCCACCTCTGAGTAGGCTTTGAGCACGTGCAAGGCAGTGGCAGGGACATCAGGTACCTGGGTCTTCAAGTCACTTGAGTAGGCTTCAGTGGGTGACGTCAAGCAGGGCAGAATGAAAAGCAGAGGGCCACGGAGGGCAGGATGCCATCTCTGAGGGAGCAATGGGCCGACCGGACCCGAGGGAGAGCGGAGAATCGAGGGAGACTTACTTGGGAAGAGTCCCCTTAGGTACAGTCTTGAGGGGGAAGAGTGAGGTACATCCGGGAGATGGGGGGAGGCCAGGTTGGCCTGGACAGAGAAACAGGCCGCGTGTGGTGTGTTAAGGGGAGTCTCAGCACAGCGGGAGGCTGGGTATCCTGTTCACTGAGAGAGTTTTCTAGTCTGGGATGCCCAGGAGCAGACAGACACTCGGGTCCTGTCTGTTGGCAGGACTCACGGGGCACCAGGAATTGTCCAGGGACCAGGGCCCTCAGGCTCAGGAGCAGACTCGGTTTGGGTGCGCGAAGCAGCTCAGCGACCAGGGGAGGGTGCCGCCCGCTCAGGAGAGAGGTCTTCGATCTCCAGCCTGGTGCTCGGCGGCTGTTGATGGCCCTTGGTTCTCCCCTGCTGCGGGACCAACCAACATTGAGTTTCCGCACGCGCGCGCGGTGTCCACCGCCTCATCACTACTCCTGCCTCACGCCTCCTTCCACCCCCTGAAAGCTGTGTACCGCCCCTCGCTCCGCGTCTCCCGGTGTCTGTCATACTTCGGCTCCTCACGGAAATGAATGATTTCCTACCTTACATATCCTGTTAAAAATCTTTTACGAGATGAACCTGATTAGCCTTCCTGACGCATATGCATTGTCGATCACGTGCCCAGTGCCAGCCAGATGCACGTGGTAAAGGACAAGGACCCCCGCCAGCGGTTTTCTGGAGCTCTCCGCCTCCACCAGCGGCGAGGAGGGGAGGCAGGACAGGCAGCAGTCCTGGCCTCAGCCCTGCGTCACTGGCACAGGGACTGTGGGTGACGTTCCCATGCGCCTGCCCAGAGACGAGCCCACAGAGTGCTGGCGCGGCTCCTGGTGGCCCCGCCTTCTTCTCTCCTGCTCAGAACGGCACCCCGCAATCTACGCAGTGGGAACGACTGCTTTAATCTAGTCTACATTCCTAAAACTGAACCATGCATGTACTTTTGGCCCATCACCACGATCCAAAAGCAAATGAAGGGGTGGCCCTCTTGGCCACTGCTCATGACACCCCAGTGGAAGGAGGCGCGCAGCTGAGGACTGGTGGGGTGGGCGCTGGAGGAGAGGACGGTCTGGGAGGGGGTCGCGCAGGGCTGGGGCTGTCTGCTCCCCCTCTCGGCCGATGCTAATGAGCCTGGCCAGCCTGTAACCTCCCCGCCAGAGCAGCGGGCTGGCGATGTGACGAGCTATCACTGTTCATTACGGGGACAGCCAATGAATCCAGAGGTGTCCACGAGTGCAAACCGGCCTGTGAGAGCAGCATAGGAAGGCACTAAGCAAGGGGCAGAGGGCCCGGGAAATGGGGAAGGGGACAGAGAAGCACCCACCCCCAGGTCAGTTCCCCCCTACATGTGGGCGGAGCAGCGTTTCCTCACACAGGTGGTAGGGAAGCGGCTAGGGAAGGGGGCTTCCTGCTCACCGCCACCCCGGGAAATGAACCTAGGGGTCTCACCAACGGCTGGGCAGCTCCAGGACAGGGGCCACTGGAAGTACTATAGGGAAATAGAGTGAGTATATGGGCCGGGCGGGTGGATTGAGCTTGTCTGCCCGTCTTCATTAGAGTTCTGCTTTCCTCCACGTCGATTAGGGAATCAGACCCCCTTACTCAAGCTGCATCCAGGTGAGCCGTTGAGCCTGAGATCGGACAGCAGGAGGTCACCGCAGAGTTTGTCCGTTCCGGATCCTCATACAGGAATAGAACCAGTATCCGTTTGTCAGCGATGAGGCCACCATGGCGCCACATGGTCAGATGATGCTCCCAAGTCCATTGGACCAAAATCATGTGGAAAAGGGAGGACCATGAACTGTTTGCCTTTCTGTCTCCTTATGTTGGGTGTTCCCACAGGTTGATGAGGGCAGCCGCCCCAGGGCACCGGGACAGGAGGCAGGAGGGTGACGGGGACACACACCTGTCTAAGTCTGCAGCCTGTCCCTCCCTCGGCACGCATTCCCTCTCCTTCAACCCAAGCCACGCCTCTCCTCACTGAGCAGCCTGGTCTCAGCCACGCCTCTCCTCGCTGAGCCAGCCCGGTCCCAGCCACGCCTCTCCTCGCTGAGCCAGCCCGGTCCCAGCCATGCCTCTCCTCACTGACCAGCCCGATCCCAGCCACGCCTCTCTCTGAGCCAGCCCGGCCCCAGCTCCCCAAGGCACCCCTGGATGTCCTACGGGCAACCTTTGGGAAGTCAGCCCATCACCTCGTTGCAATTAGCATTCTGTTCACTGTCACACACTGTCTCCCTCCACTATCCCCCCAGATTGAAAGTTCTCAGGGCTAAAGACTTTGCATATTTTTTTCCCTCTCGTAGAGTCCAATGCGTGTTATAAATTCTCAGTCTGTGTCTACTGACAGCTAATCAGTCAGAGGTTACCCTAGGATTTTTAAACAAAAAGTATGCAAGCAAATGGGAAGCAATTCTTGATCTGCCAAAAAGAAAAAAAGGGGGAGCTGTTCTTTCTGATTTATAAGCACCTTAGAGAAGGCTGCTATCGCTGATGTTCCTGAATCCACCCCCTCGAACCCTCACTTTGAACATAATTCCTGGCACACGGTGGGTGCTCAGCGAATGCCGATCACACGAATGGAGAGAGGGGGCGAACAAGAGAAAAGCGGAGGAAGGCTCAGGACGAGGCCGGACCCAGAAGTGGGAGGAGGGAGGGCACGTGCTGGTCGTTTTGTCCGTTTGGCCTCAGCTCCATTCCTGGCCTTTCCCCCTCTGCTCTGTCCCAGCAGGGGTACGGTGGGTGCCAGGGAGAGGGGCCAGCACCTGCGGTTCCAAGGACAGCCCCGGTTCCAGCGGCGGCAGGCAGGCAGGCAGCCGTCACCCCCGGCGGCCGACCTCCTGCTGCTTCGGGCCGGGCACCGCGTGCTGGGCACACAGGCCCTGGAGCCACACGGGGCCAGACTGTGGAGGCAGCAGCCAGGCCGAGGACCTTCTGTCCTCGGGTTTGAGGAAGGCAGGGCAGGTGAGACCCACCCACGGCCAAGCAGCTCAGTCCCGGCTTCTCGGCGTCTGCAGCCCTGGAGTCCCGGAGGTCTCTGAGAAAGGGGGACAAGGAAGACCAGCTAGGTCACGTGACTGGAGAAAACAGCATCTCCAGTTTAAAAGTCAGAACGCCCCGTTTGGGTTGACGGGAGGGTGGGTGGCAGTGAATGGTGGGCTGGAGGTGTGACAGGGGACAGTCTGATGGAAACATGCCTTGCTTGTGATGGCACAGAATACAGGATCAGGCCAAAGTAGGCTGACCGTCCTCTGTATAGGAAATAATACAAGAATTAATAAATAATAACACAGGAATAAACTGCATTTTTGGATGCCCACACCGGCAAACCCACCTGTGGCCCACCCTGTGTGAATTTCTGTCTGTGACGCACAGGACCGCCCTGGCGGTCCCAGAGCCTGGTCAGGATGAAGTCAGGAATGAAGTCGGAAAAGGGCGTCGATAGAGCAGCGCCGGCCCTGCTCTCCTTACGTGGCCCCGGAATGGTCTTCGCGTGGGCGGCGCGGCCAGGGCCCAGTCCAGACACGGCCGTTCTCAGAGCACGCGGTTTGATGGAGTAGGAAGGAGAAGCGGTCGGCGAGATTCGCACAAAGATAAATGAATATAAATTACGTGTTGGGTAGTTTATAGGTTTAAGTGGGATAATTAATGTGTGATGTGCGTGTCCCTGGGTGTGCGTGGATCTATAATTCAGAAATGGCAGCGAGGCAGCGTTAAGGTTGAGAAATGGCGCAATTAAAGGCGCCGAGAATCACCTCTGTGAAGGCTCCCGCGTCGTTATTAATTCTGCTACATTACCTTCCACCAACGTCACGCAGGGTCCCGGTGGCAGCCTCCGAGGACGCGCGGAGGAGGACCAGCTGCCGGCAGCGTCTCGAAGGCCCCTTGGGGAAATCAGTGATTTCCCTACTTGACCAGCCTCTCCAAGAACCAAGTGCTGCCCAGCCAGCTGTAACTGTTTATATAATACCAGAGCCCTGGAGGAGTGGGCAGGGGTGGGAGAGAGACGCGAAGGTGATGCTCTACCTCCTGTGGCCAAGGCGTCTGTTTCCGTGGGTCTGGGTAGGGCAGGGCCTGAGACCCAGCAGATGTAAAAGCCCCCGGGCAGTGCTGGTCTTGCTGGTCCCAGAACCACCTTGTGGGTCACCAGGGTCGAGATGCCCCTCCTCAGACACATGGGCATCGCCTGCAAGCTGGCACCTCTCGAGGCCAGTCCCGACCCCCTGAATTTGCCTGCACTCGGACGGGATGCCCTGAATGTGGTTTGCAGGCTCGTTCGTGTTTGAGAAGCACCGCTTTAGAGGAAGAACCCCCTTGGCTGCCTTAGAAAGATCTGCGACGCCCTTGGAATGCTATGCAGGTTGCACGCGTGCGTGTGTGAGTGTTTAGGGTGCAGAGGGCATTTCCGTCTTTCAAGCCTGCCACTCAGATCTCCTCCCTCTGGTTCTCAACTGAAGGTGAGACAGGGGAAAAGGAGCCAAAGAGGGAACTCAGTGCAGACGAAAAAGCTTGTAACCCGGAACCTGTGAGCCTGGAACTAATGTCCCCAATGCAGAGCTTCCCGACAGGACAGTGTGGCTGGTGCACCAGCCCAGAGGGCCCAGCAGGGTCCCCTCCTCTTATACAAATGCCTGCTTCCATTGGGCACGTGAGCAAGGACAGCCAGTCGGCCTCACCCTCGCAGGTGCCACTGGAGAGGCCTCCACACACCAGCATGGCCTGGCCGGCCAGCCAAGAAAGGCCGGTGGTAGGACCTTCCGCCTGCCTGCCTCACAGGGACAGGGTTGGGGGAGGGGAGTAGGAGGGAGATTCTACCTTGATCTTGTTTCCTGTCATTATAGGCATCATAAAGACGGGTTAGCAATGCCACCCGCCTCTGTGAGAACGTCTGTAAGTGGAATTGGCGGAAAGATGAGTTCTGTCCCCTAGCCCTGCCCAGGAAGGGTAGGGGGAGCACAAGTCTAGGTCCCCAGGGGCGGAGAACACTGACAGGGAAGTTTCCACGGTAGAAATGGGGAAAGAGTCTGTTCCCAAAGGGATCCAGTCGGGAGAGAGCTCAGATGCTCTAGTCTGGAAGAGGTCCAGGGCCCTGAAAGTTGCCCCCAGCCAGCTTAGGCTGCCGCTGAGAGGCCCTCCGGCTCCCAAGCAGAGATGCCCAGCTGTTCAGCGTGTGATCAGTTTATGGGCGGCAGCCTTCAACGCAGCTCCCTCCCAACGCCCAGAGCCGACCCCCAGGGGGGAGGAAGGGTAAGTGACCCTTGAACAAACCGTCTTCCCTGTCACTCCTGGGCAGCCAACCCTGCCCCCAGCACATTTCCCTGGAGCTGAAGTTTCAGGGTCCCCTCCCTTGCAGAGACCCGACAGTGCTGGGAGCCCATGGGGACGACAGCCAGCGTGTTCCAGGAGCAGTGGGGACACCAGCTTGTAACCAGAAAGTGCTCTATTGACTCAGGCTGGGGGCTTTTGTTTGGTTGGTTTGTTCTTATAAGTTGGAGAGATTTTAAAACTCTTCTAGCTGCATCCCCATGGCTCTAGATATTTGTTTCAATTTTTTTTCATTCTAAATAAGTATCTGTTCTTCCGCCACTAAAACAATGTCTTTCTTTTTTTGTTTTTCTTTTTGAGAAACAAAAGCCTAGTGTGTGTGTTCATTTCTTGCATTTGAAGCCCTCCTGGACGACGTCCTGGACGACATCCTGGGCTCGAAACCCTTTGCTGTAGATCTACCCCCTCCCCCAGCTGCAGCCAACCACCCTGCGGGGTTTCCCTCTCCACAGAACCCACAGAAACCCCCTCCCAAGTTTCTGTTGTTGTCAATCTTAGGTGGATTTGGTGCTCAGCACAAAGGGACCCCAGCAACTCGACAGGCACAGGCTCATCACGGGTGGACACAGCACACGGAGGTAGGCTTGGCGCTTGTCTAAGGCTTTGGCAATGTCATGACTTCCACGCTGGGCCACGGTGGATGAGGGGTCTTCAGCGCCTCCTGTAGAGCCCAGTAACGTCCATTCACCTCCAGCAACAATGCCTTCTTCTGCCATGTGGTGGCTATAGGTGCAGCATCTCTTCTTTTTCTCTTTCCTCTCTCTCTCCTCCCTCTCTCCCCATTCTCTCCCCTATCCTTCCCTCCTCTCTCTGTTCTCTCTTCTCTCTCTCTCTTTCCTTTCTCCTCTCTCCCTCCCCCTTGTCTCTCCACTCTCTTCTTTATCCCTCTCTCCTCTCTTTCTGTTCTCTCTCTCTCCTCTCCTCTCTTTTCTCTCTCTCTCCTCTTCTCTCTCTCTCCTTTATCTTCTCTCTTTTCTCTCTCCACTCTCTCATTTCTATATCATCCATCTGTTCATATTAACTGTAACAAATTCACAGCACTGATGTGAATATTAAGTGAGATTATGTACACGGAGAATTTTCATAAATGCCAATGGTCATATATGTACAGGTATAACATTCCTTACAATTCTGGGCCTTCCTCAATGACAAGACAATCATGAGAGAGAGATTCTGATGTGTTATTTTGGACGTGGTTTTTTCTCATACTTAAGTCAGCTAGACATCCCATATGGTTGGCTCGGAAGGAGAGTGACGAAATGATCGTCTGGCTTTCGAGATTTGAAATGTGAGGTTTAGCAGGAAGGGGAGCAATGTGGGTGCTCCAGGAATATATTCCATATTGTGTCAATGTGAGGCTCCTCTCTACCTTGCCCCCAACAAGGAAAGAAAGAAGGTAGAGTCTAGACGAGACCAGAGGCACCAAAATGAAAAAATACAGAGTCAATGTAAGGAGCTGTGTCACAGTGAAAGCGCTGAATGTTGCCAGGACTCGGGAACGAGGTGGGAGCCACGTGAGCCCCTGCAGACCTCCCAGTCTCTGCTTGCACGAACACCTGGAGGGAACCCCTTGCTGCTTCTCATTTTCATACCCAGTAGTGTCCAATAGAGTATTTGATGGCCATCCTGCAGAAGTGACGCCTGCTATGCCTGACGCGTATGTTCTTTGGTTGCCGTCCAACTTGGTCCCCATGGAAAGCCTGTCTTTGAGCAGCATGAGGCATTTCAAAGACACTGATTCAGAGGATGGGGCATGGACCTATTAGTGAGGTTCATGAGGTCATGGAAAGGCAGGCATTGTCTGCACCTGTGCCCAGTCAGACTCTGTAAAGCAGTTTCAGACCTTCCTTAGAGCAAATAAAATGGCAAGACAAGAACCACCACCTCACTGCATCAGGAGCAGGAATCAGAGAACCCTCCCCTCCCCACTCCAAAGAATGAAGTCCTGGAGAAATGCAGAACCCAAGGACAGCAATAGCATAAATTCTTCTTGTAACAAAAGTAAGTATGGTTGATGCCTGCTCCTGGAATCCTTTTGAAGAATGAAGAAAAATTGTTTCATCTTAGTCCTTCCCCCCCCCCCCAGACATATAGCCTAAGGCATATGCTGCAACCATTTTCGATCCTATCCATTCTCAACACCTCTACCACTATCAACTCTTTTCAAAACAAGATAGATCTTGGAAGTAGAGTTGATAGAACCTGCTGGTGGATTGCACAGAGAAAGTGAGGGAAAGGCAGAGGCCAAGACAGACGTCAAGCATTTTGGCCTCAGCAACTGGCAAATGGTGGTGACAAAGGTCCCTTTGGAGCTAAGAGGGAAGAGACTAGAAATCCACGAACATTTAGGGATCTAGGAAAGAACGAGGAGCCAGCAAAGGAGTTCGTGGTTACATGGGAAGTAAGTGGAGGCACAAGGCTAGCTCAGGGACCACGAGAGGACAGGGTTTCGAGGAGGAGTCACACAGCTGTGCCAAATTCTGCTGAAAAGACGCCCAAGATAGGTATTGTTCCCGTACCTCCCGCTGAGTCACAAGCTCACTGAGGACCAGGCTTTTGCTATTGTATTATGTTATGTTCAAAAAAGTGCCACCCCTGCCCGTGGTAGGGTGGTTGAGTGAACTGAGAGCCTGCCCCGTGGGGCCAGGACTGACTGGTAGTCCACGCCCCCGCACACCTGAATGTCCTCATTCTCACGATGTTGAGGAGGGCCAAGACTCTAGGACTTACATTTTGGCTTTTTTTTTTTTTTTAGAAGAAGATAGAAGTCATTTGGAGGCTCCAGGTAAGTTTTATAATCCCATTGTTGGCTCTTCATTAGGGTGTCGGATGCAAAGGAGTTCTTCGTGCCCCATGAAGCTTCTCCTTGTGCTTACCGCTTTTGGGGACGAGGTGACGGGTCACAAAATCAGTTTGGGTGGTGCAGAGATGTTTTGCCAGACCAACAGCAAAACCTGCTCTTGACCGCCTGACCTGTGGTGGTGCAGTGGATAAAGCGTTGACCTGGAAACGCTGAGGTCGCCGGTTCGAAACCCTGGGCTTGCCTGGTCAAGGCACATATGGGAGTTGATGCTTCCAGCTCCTCCCCCCTTCTCTCTCTCTGTCTCTCCTCTCTCTCTCTCTCTCTCTCTCTCTCTCTCTCTCTCTCTTCCTCTCCTCTCTAAAAAAAAATAAAAATAAAAAAATAAAACCTGCTCTTGACCTAAGGACATGCTGTTCAGAGATGGGTGCGGGCATCTAGAGGAGCTGGTGCTGGAACCGCATCTTGAAGGACGAATGGAGATCTTACAGGCAGATACGGGCCCTTAGTCCTCAGGTTCCCTGAGTGGTGCAGAGGGGAGCACTGGGGACAAGGTCGCCCAGGGAGCAGGGAGTCGTCCTCTGGCCACGAAGGGGGCTCTGCCTCTCTGATGTTTTCGCCATCTAGTGTGAGCTGTCTTCGTGACGGATGGGGCTGGGAGGGCTGTTTCTCCGTGCGTAAGGGATTCCGGGTCTGCTTGGTCAGCATGTTCTTGGCAATCTGTCTGTCCTGATTTGTTGCTTTGAGGGACCATGGCTCAGAAAGCCGTGTTGTCAGCGGAGCCTGGAGCTCCTGGGTCGTGTCTGTGTCTGCATTCTAGCAGGCACGCCGTGCCAGGCGCAAAGCCACGCTGGCTCTATTGTCCAGCCTTCAGCAACTCTGACCTTAGAGGAGGAGGGACCCAGCTGACAGCTGCGCGGCTCTGTCCCTTCAACATCTGGGGAGCTGGGGAATCTGAGGCGGGCTGGAATTTTTAGGTTCGCTGCCAAGGACTTGTTGAGTAACCTGTGAACTCAGGTGGGGAGTTCTGAGACATCTGATACAGATGACAACAATGGCCAGTCAGGTAGCCACCTACTGTGTCATATCCATGCCTTCAAGTACTAGTGCAGCAAACGTGCACTGAGCTTCTGTTTTGTTTCAGGTGTTGGGCACCGATAATAGCGGCACCTACTTTCCCCAGGAATAAACCAATGAACACAGTGGTGTGTGGACATGCCACCTCAGAGGGAAGCTCAGGGGACCTTTGGAGCATGCAGCTTAGGATGGGGTGTCATGTGATGAAGTGGGAGAAGGCTCGTCCTGTAAGCACTTAGCATGCCAGATGGGTCACCGTAAAGATCCAATGACTATCTCAAGGATACATAAACATTGTGTGAGCAGTAAAGCCAAAGCGAAGATCAGAATTATTCTTATTGTTTGTTCCTGGATCCCCAAAACAACAGAGTCCTTCAAACAATGGTGGTACCTCAAGATTCCATTCAGATTACCTCTGCCTCTCTCTCTCTTTTTTTTTTTTTTTTTTTGCATTTTTTTTCTTGCATTTTTCTGAAGTTGGAAACGAGGAGGCAGTCAGACAGACTCCCGCATGCGCCCAACCGGGATCCACCCGGCACGCCCACCAGGGGGCAATGCTCTGCCCATGCGGGGCGTCGCTCTGTTGCAACCAGAGCCATTCTAGCGCCTGAGGCAGAGGCCACAGAGCCATCCTCAGCGCCCGGGCCAACTTTGCTCCAATGGAGCCTTGGTTGTGGGAGGGGAAGAGAGAGACAGAGAGAAAGGAGAGGGGGAGGGGTGGAGAAGCAGATGGGTGCTTCTCCTGTGTGCCCTGGCCGGGAATCAAACCCGGGACTTCTGCACTACCTCTGCCTCTTAACCTCAGTATCTAGAATGTTTTTATCCCCAACTTCTTCAATTTTTTGGCCAATCCCAGAACCACATTTTCCTTACTAGTAGCCTTGATCTAGCTAGCCTCAAGTCAAGAAAACTTTTTTGAACGTGCTGAGTTTAGAATACCCCTCCCCACGCCCACACTGGATTCCAAGTGACTCCACCTTCCAACCAGACGACCAGGAGGGATGGCGGGCTGAGAAGGAAGGGCTCTGCTCTCATTTCTTGTGGTCTCGAGCCCCAGGTGGTTCAGGTGTCCTGCGACAACTAACACGACTTCCAAATACTCTTAATGTTGTCCTCAGCTCGTTTTGTGAATGGAAAAGTCTCATCTTTCCCAGTATAGAGTAGGTCGTTCAAGGGCAAGGCCAGTGCCCTCGGATGCTTCTCTTTGCTCTGTGTCGGCTGGCATTCTGAGAAACCCTGGGTGTTTTTCATCCCTTTATCCGCCAGGCTGATAGAAATGAGGCCGTTAATTTCATCTTTGGGACTTCATTTGCAATTAAATGGATGGTGATGCCTTGGTTATGGCTTAATTAATAAATTCAGTAAACACGAATTAAGGCTCGATGATGAATCAGACGCCGCGCTGAGCTCCGTCTCTGCAGAGATGAATGGCGGGACTCAACTCTCAAAAAGTTCATCGTCTGGTGAAAGGAGAGCAGTTACCAATAGGTATGCAGAATACCGGGGATAATTGCCGGAGAATAGGTTTGTTTAAAGGACTGTGAAAGCTCAAGGGAGGGAGCCGCAAACTGCCTGCTGACATGATGGATTGTCTGGGTTTTGAAGGATGCAAACACAATTTTTAAAAAGGCAGGGGAAAAAAGCATCTCAGGCAGAAGTAACAGGGAGTGCAAAGGCAGAGAAGCATGAGGAGGCAGGAAGCCATCTTTGAGGAGTTTGAGCATTTGAGTGTGTCTAGGACTCGGGCTACATGGTGAGGAATGCAGTCAGAGTGTGAAGAGCCTTCCCTACCAGCTCAGGAGTTGGAAGTGCACGCAGTGCCCACAGAGTGCAAGGAGACTTTGGGATTGGCATGATCCTGTTTGCCTTCTAAGAACATACCCCTTGGTGCCAGGAAGGGCTACGCAGAGGCCAAGAGAGGCTTGAGGACCAAATGGATGGAGAAACAGCAGCTGACAGCAAAGACTGGCTGAAAAAGCAGAATCATACTCTGACATGTTAGGATTATTCCGGAGTAACTCTGAGAAGAGGGATGGGAAGAATAGCAAACCATTAACCAAGAAAGCTGGATGCTTTTACTGACCTTTCACAAAGACCTTTTCTATCAAGACAAGAAAGTATTTAAAATAGCCAAATGTGAATAATAGTTAGATTGGTTATAGATACAAGCAAAAACAAACAAACAAACAAAAAAAACCCTAACAATTTAGAGAGTAAATGGATAGGTACAACGTAATACCTTTTTCCCAAATGTATCACTGGGGAACAATTTTTTTTTTCATTTTCTGTTGCATGAGGTTTTAGAACTGTTTCTATATATTTCTGCATCACTGATTCCAAATCTGAAATTCGTTTTTTTGGTGCATGCTCTAATTTTTATGCAATTTTAATTTCTTTTTGTTACAGTTAATGGCATGCATTGGTTTTTAAATTGGAGTTAAAGGGCAATGACTCTTGGATTGAACATAACCACAAGGCAATTAATGTTTTACAAACATCACTTTTACATAATTGTAGTTGTTTTTAAATTTAAAAAAGTATTATCTGATAAAAACACCCTCTTGTTTTGTTTTAAGATTGAATCATGGCTTCTTCAAGTAGGTGTAAATATAAGAATAGTCCTGACAACTTCTGTTATATATGTGGCTGTTACACACTTCAACGTCAAAGGTACAATATTTCATCATTTATGACATATGTATATATTGCCTATTTTCAAGTTCCCCTTGACAATCAAGACAAGAATTGGGCTCCTCATATTGTGTGTCATAATTGTGAGGAAATGCTTTGTGATTGGACAAAAGGAAAATGCAAAGGAATGCCTTTTGGTGTTCCCATGGTTTGGCATGAACCTAAGGACCACAGCAGAGACTGTTATTTCTGTCTGATCCATACAAAGGGCATCAGCAAGAAAAAACGGCATATGATCACATATCCTAATATTCCTTCAGCAATACGACCTATCCCACACTCTGAGACACTTCCAGTTCCAGTTTTCAATGGTTTTATTTCTTCTAAGGACGAAGAAAGTGAACATGGTGATCAAGTGTATTTTGATAAGATGCATGAGGAAATGATTGTAGAATCTGAAGGGTCTTCTTCTGATGCCAAGCAGTCATTGACCCCTCAGCAGTTTAGCCAACCCGAATTGAATGACTTGGTAAGAATGACATAAAAATTGTCCTCGACTTTCTGAAGTATGAGGAGCATAACTGGATCATTTGTGTGGATCTTAAAATGGTAAATTTCCTGCCAGGACAACAGAGAGGTTTCACGAAGTATCCTTGCTTTCTGTGTTTGTGGGACAGTCGAGCTCGGGAGAAACACTGGACACAGAAGGAGTGGCCGAAACGTGAAGCTCTGGAAGTAGGGATGCAAAATATTGTGAATGAACCTGTAGTGAATCGAGACAGTATCATTTTTCCCCCACTTCACATCAAACTTGGCTTAATGAAGCAATTTGTTCAGGCTTTGATAGAGAAAGTGAATGCTTTCACCATATTATTTCTGCTTTTCCTGCCTTGTCGTTTGAGAAGATAAAAGCAGGTGAATTCGATGGACCTCATACATGATGAAGAATTTGCCGAGTGACGTCACGGAAATGGCGCTGTGAGAAGCGCGTCCGACAGCTCTCCCCTAAATCACAACAAATTTATCAACTAGAAACAGAAAAATTTATCCTCGGAGCATTCCGGAGTTCCACACAAACTGAAAGCAAAAGGACTGTTATCACTTGAATCTGAGAGACAAGGGTGTGGAGGAAGCTACCTCAGCGACGCTCATTCAAGCAGCGAGGGAGTGCGCCTGGGGTGAGTCAGCCCATATACTTGGGAACCGCGAGCCGCCGCGAGCGGCCAACGCGAGCCGCCGCCGCCGCCGCCGCGAGCAGCCGCGCGCGCGCCCGGTCTGGTTGAGCACCGCTGACATTCCCAGCGGCCCGCACACTGCGAGTGGGGGTCGCCGGCCACCGGTGCCCGGAGCACCCCATTCGCACGCGTGCCTTGGGCATTCCACACGCCCAGGGCGCCCTGCTGGCCCGCACACCCAGGGGGCTCCATTATCCTGCGCCTGGTGCGGTCCAGCCGCCAGCGGCGGGGCGAACGGGAGAGGCTTGGGAGATTCTCTCCGTGGGTGGGGCACCTCACCCAGCCATTCAAGCTAACAATCAAGCGTTGGGGGAGGGGTGCGCGCAGGCAGCCTAAAATACCTTCGGAAGCACAGCTGCGACCCAATCACTGAAATTAGCTTAACCCATAAAATCTGCGCACCCTCGGTTCTAATTGATAAGATCTCTCTCAGTTCAGCGATCCAAGACAAGAGGCGTGATATTTTTTAGTGCCTCTCACTAAAGGGGCGGGGGCAACTTCTGATTGATAGAGCCTCCATATTCAGGGATAAACGCTAACAAGAAGGACTTGGCAGATAATAAGGTCTATACTACACTAGTCGTAAGCAGAGACTAGTGCCTCTTCTTCCCTGCAAAAACAGGCTACAAAGTGTGGAAAGCCTGGGTTGAGAGGTCCAACTAAATGATAGGCGCTGAACAGTCACCTTGACAACAATTGATTCCCACCCCCGCCTGATTACACTGGAGGCCCTGACTGTCAGAGCCTTTCCCAAAGCCTTGCACTGAGTGGGGATAGAGTGGGGATTTCCCAGCTTTTTGAGCCTCTTACTCCCCAGGCAGAAGCAGTTGCAGCCTTATAGCTGGATCACCAGGCTGCTAATTCAGAAAGGGGGGACTAGGAGAGAGAATCCAGGAAAGCAAACTCTCTCATTGTTGGATCCTGCAAACGCCAACAAGCCTTTACTTCCAGCAAGACTAAAGCCAATTATATGACATTGCCATAGAATCCCATCAACTGCAAATCCCTACCTAAGAGTGACACGGGCAGAGCCTGGGGTACAGAGTCACCGAATAGGAAGAGGGAGAGAAAAGAAAAAGAAAGAAGTTAACCTCTCAAAATCAAGAAAAACCCACAGACTTTATAACTTGATCCACTAATTTTTTGTTGTTGTTGTTGTTGTTGTTGTTTGTTTCTTCTATCTTTTTGCCTTTATTTCCTCCACCTCGGTCCTTCTATTCTCTGCCCATCTTATGCTTCCCCTTTCTTGAACTACACTACCCATGAGTGTTGCATTTTATTTTTCTTCTTCATCCTCACCCTCCTTTAAGGTTATACTCCAAAACACTTAACTCTCACTCTCTCCTCTTTTGTTTTTTTTTTGGTTTTTTTGTCTTGCTTTATTTTGTTTTTTTCTCCTCCTATTTTATTTCTTCCTTCGTTTTTCTCTTTTTCTTATTTTTTCCTTTCTATTCATTTTTTCTTTGCTCATTTTACTTTCCTCCCATATAATCCTCAATCACGAACAAATTAGTTAATTTGGGACTCAAGGCTTTTTTTTGGCTTTATTTCTCTTTTTTGCTTTTGTTTTTATTTTATTTTTTCTCTTGTTTGTTTATTTTTGTGGCATTTTGGGTCCTCCCAACCCAAGGTCTCCATTGTATTTAGTCTTCGCTCCACTTAATACAACAGATTTTTACTTATTATTTTTATTTTTTCTTCTTTATTATTCTTTTTTGGTCCTTTTTTCTGATTCCCTCTTATCCCTCTCATTATATCTCTTAGTTGACCATCACTTACAAGCAAATCATCTTATGCTTGTCTAAGATTTTCTTCCTTTTTTTTTTTTTTTTTTTTTTTTTGCATTTAGTAGGTCCCTACTCCCTTTTTTTTGCCCCTTGAACTCTTCACCCCAAATCAGGCCCTCCATTATAGGCACGATATTTCCCTGAGGAGGGGAGAGGAGGGAAAGAGAAGAGAGGAAAAAAAGGGGGAAATAATAAATTATTACTGTTTTTTTTTGTGGGGTGTTTTACCCTTTTTTTTTTTTTCTTTTTACTCTTTATTAATTCTAATTAGTGCTATCAATAAGACCACGCTCAGATGCCGATAAGAAAGAGGAAATCGAATATTATGGATACAAAAGAAAGAGAGGTAACACAAATAGATGTGGAAAAATCTATGGAGAAAAGACTTAACATATTGGAAGCCTTGGAGCTAAATGACAGAGAATTTAAAATATAAATCTTAAAAATACTCAGAGATATACAAGAAAACACAGAAAGGCAATATAGGGAGATCAGAAAACAACTCAATGAACACAAAGAATATATTACCAAGGAAATTGAAACTATAAAAACAAATCAAACAGAAATGAAAAACTCAATTCACGAGCGGAAAAATGAGGTAACAAGCTTAGCTAACAGAACAGCCCAGATTGAAGATAGGATTAGTGAAATAGAAGACAAACAACTTGAGGCACAACAGAGAGAAGAAGAAAGAGACTCAAAAATAATAAAAAACGAGAAAGCCCTACAGGAATTGTCTGACTCCATCAGAAAGAATAACATAAGAATAATAGGTATATCAGAGGGAGAAGAGAAAGAAAATGGAATGGAGAATATACTCAAACAAATAATAGACGAGAACTTCCCAAGCCTGTGGAAGGAACTAAAGCCTCAAATTCAAGAAGCAAACAGAACACCAAGTTTTCTTAACCCCAACAAACCCACTCCAAGGCACATCATAATCAAGATGACACAAACCAATGACAAAGAAAAAATTCTCAAGGCAGCCAGGGAAAAGAAGAGTACAATATATAAAGGAAGGCCTATTAGATTATCATCAGATTTCTCAGCAGAAACTCTACAAGCTAGAAGAGAGTGGACCCCAATATTTAAAGCCCTGAAAGAGAGGAACTTTCAGCCAAGAATACTATACCCATCAAAGCTATCCTTCAAGTATGAAGGAGATATAAAAACATTCACAAATACAGAAAAGATGAGAGAATTTATCAACAGAAAGCCCCCACTCCAGGAAATACTAAGGGGGGTTTTCCAACCAGATTCAAAGAACAAAAGAAAACAACACCACAAGTAACAGCTCCACCAAGAACACAATAAAACCAAACTTAAACTGTGACAACAAAGGAAAAAAAGGGGGGAGAGGATGGAGATTAACAGTAGCAAAGGATGATGAAGTGCAGAAATACTTATAAGATAGGGTACTACAATGAATATGGTAGGTACCCTTTTCATTACTTAATGGTAACCACCCTTAAAAAAAACACCACAAAAACACTTGACTTAAAAAAGGTAGCAACAGAGGAAAGAAGTATGGAACACAAACAAACAAAAACAAATGATAGAAAAACAAAAGAGAAGAATCAAACTAGATACAAAACTAACAGAAAGCAATTTATAAAATGGCAGTAGGGAACCCACAAGTGTCAATAATTACACTAAATGTAAATGGATTAAACTTACCAATAAAAAGACACAGAGTAGCAGAATGGATTAAAAAAGAAAATCCAACTATATGCTGCCTACAAGAAACACATCTAAGCAACAAGGATAAAAACAAATTCAAAGTGAAAGGCTGGAAAACAATACTCCAAGCAAACAACACCCAAAAAAAAGCAGGTGTAGCAATACTCATATCTAATAATGCTGACTACAAGACAGAAAAAGTACTCAGAGACAAAAATGGTCATTTCATAATGATTAAGGGGAAGTTGAATCAAGAAGACATAACAATCCTTAATATATATGCACCAAACCAAGGAGCACCAAAATATATAAGACAGCTACTTATTGACCTTAAAACAAAAACTAACAAAAATACAATCATACTTGGAGACCTCAATACACCGCTGACGGCTCTAGATCGGTCATCCAGAGAATCAATAAAGATATAGTGGCCTTAAACGAAATACTAGAACACCTGGATATGATAGACATCTACAGGACACTTCATCCCAAAGCGACAGAGTATACATTTTTCTCTAGTGTACATGGAACATTCTCAAGAATTGACCATATGTTGGGCCACAAAGACAATATCAGCAAATTTAGAAAAATTGAAATTGTACCAAGCATATTTTCTGATCATAAAGCCTTGAAACTAGAATTCAACTGCAAAAAAGAGGGGGAAAACCCCACAAAAATGTGGAAACTAAACAACATACTTCTAAAAAATGAATGGGTCAAAGAAGAAATAAGCGCAGAAATCAAAAGATATATACAGACAAATGAAAATGAAAATACGACATATCAGAATCTCTGGGATGCAGCAAAAGCAGTAATAAGAGGAAAGTTCATATCACTTCAGGCCTATATGAACAAACAAGAGAGAGCCGAAGTAAACCACTTAACTTCACACCTTAAGGAACTAGAAAAAGAAGAACAAAGACAACCCAAAACCAGCCGAAGAAAGGAGATAATAAAAATCAGAGCAGAAATAAATGAAATAGAGAACAGAAAAACTATAGAAAAAATCAATAAAACAAGGAGCTGGTTCTTTGAAAAGATCAACAAAATTGACAAACCCTTGGCAAGACTCACCAAGGAAAAAAGACACAGGACTCAAATAAATAAAATCCAAAATGAAAGAGGAGAGATCACCACAGACATCATAGAAATACAAAGAATTATTGTAGAATACTATGAAAAATTATATGCCACCAAATACAACAATCTAGAAGAAATGGATAAATTCCTAGAACAATACAACCTTCCTAGACTGAGTCATGAAGAAGCAGAAAGCCTAAACAGACCAATCAGCAGGGAGGAAATAGAAAAAACTATTAAAAATCTCCCCAAAAATAAAAGTCCAGGCCCAGACGGTTATACTAGTGAATTCTATCAAACATTCAAAGAAGACTTGGTTCCTATTCTACTCAAAGTCTTCCAAAAAATTGAAGAAGAAGCAATACTTCCAAACACATTTTATGAGGCCAACATAACCCTCATACCAAAACCTGGCAAAGATGGCACAAAGAAAGAAAACTACAGACCAATATCTCTAATGAATACAGATGCTAAAATACTAAACAAAATACTGGCAAACCGAATACAACAACATATTAAAAAAATAATACATCATGATCAAGTGGGATTCATCCCAGAATCTCAAGGATGGTTCAACATACGCAAAACGGTTAACGTAATGCACCATATCAACAAAACAAAGAACAAAAACCACATGATCTTATCTATAGATGCAGAAAAGGCTTTTGATAAAATACAACACAAATTTATGTTTAAGACTCTCAACAAAATGGGTATAGAAGGAAAATATCTCAACATGATAAAGGCCATATATGATAAACCATCAGCCAACATCCTATTAAACGGCATAAAACTGAGGACTTTCTACCTTAAATCAGGAACAAGACAGGGTTGTCCACTCTCTCCACTCTTATTCAACGTGGTGCTAGAAGTTCTGGCCAGAGCAATCAGACAAGACAAAGAAATAAAAGGCATCCATATCGGAAAAGAAGAAGTAAAGCTATCACTTTTTGCTGATGATATGATCCTATACATCGAAAACCTGAAGGACTCCACAAAAAGATTATTAGAAACAATAAACCAATACAGTAAGGTCGCAGGATACCAAATTAACATACAAAAGTCCATAGCCTTTCTATATGCCAACAATGAAATATTAGAAAACGAACTCAAAAAAATAATCCCCTTCACGATTGCAACAAAAAAAATAAAATACCTAGGAATAAACATAACAAAGAACGTAAAGGACCTATATAATGAAAATTACAAAGCATTGTTAAGGGAAATCGAAAAAGATACAATGAGATGGAAAAATATTCCTTGTTCTTGGATAGGAAGAATAAATATAATCAAAATGGCCATATTACCCAAAGCAATATACAAATTTAATGCAATTCCCATCAAAATCCCTATGAGATTTTTTAAAGAAATGGAACAAAAAATCATCAGATTTATATGGAACTATAAAAAAACCCGAATAGCCAAAACAATCCTAAGGAAAAAGAATGAAGCTGGGGGCATTACAATACCTGACTTTAAACTATATTATAGGGCCACGATAATCAAAACAGCATGGTATTGGCAAAAAAATAGACACTCAGACTAATGGAACAGAATAGAAAGCCCAGAAATAAAACCACATATATATGGTCAAATAATCTTTGATAAAGGGGCCAACAACACACAATGGAGAAAAGAAAGCCTCTTCAACAAATGGTGTTGGGAAAACTGGAAAGCCACATGCAAAAGAATGAAACTCGACTACAGCCTGTCCCCGTGTACTAAAATTAATTCAAAATGGATCAAAGACCTAAATATAAGACCTGAAACAATAAAGTACATAGAAGAAGACATAGGTACTAAAATCATGGACCTGGGTTTTAAAGAACATTTTATGAACTTGACTCCAATGGCAAGAGAAGTGAAGGCAAAGATAAATGAATGGGACTACATCAGAATTAAAAGTTTTTGCTCAGCAAGAGAAACTGATATCAAAATAAACAGACAGCCAACTATATGGGAACTGATATTTTCAAACGACAGCTCAGATAAGGGCCTAATATCCAAAATTTACAAAGAACTCATAAAACTCAACAACAAACAAACAAACAATCCAATAAAAAAATAGGAAGAAGACATGAACAGACACTTCTCCCAGGAAGAGATACAAATGACCAACAGATATATGAAAAGATGCTCAGCTTCATTAGTTATTAGAGAAATGCAAATCAAAACTACAATGAGATACCACCTCACTCCTGTTAGATTAGCTATTATCAACAAGACGGGTAATAGCAAATGTTGGAGAGGCTGTGGAGAAAAAGGAACCCTCATTCACTGTTGGTGGGACTGTAAAGTAGTACAACCATTATGGAGGAAAGTATGGTGGTTCCTCAAAAAACTGCAAATAGAACTACCTTATGACCCAGCAATCCCTCTACTGGGTATATACCCCAAAACCTCAGAAACATTGATACGTGAAGACACATGTAGCCCCATGTTCATTGCAGCACTGTTCACAGTGGCCAAGACATGGAAACAACCAAAAAGCCCTTCAATAGAAGACTGGATAAAGAAGATGTGGCACATATACACTATGGAATACTACTCAGCCATAAGAAATGATGACATCAGATCATTTACAGCAAAATGGTGGGATCTTGATAACATTATAAGGAGTGAAATAAGTAAATCAGAAAAAAACAAGAACTACATGATTCCATACATTGGTGGAACATAAAAATGAGACTAAGAGACATGGACAAGAGTGTGGTGGTTACCAAGGGTGGGGGGGAGGGAGGACATGGGAGGGAGGGAGGGAGAGAGTTAGGGGGAGGGGGAGGGGCACAGAGAACTAGATAGAGGGTGACGGAGGACAATCTGACTTTGGGCGAGGGGTTTGCAACATAATTTGATGACAAAATAACCTAGACATATTTTCTTTGAAGATATGTACCCTGATTTATTAATGTCATCCCATTACCATTAATAAAAATTTATAAAAAAAAAAAAAAAAAAAGAATTTGCCAGGAAGATGAATAAAGAGGAGAAAGCAGCATGGTAGTCTTTTGTGGCAGTTACAGAGAACTTTCTTGGCAACAAAAAAGCAGAAAACTATGAACTTCTGGTTCAAAGGATGCTGTTGGGTTTCCGCGACATTGGATGTAACCTGAGTGTTAAGATTCACTTCCTGAGCAGTCACCTTGATAAGTTTCCCGAAAATCTTGGAGCTGTTAGTGATGAGCAGACTACTGCTGGAGCACCAGACGAGATTGTCCTCAACAAGTATACAAACGCAAGAGCTACAAATGCAAATTTTTGCCTGAATAGAATTTAAATAAGTTTTGTGCAAATTTTATGATTAAAATAAGTGTTTTAGTATGTTCTATTTTGAAATTGTAGACAAATTCTGATGCCATCATATCTTTTAGTGTATTAGTGTATTTACTGCATTATATATATTATTATATTTTCACAAAGATGATGCCCAAGAAGACATTCTACTTCATTATGTTAATTAAACTAAATGTTGAAAATTTTACAATAAGATGAAAACCTAAAATCTTGAATTGCAAAAGAACCGTAGCTTACAGAGAAAAACTAATGTCAGATTTGAGATCAGCACACTCGAATTAGGTAAGAACAAGTGTTTTTGTAGAGGCAACAAAAATTTTGTTCCCCAGTGAGATCATTGCACGATTTAACCGCTCTTCTCCTAGGGACGTGTAGAGTTAATTCAGAATTAAAACTTTCTTGTACTGAAACCGGAGGTTTTGCTCCAAGTTCTTCAATTGTGTGCTCCGTCCTGCTGGACAAGTCCCCTTCCCTCTTGGCCAGCGCTGACAAGGAGCCCGTGACTGACCCCCACTGTCACTAGCGATGGGACGGACAGACGGAATCGTGAGCATCTTGAGAGGCTTCACGGGGTGGTGTACCCCCACTGAAATCACCAGAATCCAAAGTCTCACCCTCAGTTTTGCAGAGCCCCAAATCCAATTTCCTCAATGTTCCGAAGTTGATTGAGTTCAGAAAGGCTGAGCTAACAGAATTTTGCCAATTCATTAATTTACCAAAAGAAACATTCCTGCTAGAGGGAACCGTCACCTCTTGTCCTCGAGCCCTGCTTTGACTCCTTCTGACCCTTCGGCAAGAAGCCAAATGACACCTGGGAAGTTGCGTGGCGGACAAAGATCCTCAGTGACGGGAGATGGATGGATACGGACATAATTTGATGCCACCAGACGTGGTTGCTGGATGCCCCTGTGTCCCTCCCTCCAAGGGATTTTCCTACTTAGTCACTCGGGCAGCACCGGTCTGCTGCTGGCAGTTTACCCCAGTTGTTGACAACGCGTTTAGAAGAAAATATTATCTGAGACGCTCGTATTATTTACCATAGAAAGGGAAGCGAAACAGGCACTATCCAGCCTCAGAATTAAAGCTGATGAAGCTGGTCTATCGTTTCAACAGAAACTGTTTCCCTGACAGATTATGGAACATATTCTAAGTGCTTGCATCGTGCGACATCAATAAATAAGACAGGGACTCCGCCGTCGGAAGGCTCAGCCACGCTGGTCAGCAGTTACAATGCAGGGTAATGTTTGCTGGAATGAAGAGTTGCTCTCGATAGCATATGGGGGCGTGACAAAGGACCCTAACCCGAGCTAGGGGATGAGAAAAGCAGCACAGAGACCAAGCAGCTGAAGTCGATCCTACTTCACAATTTAAACAAAGGCAGTTTTCTGACTACCGATTACCAATAATGCAATCGTATAGAGAACTGCTGTTAGCCTTGTGCTATGCTTCTTTT
This sequence comes from Saccopteryx bilineata, assembly GCF_036850765.1. Taxonomy (NCBI): domain Eukaryota; kingdom Metazoa; phylum Chordata; class Mammalia; order Chiroptera; family Emballonuridae; genus Saccopteryx; species Saccopteryx bilineata. Next base: position 388,880,744 of record NC_089491.1, on the reverse strand, counting down.
AAATTTTATATGTTGAGATTAGTGTGTATAAACTTGAAATCATGGCGTCATGCTACTTTCACTGAGTGTAATAAGATGAGTCATTTCCATGCAATGTAATTCTTCTATTGGGTATCTACCCAAAAGACTTAAAAACATTGGTACGCAAAGACACATGTACCCCCATGTTCATCGCAGCATTATTCACAATAGCGAAGATCTGGAAACAGCCCAAGTGTCCGTCAGTGAATGAGTGGATTAAAAAGCTTTGGTACATATATACACTGGAATACTACTCAGCCATAAGAAATGATGACATAGTGCCATTCACAACAACATGGATGGATGGACCCTGAGAACATTATACTGAGTGAAATAAGTAAATCAGAAAAAGCTAAGAACTATATGATTTCACCCTTAAGTGAGGTATAAAACTGTGACTCATAGACACAGATAGAAGTGAAGTGGTTACCGGTGGGGGGTGTCTGGGGAGAGGGAGTAAAGAGGGACAAAAGTGTATGCCACAGAAGTAGAATGAAACTGAGACTCATGACATAAATAAAAGTTAAGCGTTTACCTGGGGAAGAGGATGGGAGGAGGGGAGTAAAGAGGGACAAAAGTGTATGCCACAGAGGTAGAATGAAACTGAGACTCATGACATAAATAAAAGTTAAGCGGTTACTGGGGGAGAGGATGGGGGGAGGAGAGAGAAGAGGGACAAATATACGGTGACAAAAACTGATCTGACTTTGGGAGGTGGGCGCGCACACAGCAGCTTAAAGGCTATGGAGGTGTTCGCTGAAACCCTCTGCACTCTAGCTGATCAATGTCATTCCATTGAATTTAATTTCAAAATTAAAAACTTAAAAAAAAAACCCGACTGCTTGGTATTCCATCACCTGGATATATCGTAATTCATTTATCCAAACCCTGTTGTTGAAATATGAGATTATTTTCAATTACTCAGTCTATTAAATTAAAGCCGTAACTGAGAGGACCTTCTCAGGGATACAGTAAAACTCTCTCACTTTGCAAATGAAGCGAACTGGTTTCCAGTGAATTAAAGTGGTTTTCCTCAAATCGTATAGGTTATGTAAGATCACTCCTGATGCAAAGCCTTTTGGAAAGAAGGAAGAGAGGTGGGTCCGCTGAGATTTGGTGGAAAGGGAAGGGAAATGCTGCCAGCCTGCTGGACGAGGGCTACGCGGTGGAGAGAAAGGGGAGGTGACAGGGCTGACGGCCAGCGCACTCAGGTGAGACACAGCCAAGGACGCTGCCACCAGCCCCTCAGCATGCGGGCACGTGAGCAGGGGGGCCTTCCGAGGACAACCTGGCAGTGCGCATCGAGAACCTTGAGAACACCCTTGGACATCGTGACCCAGGAGTCCACTCGGGAATCCATCCGAGGACATTGGCATGGACTTTGGTCTTTGTAGTAATGATAACAACAACAAAAAAGGAATATAGCATCGATAGACTGGGTAGATATTTAGATAAATAGATGATAGATAAACTATATCAAGATGTTTCTGTATTACATATTAAATCTCTTCAGGTATTATATATGTTCTTTCTATACATCGTATATATACTCTATAAGATATAAAGAGATTTATTACAAGGAATTGGCTTGCACACTCATAGAGGCTAAGTCCCACAGTCTGCCGTCTGCCAGCTGGAAAGCCAGTGGTCCAGTTCCGAGACCAATGGGCACGTCCCGGTCCAAGGGCAGAGAGCAGATGTCCCGGCTCAAGCTTCCTGGCCAAGAGGGCAGAGTCTGCCTTTCTCTTCTGTTTATTCGGGCCCTCGACAACTTGGACAATGCCTACCCACACTGAGGAAGGCAATCTGCCTCACTTCGTGACTTAGAAAACCTACCCACTCCTTCTCTTGAGTTAGAAAAAAAAATCTGTCTTCCTCCTGTGTGTCTCTTTTCTACTCCTCATACAGAGCAGGCACACACAACACTCCTGGTCACCAAATCCGTGTGGGTCCCCCCCCCGACCACCACCACCAAACACTTCTGCACAACAGGAGCTGGGCGCTCTCCAGTCAGACTCAATGCGGACACTGTCCGCCTGGAGACAGCATCAGATTCCACAGGTGAAGGGACCATCCCAGGGGAAGGCTCCCACCCCACCCCCATCAGATGACAGCTGCAAGTTTCCAACCGTGCTTCCAACCGACTGGCTACAAATCAGGGGTTCCCACCACCCTCTCCTTGGGGGTCAATAATCTGCTGGAGCAGCTCACAGAACTGAGGGAAACACTGTGTGTGTTTGCTAGTTTGTGAAAGGACGTGAACAATGTTACAGGTGCACGTGGAGATAAAGAGATGCATGGGGGGAGGTCTGGGAGGGTCTCAGGTGCGGGAGCTCTGGCCCCTTGGACTCGAGGTGCACCGCCCTCCAGGTGTTTACCAGTCTGAAAGCCCCTCAAGCCCCCTACAATTGGGATTGTTATGGAGGCTTCCTCATGGAGACATGATCAATTATTAGCTTGATTTTCAGCCTCTCTCCCTGCTCTGGAAGATGGGGGTTGGGGCTGAAAATTCTGACCTTCTTCTACTTATGGTTCGGTCTTTCTGGTGACCAGCCTCCCCTCTTCTGGGATCCTCCTCACAGCCATCTCATCAGAATAAGAGATAATCCCAGGACTCTCGTTACTCAAGGGATTACAAGGATTTCAGGGGATTTGTGCCGGGGGTTGGGAACAGAGACCAATATACCTTTATATTTTCTGTCGTTTCACGCTCAGTCTACTGGTTTGGATACTGATCTCTCCCAGAGACACCCTCACAGACATATCCAGAAATAACGTTTAGCCAAATATCTGGGCGTGTCACGGTCTAGTAAAGTTGACACACAAAATTAACTATCACGGCATTCGGTATTGGGAAAGGTTAAGTAGGTTATGGTCCGTTCACAGGAGGCTGAGTGATGTTCTGAGATGGCCTCTTCTTTCTTGGCAGTGTTCTGTGTTTTCCAGCTCGGCTGGCTCTTCTCTCTCTCTCTGAACATGTTCTCGGGGCCTCACCACACAAGCTGCCTATTCCACTCCATTAAGTCTCTACCTTGTCTTTCACATGTGTACTGTACTCCTCTTCCTCGTCCAGCTTAGTGGAATCTCAAGAGAAAGAAGAAAGAGATAAACACATATGATCGAGCCCTGGCCAGTTGATTCAGTGGTAGAGCGTCATCCCGGCATGTGGAAGTCCCAGGTTTGATTCCCAGTCAGGGAACACCGGAGAGGCGATCATCTGCTTCTCTATGCCTCCCACTCCCCATTCTCCCTCTCGCTTTCTCTTTCTCTCTCTCTTCCTCTCCTGCTCTCTTGGCTTGATCGGTTTGAGTGAGTTGGCTTCTGTAACTGAGGATGGCTTGGTGGAACCTCTGCCTCAGTCACTAAAAATAGCTAGGTTCCTGAGCAACAAGTAATGGGCCCCAGATGGGCAGAGCATCACCAGGAAGGGGCTTGCTGGGTGGATCCCAGTTGGGGTGCATGCAGGAGTCTGTCTCTCTGTCTCTCCTCCTCTCACTTAAAATAAATAAGTAAATAAGTAAATAAACAAAGAAACAAACATATGATTGATCAATCTGCAATATCTAATAGGAAGCATATTTTTTTATGTAAGTAGAAAAAAATTAGTTAAGAGTAATAAAAATATTCATACTCTTTCATTGAGGAATCCCACATAGTGTAAATAAATGATTATTAAAAAAATAAACAGGAAGATCTAGAACTATGAATATTATCACAGTGTAAAACTGGTAGCGACTCAAAGTCCAACAGCACATGATTAGTCATTTGATATACAGTGACTACATACAGATAGAGTTGGGTAGCTTTTTTAAAAAATGTAGGTGATAAGACTCAAGTCAAACTCGGGGAGATTCTTGTGATTTTAAGTACAAAGGATGGTTAGAACTGGACAAAAATAAAAAATATAAATGCAGGGGAAAAGAAAAATTGAGAATAAAGAGAAAGGATAGAAATGGTATCAGAGCAGTGGTATTTCAAGTGATATGTTTTCTTCTGTTCTAAAATTTTTTTCTCTAATGTTGAGACATTGGTTTTGCGTTAAAAATAAAAATAAAAATACCACTCTCAGCACTTAGTGCGACATGGTTGCTTTAGTGTAGGAGACATTAAATGAAGTGCATTTGAACACAGCCACTGCATGGCTACCAGGCTTGTTTGGGAGCCGGCCAGCCAAGCGCGGGCAGCTGGCCCGCTGCTCCGCCCTGGGAACATCTCCCACCTGCAGGTGGCTTGGGCGCCTGAGGCAGAGTCAGGCGGACAGTGTGGGCTTGTGCCTGGGAGTCAGTTGTGTCAAAATACATTGCACTTCATGCTCTTATGTCTCTTAGCACTAAGAGACACACAGTTGTTGTTTTTTCCTGTGAAGCTGGCCAAAAACGTCTTTGTTTTGTCTTCTAAATACAGGTTTAATCCCGAAATGTGGGGCTTCTCATTACCCAGAGGGCACCGGTGGACTCTGCTCTGAGTGGGCACTGAGGGAAGAGTGCCGTCCCTGCCGTGTTCTGTCCAGCGCCCGCAGTCCGCGGTGGAGCTGAACAGGGCGTGCAGGAGGGGGTCTGACCTGACTGCATCTCAGGTAGCAGTCTCAGCTGCATCTCCAGCCAGCCTCCCCTGCTCCCCCGCTGCCAGAGGGACCTGGCACCTCAGCCCCGGAGATTCTGAAGCCCTGCAGAGCTAATCCTCTCATTTCTAGGCTTCCTCCATGGTCAGCTCGGGACAAATTTGCTATCAATCATGCATCTGCTCTCCAGTTTTTAGAAATTCCGTTTCTGTTATTTCCTTCCCCACTCGTGATATCCTTTGAGTCCATGCCTCTTCAGTTCCTGCATTTTTAATTTGGGGGGGCTTGAGGAGAAAACTGCGATTAAAGCCTGCGCTCCCCCTGACACACTTAACAAGATGTCGCGATGTCAAGTCTTTATTTTATCCTTCATGTCAACAGCTCACAGGGAGGCCCTGGTAGTGGGCTGTTCCTCAGGAAGTGGGTCTAGAGCAGGGGTCCCCAAACTACGGCCCGTGGGCCACATGCGGCCCCCTGAGGCCATTTATCCGGCCCCCACCGCACTTCCGGAAGGGGCACCTCTTTCATTGGTGGTCAGTGAGAGGAGCATAGTTCCCATTAAAATACTGGTCAGTTTGTTGATTTAAATTTACTTGTTCTTTATTTTAAATGTTATATTTGTTACCGTTTTGTTTTTTTACTTTCAAATAAGATATGTGCAGTGTGCATAGGGATTTGTTCATAGTTTTTTTTATAGTCCGGCCCTCCAATGGTCTGAGGGACAGTGAACTGGCCCCCTGTGTAAACAGTTTGGGGACCCCTGGTCTAGAGCAAGAGCAGTCTATGCTTTGCTCTCTATACCCTTTTGGACCTTTAAATTTCCACTATGTTCACAGGTGAAAGTGAAGTGGTTACCGGGGGAGGAGGGTGGGTGGGGCGAGGGAGTAAAGAAGGACAAATAGATGGTGACAGAAAATGATCTGACTTTATGTGATGGGTAGACAACACAATCACAGTTCCAGTGCCATAGAGATGTTGACCTGAAAAATCCATGTACTTTCATTGATCAATGTCACCCCATTACATTTAATTTTCTAAATAAAATTTTAAAAAAATTTCCACCACGTGCAAAGATTACCTTTTCCAAACTAATTTATCAGCATAACGAAAACAAAAGCAAAGAAAGCTCCCGTGAGCACCTTTCTTTCTGTGACCAGCATAGGGTAGGAACAGTTAAGTATGGTCACCGCCCACTCTGTCACATAGTGTGCCGTGAAGACATAAATTAGAAGCTGCCATGAATTAATTATATGCATAATTTTTTTTTTTTTTCATTTTTCTGAAGCTGGAAACAGGGAGAGACAGTCAGACAGACTCCCGCATGCGCCCGACCGGGATCCACCCGGCACACCCACCATGGGGCGAGGCTCTGCCCACCAGGGGGCGATGCTCTGCCCATCCTGGGCGTCGCCATGTTGCGACTAGAGCCACTCTAGCGCCTGAGGCAGAGGCCACAGAGCCATCCCCAGCGCCCGGGCCATCTTTGCTCCAATGGAGCCTTGGCTGCGGGAGGGGAAGAGAGAGACAGAGAGGAAAGTGCGGCGGAGGGGTGGAGAAGCAAATGGGCGCTTCTCCTGTGTGCCCTGGCCGGGAATCGAACCTGGGTCCTCCGCACGCTAGGCCGACGCTCTACCGCTGAGCCAACCGGCCAGGGCTATATGCATAATTTATACCATTTCCTTCAACCTCGAAGCAAGGTTAGAGGAAATGCTATTGATCATGAAAGGCTCTCAGTGGCTAGAGCTTTGGGCTGACATCTACGTGTGACCTCTATTAATTGAAGACCAACTTCACAAAATACTGACAGTGACCCAAGTGGACATCCACAGAAGGACAAATGCCGAGTCCTACAATGCAATGCTATTTATTCAGCAGGGATGACGAATGAGTGTGACCTATATCTATCGAGATGAATTAATTTAAAGTATGTAGAGTTGAACAAAAAGGGAAGTTGAAGAAGCGTACATACAATATGATAGAAACTCATACTTTGATATATGCAGAACAGTATTATATGCCATTTAGGGCTTTACAATAGGTAAGTAATTATAAAGACACGCATGGGAATGGTACCGCTTTCAAGAATGGTGGCAATCTCTTGGGGAAAGAGGAGAAGGAAATTAGGGGCGTGTACAAGAGTGTAAGTTTTATTTCTAATATTTTATAACATAAGCCAGGCAATGGAACATGAGTGTTTAGTATAGTATATCTTATATTTTTGTGTGTCTAAAATGTTTGTAAATGAACAGAAACAAAAGCAAAAGACTTGGGCAGTTTCTGATTCGAGAGACCTGGTGTTGAATGTTGTCTCTGTTATTTACAGGCTGCGTGATGCTAAACACGTCACCAAACTCTCCTAAATGTTAGTGTGTTTTTCTATAAAAGGGAAATAAAAGTAGAAGCTACTATGTAGGAATGCCATAGGATACATTAAAATGACAAGATAGATTTAGACAAGATAGATTTGCACGTTGTCTTGTTCCTAGAATAAATGCGTCTTTGTGCCAAAGAGAATAACCTCTGTTCAAACACACTTTACATAGTCCCCACAATTTTTAATAAATAATCTTCTCCTACTTTCTGCCTGATTAGTGTCCAAAATACATATATCCGCTCTTACTAGAAACACTGAATAGATGTATTCTAATTATGGGTTATATAAACTCTCTGTTGTCCAATCTTTATCAAAATCCTGTTTATAAGACTAGATATTCATGGAGGCTTGCCTGCCAGACATCCCATCCATCTACCCTCTAAAAATGATCCGCTTCAGCCTTGGACCAAATCGCACCATCCGAGAGCCGCGGATCTGGATGGCATCACTCTGAGGGTTGTCAGATTTACTTGACAGAATCGAACTTTGCTGTTGCAATATTGGCTCACACTGAGGGGTGCTGGAGGAAGCAAATGAGCAAACTGAGCTCTTGTTTTTATTGCCGGGATGAAGTCCAGGATGCTATCCTCTGAATCCGAAAGCATTTCCTTTATGAAGACCCAAGGGGGAAATTTTCTCAGGTCAGCAAAATGAAAACCTTAATCAACTGGTTTGTCTTTATCATGTGGACAGTTGTGGGTCTTTTAGCAGGAACCTATGTCTCTACTTCCTCTGGTTTGCGGAAAATATACAGCCCACTCTGTGCTCCATCTCCAGCATCTCCGTAGAACCACTGGGCAGACACTCCTGAGAGGTAGGTAAATTTACCCCCGGATGGTTTTCTGACCCATATTAGCTTTTTGTCCCAACATTTCCAGTGATTTATTTTCCCTGTGTTTCTGAAAGCTGTCTCTTGTTTACCAAACAAGATAGGAAGAGAGGAAAATGGGAAAATAAAGATAGAATAAATGAGAATACGGTGTGCATCAGTAATAAATCAAGGTAAAGCTATGTCTTATTTACAGTTGTATTCCCCGGGATACTTTGTGTTGAACTTTACGACTAGTATATGGTTAGAAAATGTTTGCTAGAGTAAAAAAAACCATTAAAAAAAATCTCTCAGCATACAGACCATTTTTTTTCCTGCTTATGGGCAGCCGTAAGATTGGGCTAGACATAAGAAAGGCTTGATGAATCCTTGAGAAGCACAAGAATACTTTTTCAGTGATGCCTGAGACTTACTAAAGGAATGTCTTAGCTACTTGTAAAGGCACAGGTAATGCCACCTCCTTTATGAAAACGCCCCGGATTACAAAGACCTTTTTGTCTTCTGAACTCCTTCAGAACCTACTCTCTAAGTATTCATCTCAAATTTGTTCTATGATAACTTATTTTTAGATACAGATAAAAAGATAACAGATAGATGGTAGATAGATAGATGATAGATAGATAGATAGATAGATGATAGATAGATAGATAGATTATTTGGAAGAGGAAAAGACCATGCTTTTGAGTGTTTATTTGTATTCATAAGCATATTAATGATTATATAATTCTTCAATATATATTTTTAAATAAGTAAATGAAAATCTATTTTATTGATCTTTTTTAATGAATTTGCATTAAACCCCTGTTCACATGCAACAATATGGATGACACTCAAATGCATATGCTGAGTGAAATAAGCCAAACACAAAAGGATATATACTTTTAATTCCACTTACATAACATTCCTGCAAAGGCAAAGCTATGAGCATAGAGGACAGACCAATGTCTCCCCAGGGCTGGGCGGTGAGGGGCAGCTGACCACAAGAATACACCAGGAATTTGAGAAGCAGTGGATCTCCTGTGTATCATGATTACGTAGTGATAGTTATAGGGCTACAGATATTTGCCAAAACACTGATCTGTCTGCCCCAAAAAGTGTGGATTTTACTGTTTGTAAATAGTGCATAAATTTAAAATAATGAGGAAAAACTTTGTTCAGCATCCGCTGAAAATAGTAGATTTTTCCATTTTCTAGTAAGTTGACCCAATTCCTAAGCCATCTGCACACCGGCTGTACTCTCCTCTCTACGCCCACAGCAGGTACTGCTAATCAAATATGGCATTTTCCCCCCACTCTGAGGCAAGGCGGGGCCCAATGCGGGCGCCTCAGCAGAACACTCGGGGTGGCCACCAGTCATCTTCTACACTGTGCTGTGAGCTAAAAACTGTTTGCTACCTGGAGCTCATGTCATCCCGAACAGGTAGACCATTTGCTTAGTTACACCTACTCTTAAGTGCACCCAGCGTTTATTTACCTTTAATGACTGACTTTGCTTTATCTTAATTTAGTGTCTATTAGAAGAGGACAAATAATAATAACACAGGATCATACTTTGTAAGCTATGGCCAGATATAATTCCAAAACATGTGTCCCCAACCGTAAAAGTAGATGATCAAGTGACGCAGGAGGTGATGAGGACATAGGGAAGGTGACTTGGGCCTGAGGACCAGAGTGTGACCTCCAGCTGGGACCCTGAACAGCCAACAGAGAAGGTGAGGTTGGACATGAACGTTTAAAGGCATGAATGACAACTCATCCCACATTGAGCCAGGCACAGTCCTGGGCCCTGAGTGATGAGCAAAAGGAATAAACTGCTTGCCCCCACGGATCTCATATTCCAGCAGAAGCATTAGACACCAAAGAACCAGCCACGCAAATACATGCAAACCATTGTGTGTGCCACAAAAGGACCATCCAGGATGATGCCGTGGAACAATACGGAAGAACTGAAGGCGATGGAAAGAGAACCAGGGAGTTCTTTCCAGAGGAATGGCTGTCATCTGAAGGCCACAGGAAGCAGAGGTGTTGGTCACGGAGTGGATAAAGACATTCCGGGCAGAGGCCTGTGCTCAGATCTGGAAGTGGGAGGAAGCAGAGAGCACGGGCCAACTAAGAGACCACCAGTGTTAGAGACACACAGCACCCTAGCAATGGGGTGACTCAAGCTCAGGCAGGCAAGGGGCCAGATCACAGGGGCCCCCGTAGTCCACTCTGAGGATTTAACATAGATCTTCAGAGCACTGTGAAACCATGAGATCAAGCCATATCATCATTAGTACTCTGAGCCACCAGCTATGATAAACCGTCAAGGAAAGATAAGCTCTGAAGTCCTCTACAATGACACAATAAACGTGGCAGCGTGAGCTCTCACAGCGTCTTACTCCACGGCCAGAGTGCCGCCCGTCACAGTGTCTGAAGGTCACCTGCATGTGACTTCTGGGCTGGACCGAAAGCTTCAGGTGCTCAGTGACTACATCTCACAACCACCCTCCGCATCTGAAGCATTGTGGGTGCTCAGTGAATATTTGTTGAACTAAAATAAACAACATGTTTAAGTATGCAAATAGATAGCATTCCTGAAGCCAGCTTAATTTTTTTTTAATTTTTAATTGGATTTATTGAGGTGACACTGGTTAACAAAATGATGCAGGTTTCAGGCGTCAGTTCTACAACACGTCTCTGTACACCGTACTGTGTGTTCACCCCCCACCAAGTCAAGTCTTCCTCCATCACCATGTACCCCCCCCAATAACCTCCTCCTCACCTCCCCCACCCCCCGAACAGTCACCTCGCTGTTGGGACTGCTAGAAGTTTTTTCTCTTTTTTTTTTTTTTTTTGCCCCTTTTTGCTCAATCTCTCCACCTCCCTCACCCAGCCCCGCATTCCCCCATAAATTCCCTGTTCTGTCCAAATGTACCAAGAGATGCAAAGTTACAGTTGCCTCTGCCTAAGGCTACACTAACCTTTTTTGGAGTTGTCTTGAATATATTCTGATCAGAATTGCTCTGAGCATCTTCCGTCAGGGTTCCAACAATGTGGAGAAAAACAAAAGACAACATGAAGATAAAATTACAGGTTATAAAGGATTATTTTTAGAATCTGTTCAAAGCCAAGAAAAACACAGCAAAACATGGGAACAGCCAAGTAGTGACAAAAATCTTCCCTCGGTGAATCAAGAAGGAGACAGAAAAGGTAACAATAGTCCCAGAACACAGAATAAATCAAGCTGAACTTCTGAAAAAAGGAAAGGTCTATGGATGAAACAGGTGATGGAGTTTTACAGAAAATTGGGTGATCTCTCAAACTAAGCACTGGTCACAGATGTGGTGCCCCCTCTAGCAGCAAATGCCCACAGTCTGTTGGATGTGGGCTCCATTGCTCCCTGGAACACTGGCCCCCAGGAACAAAGATGCTTTTCTTTGTCATAGACATGTGAGACTCAGCTCCCAATGTGACTATCGGCAAAAGCACCATCATCCCTTTAATGAGGAGTGTCCCGGAGACCAGGCCTGGGCAGTTGCAGGAAGACAACGCTAACAGGAGGGGAAGTGGAAATGTCACCCTTATTAGTGGGACAATTCACAGGAGGAAGTGCCTGGGCCAGACCCTGGTGAGTGTCAGAGGGTAGGTTCCTGCCAAGAGACTGAAGTGAGTGTCAGACACAGCAGCTGCAGGCCTTGGGGAAGGGGACAGGAGTTACAGTAAGAAATAAGGCAGAGGTACCCTGACCAGGTGGTGGCACAGTGGATAGAGCATCGAACTGGGACGTGGAGGACTCAGGTTCGAAACCCTGAGGTCATCAGCTTGAGCGCAGACTCATCCATTTAGAGCCAGGCTCACCAGCTTGAGCCCAAGGTCGCTGGCTTAAAGCCCAACATCACTACTTGAGCCTAAGGTCGCTGGCTTGAGCAAAGGGTCACTCAGTCTGCCGCAGCCCCCCAGTCAAGGCACATATGAGAAAGCAATCAGTAAACAACTAAGGTGCCACAACAAAGAATTGATGCTTCTCGTCTCTCTCCCTTCCTGTCTGTCTGTCCTTATCTGTCCCTCTCTCTGTCTCTGTCACACACACACACACACACACAGAAATAAGGCAGAGGGAGAAAACACATTTCTAGGGCAGCCTCCAGCTCTGTGTCCCTCCACAGCCCCCTGGGAATCCTAAAGCCTTTCTTCCAAGGTGACCCTGAAATAGGCATGTTGTGGTTATTGCTTATTTAGTTTCCATTTATATTAATGCCCTCTTATTATGTGCAACTTCTGACTAGGACAGACTGGAACCCTCTGACCAAGCAGAAGGGCAGGTGAAGGTGCTTTCTGAAGTGTAGTCCTCTTCTCTCCCCCAGGCCTGCCTACGCTCCTGCGCCTGTCTCTGCGCATGTGCACAGCGCACCCATCCCGTAACGCGGAGGGCGAGGCGTAATGAGTGGTGTCCCCACAGCGCCGCTCACTGCTCCCTGTCGCACACCGACGAGCCTGACCCACCACAAAGTTGCCAGAATGTTCCAGCGAAGGAATCTGTCTGAGGGTCGTAGCAAGAGGAGCAGCAGGCTCGACCAAAGTCCCGAGTTCAAGCCCCTTCCCTGCCACTAACAAGCCACGGGTCCTTGGACAAGTCAGCTCAAGGCTCACTTCTCAGTAAGAACAAACAAACATACAAACAAAAGCATGGAGGGTTCTTGAATCTCTAAACTCCCTCCCCTGGAATGAATAAAAGCTTCAATAAATGAATAAAAGTCCTGCTGAGAGGGACCAGATGCAGACCTTTTGAGCGTTAGGGCTTCTCTGGTGTCAGAAGCAACCCAGCTGGGCTAAGTTACACTCAAGGGATATTGAGGTCATGGAGGATGGGAGAAAGTTTGAAGAGCCGAGCTGGGGAATGGCGGAAACCAGAGCAGGTCCAGAGGCAGGCGCTTGGGCACCACCCCTGTCCCACAGCAGGAGTGTCTGTCCAGGACCCTGCCTCTGAGGTACAATGGAACAATGAGGTCCAGTGCTCAGCAGTCCTGTCTCAATGCCACGGAGGAATCGCCTCCTTCGGCTAGACTGGGTCATAGAATGCCTGGACCCTGACGACATAAGATTCAGGTCAACAAGGAAGGAACAGAGTCTCAAAAGGAAATCAGCAGACTCTTCGGAACAGAACAGATGCCAGGCAGCCAGAAAACAGTGAGAGAGGAGAGACAGATGCTGCCATTACAGGAGGAATCCTTCTTTCTCCATGAGGCGAGGTCCCGGAAGACCTGACCACACATTGCACCGTGGTGAGCTCCCAGGGTCAGCGCGTGCTGACTCAGCCCCCAACAATAGCTCTACCTCCACCGGCTTCTCCACCATCTTTTGCAGTTTTTTTTTTTCGTGAAAGCCAAGAGCCCCTTGTCTCATTAATCCCTCCACCAAGTGACTTAAGGGGAAATCTGCATATTTAATGAGCTTAGCTAAGCAGACATCAAAGGCAAAACTAGGATGGGAAAGGATCGACCAAATTGCATTCACAAATACTAAGTACAGTATTACAGTGGTGGTCTCCATGGACTAGGGACAACCTCCCTGGGTATAAAATCAGGGACTAAAATCTAAGCCCTCACGGGACATCTTCTGCTTCTTAGCACCCAAGTTGGTGGCAGCTCTGTCCTATCGTCCCTGAGGCTGCTCCACACTGCGTGGACCCTGCCACTCCCGAGCCACCACACCCACATCCCCTTTCTCCTCTGCAATATTTTTCAGCCTCTCGGTCTGAACACACCATCAGTGCTTGAGGCTGAGTCAGGAACCTGCCTCCCTGGGTCGATGAGAACTGCCTCTCTCCCCCTCCCTCTCTCCACCCCCCACTCCCCCGTGTCTGAAGCTGCCCACAGCCCCTGCAGGTTAAGCAGAGAGAAGATTAGGAATTATCGAAATCACAACAATTCCCTGGCAGCCGTTGTATGATTGCAGGCTCCGGTGGACTAAACTGTCCAGCTGGGTAATTGAAGGAAACATATTTATTGAAATTCACGTGCTTATGGTTATACTTAGCCCCTGGGTATCAGCAGAGCTGACCTGAAAGAGGGGAAAAGAGGGCCCCTCGCAGCGTTCCGAGTAATCATTACGTACAGACCCTTCAGGTCTAGCTCTCCGGCAGCGAGGGGGGCTTTGAATTTCTACACCCGTGGGGCCTCTCCATTGCTGCCCGCCGCTAGGGGGGCTGCCGGAGCCCAGGCAGGGGCAGGAAAATGGACTCACCAGCACTGACATCTCCCCCTCATACAAAGCTTTGCCCAAAAGGTGTTAGCAACATGGTCTTGCTTTTCAGATTTCATTTTAGGTTCAGAAAGAGCAGGGCTTTGATCAGCTGGCGAGTTCACTCTGAGTGACAGCTGTGGTTAGTAGCAGACAGGTCTCTTAAGTACAAGGATCGAGAGAGCCGAGCTGGGCAAGGTGACCCTGGGCTCCCCGCCGCTGCGCTGAGACCAGCTGGGAAAACGCGAGGCTCAGGTAAAGCGTGCTGGGCATTCCATACAGACGATCCGTTTTCCTTTCAGGCAAAGGAGGGCTCACGCGGAGGCTGCTCCCATCTAGCGAGAGACCCACGAGGAATACCCAACGTCATCAGAACCTGACCCCTGCCGGATGTTGGGGCCCTTTTCCTAAACCCTCCTGATCTCAATGAGGGTTTTAATCAGGTTTCGATTCATAGACGCATCCATACTCAGTGGGGGCTTCCTCTAGTGTGGTCTGTGAGGCCACGTTTCGGGTCATTGAAGAATGCCACAGGGTGTCTGTCAAGAGGCACCATCTCTGGTGGGAGCAGTATCTGCCATCTTGGAGTTGGGCTGTCAGCAGTGTTGCTGGGAATGGGACCTGAGACCTCTCTCTGATGGAGAGGTCTGGACCCTGTCACCACTGAGAGGACAGGCGGAAACCAGGCTGAACGGAAAGGGGGTAAGACCCGTTTGCCCCTTGGTCAGCACCCCAGACATAAGTAACGGAACACCTCAAGTCCAGCTACCAGAAGTAAATTTTTGACAGAGGGTTATGTAGGTCCTTTGCCCCAAGTCTGAGATATTTGTTCCTTGGAGATCCCACCCAATAATCTCACCTTCTTGTTGTGGGTTTTTAAGTACCAGAGACACTATAACACTGAACTGTAAACACTGGAAAAATCTAAACGAATCCAGCATCTTGACACTGAGGCCACTTTCTGGATTATCCCCAATGAAAGCAACAAAAAACAAGGCAATTGCCAAAGTGACACAAATGCTACTTGTTCGGGGGATGGTGAAAGTAACCACTGTGACATTAGAAGGCACGCAGTCTAGAATCACTAGGTCGCCCATCCGTACATAAGAAAATCCAGAATTTTCTTAAGCAGATCTTTGGATCTAACCCAAAGAAGAAAGAGAAGCAACATACTAGCCCAGGGACCCTTGATTTCAGACCCCTACCCCTTAAGGGGAGCCCATCGTGGCTTGCCCCAGCTCAGACTGAGGATTCATCAAGAAGAGACCCAGACCGGGACGGGAGAGTTAGTGCACCCATGGGTTGCTATTTGAAATTCACCGAAGCCTTGTTAATCAGACCTCTGACTTGGGAGTCAAGTTCACGATTGCATTCCCAACAACAAAAAGGTTTGCCAAGTAACACAGGCTGCATCAATCCTATTTAAGGGAATTATACAAGGACAAACTGTTTTTAAGGTCTTGCGCACATTAATCGTTGGAATAAAGATGGATATAACCAATTACCAATGGATTTTAGAGAGTTCCTAAAATGGTCCCCTAGGGCCTCCACTCAGAAATACTGCGTCAGCAATTAGAGCCGTTGTGTGTATCCGAAACTCAGTATAAAAAGTTAAGAGCTTCTTTAAAAACAAACAAACAAAAAAAAAACCCAGCAACTCAGATGAACCTCTCCCCCAGCGCAGAGTTTATTCTGTTTTAGACAAATTCAATTTCTGAAGAAAACTTGGATTTATAAAATAAATAATATACTATATTAATTTGCTGTAATGTTTCTGTAAATAGTAAGTTCCTCTACCGAATCTAAAATTTGACTCTTTCCAAAAATAAAATAAAATAATAGGTGTAAGGACAACTTCCTAGGAAGATGATCATTATATAAAGTGACCCATATCTATGGGGCAGTCTTACGTTAGCAAGTTTGGGGCATTTTATATTCATTCTTGTGAGTCCGGCCAGGTGAAGAGTTTGTGGCTCTGCGTGGGCACTGGCTGCCCCGTTTGCACGGCAATAATAACAGCTCATCCTTCCTGCTACCAAGGAGAATGCGTGTGCCTCTATCTGTCTGCGTAGCCAGTAAAATTGGGTTGAGCATTTACTTTGCCCACAATATATTTGTGTGCATTTGCATAAATGCATACATGTGGCATTGAGGGTTCAGTCGTTAGGGAGTGATAGTAGAACACGGTTCATGTCTTTAACTGGTGTCAATTTCCTTTTCCTGACAACACCCTCCTTTCCTTCGGAGGGGTCATCGCTTTCTTCTTGGATTCGCCATGGTGGGTTGTAACCAGAACGTCTGCCCGCTCCTGGTGAGGCGGAGGTCTGAGCCAGTTGGGCACTCCACCCCTGAACCTACCTCACTGCAGGTGTTGGCAATCCCATGCCCTTCGTCTACCACTGTCCGGACCAGGCTCCCTCTGCCACAAAGTGGCAGCCATGCTTCTGCTCCCTCCCGCCCGGACTGATGAGGCCAGCTCCTCAGTCACCCCTCCCCCCCAGATAATTTCCAAGAGTCTCTCAGTGCATTCCCTCTGGCTGAGGTTGGGGAGCCAGGTTCTGTTGCTTTTATCCGAAATCAGCACATGGTGCTAGACTCT
Source organism: Saccopteryx bilineata (assembly GCF_036850765.1). Lineage (NCBI taxonomy): Eukaryota > Metazoa > Chordata > Mammalia > Chiroptera > Emballonuridae > Saccopteryx > Saccopteryx bilineata. Next base: position 388,864,138 of record NC_089491.1, on the reverse strand, counting down.
AAATGGTTACATCGTGCTTCAAAAATTTCTCCCAGCACCCAGGCCAGTTTTCTCAGTGATAGAGCCTCAGCCTGGCGTGTGGAAGTCCCAGGTTCATGATTCTGGCCAGGGCACACAGGAGAAGCGCCCATCTGCTTCTCCACCCCTCCCCCTCTCCTTCCTCTCTTGTCTCTCTCTTCCCCTCGTGCAGCCAAGGCTCCATTGGAGCAGAGTTGGCCCAGGCACTGAGGATGGCTCTATGGCCTCCACCTCAGGCACTAGAATGGCTCCGGTTGCAATGGAGCAACACCCCAGATGGGCAGAGCATCTCTCCCTGGTGGGCATGCCAGGTGGATCCCTGTTGGGAGCATGCGGGAGTCTGACTGCCTCCCCACTTCTAACTTCAAAGAAAAAAAATTCTTCCAGCAAAGAGGCTAAACCTCCCCCTCCAAATCCTGTGCATTTTCTAGCTGCTTTAAGTCACCTGATTTGGGCTTCCTTCACTACAGTTTTAGAAAAAACAGTGGCCCTCCTCTTTGAGATTGATCCCTCCACTCAGTAGGGTGACAGATTCATCCAGGATTGCCCGGGACTTACCCAGTTTTAACACTGAAACTGAAATAAACACTGAAATTTAAAATATGCACGCCCCATTTACCCCAGAGGAAACACTTGCACGTGGGTACAGGGAGCAGGTACAAGGATGTTTATTAGAGCGTTATCTATAATGACAAGAATGGAAACCACCCATTAAAAGGAAAATAACTCTTAACTCCTGTAGAGCTTCCCATGTTGGGAAGCCATTCTATGTTCTTACAGAGAGAGGAAGGTCTAGAAAAAGACATGCCAAAGTAAGAAGTGTTTATAGCTCCGAAGAGCACTGGGTGTGTTGGCAGGAATGAATAATGACTGCAACGGTGTCATGTTTTTCTTAGAATAATATTTGCATATATTATTAGACTAATAATTTATTATTAAAAACAAACAAACGTGATTCCCCCGCTCGATTCTCGATACTGGTTCATCCTGCCATTCTTCCCCCGACAGGCAGAGCCAAATCCGTCACGTCAGACTCTGACCCGCCCCTCCCTTTATTCCTCCTCTGTAATCAATGGCTTTTCAAGCATCGCTGGATCCTTCTTGAGATCAATGGGATGGAAACAGCTGTTAATAGGCAAATGTTACCTGCAAGGAGTAAGCAGAGTGAATGTGCAAACATGCAGATCAATAACAAATACCTTGGTCTGAATTAGTTTGCTCGTCAGCGCCCAGAGATTCAGCAAAGGCACGGAGGGAGCAAAGGAGGTGGGAGACGGGGAGACGGGACCCTGGCCCTGGGGTGGGGAGTGGGGGGAGCTCCAGAAGGATAAAGAATGAGATGTGGAGGTTGAAGACAGCTTTTGCTGAACACCTGGAGAGAACGGAGATTTCAGGAGAAGAGATCTTACAGAAAATTCTCGGAACAGAACACACAGTAACTGACTGAAAAGGTCTTAGGGGCCGTCGCCTCTGAAGCCAGGGGCACTAAGTTCTTCCTGTGTCCCTAGTACTTGGCAGGGTCTGGGTGCCAAGGAGAGGCTCAGTACACAGTGGCTGAGGGAGTGAAATACACCAACAGGGAAACGGAGACACGGGAGGCGGGCGTGGTCCCTGGTCCCTGCTCACGGAGCAGGAGCCGGTCGATCCAGAAACGAACCCAGGCCTGCCCACCCCTGGCTCTGAGTCCCCGCTCCCCACAGACGCACCCAGCCACTCCTGCCGGGGCTGCCGGCCGGCCTTCTGCGTACGAACCCTTGGCGGGCACTCAGCACACCCATTCAGTTTTTCTATTCATCTGTCCTAAAACTCATTTGTGAAGCATAAGCGTTCTCCACCCCCGCAGGAGCCAAACACCATGGACTCAGCTGCTCTGTCCCACTCTCAGCCAAGGAAAAGGGTCGCCTGCCTCTGTGAGGCTCTGTTGGTATAGCATTCAGCACTGCCGGAACCCCTAGGACCCCCTCCCGCTGCTTGCAGGAGTCCCCAAGGGCCCCAGGGTGACAAGAAATTAGACAGCGTATGTATTCAACGCAGTAGCATCACCCCTCTCACCTTCCTCCAGGCAGGGAGCAGAACAGAAGCTCTGCTTCTGGGCCAGAGGCCCTGGGTGGTGCTGCCCACTTCGCAGATTCCCAAACCAAACTGTGTGGCTTGACTGTTCTCCCTGTCCCTGGACCCACGAAGTTTCTGTCTGGGCCCCTTGAGAGGCCCAGTCAGGTGCAGAATCTCTCTCCCAAGGAGCCCTCGCTGATTCTCCTAAAAGCTGAGTCCAATCACTCTGTCTAGACGCTGCTGAAGCCAACCAGGTTGTACTGGAGGTGGGACCTCCGTCTCTAGGCATCGACAGTTCTTTGTGCAAGCGAACGAAAACTTGTAAAGCACTAGCGTGAACGGCTGTTATGCTGGATTGTCGAGAACATCAGCCGAGGTGCGAAAGCCTCCTGTCCCACTTAGCCGTGGTGGCTTTGACCTGGATGGTCTGTCCACTGGCGCAAGAAGGGCAGCTCCCCTGCCCAGGGACAGAGCGAGAGACTGCAGGTACGCCCCCATAATCAGGAGGCTGTAAGTCCTGCCCACCTTCCCCTCTGCTTCAGAGCAGGGCTTGGGATGGTCCGTGGTGAAGGGAGGGGCCTCGGCTCTGGGCAGAACTCAGCACTGGGGGACGCGACACTATGGCTCACACCCTCTCCTGGGACATTCTCTGGTGCAGCCCATCCAGACGTTGACCACTTCTGCTGGCCTAGAACTCCCCCTCCCCTCCCCCCATTTCCTCAGCTCCCTCAGTCTCCAGGGGAAAACTCAGGGCCCGGGGCAGGGGTGGGGGCGAGCAGTCTGGAGGCGCTAATTAAGAAATACCTGTCGTGCAATGGCAGCTTGGATACTGATTTAACAAGTATAATAAATATTTCAAGAAGCCTAGGTTTTAATATGCAAAAAAAAAAAATGTAGTTTACTTAATTTCTGGGGCTGACTTTAATTTCTGGCTCTGAGTCCCCAGTCTGCCCTGGAGCAGGTTAATAATTTCACATTTGCAGTTATCAAATTTCAATGTGATTTTGTAAAAAATTACATCTTACGAACGCTTTCCCAGTCTGATTTAAAAATCACAACAATGCCATTTTTTTCTGTCCTTTCCTTCCGTTTTGCCCCAAACACCTCTAACCCTCCTGGTGCATTCCATGAGCATGCCTGCCACACCTGGGCAACAGGGAACCAACAGGTCACCTTTGTGACTGGTTCCACGTTGGTGGGGATGAGAGGGAGGGCCCCTTCCTAGTCGTCTGCTCTGTCCGTGCTCTCAGCCCCGGCCAGACGGCTGGCTCGGGCCACTGGAAGCCAGAGAAGATTAATTCCCATGGGCCTGGTCACATTGCCACTGTTGGCAGGTTAAGAGTTAACAGAAGAGAAAGGAGCTAGGTTGCAGGCCTGAGTCTGGAAGTAAAACTTCAGATGCCCCAGGGAATAGCCTTATCCCCTCCACCAAGGGGATTAACACTTCTCCATCTTCCATGGAGGAAGAAAGGACCAGTTTCCCAATCTCCCTGGGGTACAGCTGGCCCAGCTGTCCGGACTATGGAGGAGAGGACTAAACGATCAAGGGGAAAGGCCTCCACTGGGCTCACCGCGGTCAGTGTGCAGTAGCAGCAAAAATGGTGCCTTAAGGGGGCGGAGTCTAGCCTGGGAAAGAGACCGGATTGAATGGACGTGGGGCAGAGACTTGACACAAGCCTGCAAAAGATCAAGAAAGAGATCCTGGAAGGGAAGCTGACCCCTTCCCAAGCCCTTTAGAACGCGTTGTTTATTCACTCACCTGTTCGTTCTGCACTGTCTCTCCGTTGCAGCCATGGGCTCCTGGCAGCCACACAGGTGCCAGCTTGGGCAGGCTCCAAGCCTGGACCTGGATGGGGACAGAGACTGAGCTGGACTAAGCTTTGGCATGAACTAGACTGAACTAGGGCAGCTTCAGATGCCCCGCCGATGCCCGGTAATGGCACAGCATCTCCGGACGCCGGGCCTTTTTCTGGGCTTGGTGAAGGCAAGGCTGGACTCCTACCTGAGCGGATGGAGCTGAGCCATCTGGTCGTAGACGGGGAAAAGAAGGCTGATTCACAGGCTCTCTGTTGGGTCTGACCGCCGACTACAGTTCCCTCCGCAGCATGCCGGCTCTTTCGTTACTGAATTTCTGTTTCCATTGCTTGGGTCTTCCTGTCTATTCAAGCACCAGTACCATACTGTTTTAATTATTAAAGCTTTTCTTCTCCTCCTCCTCCCCCTCCTCTTCCACCTCCTCCTCCCCCTCCTCTTCCTCCTTTTCCTCCTCCTCTTCCTCCTCCTCCTTTTTCTTTTTTAAAAGAGAAAGGGAGACAGGAAGGGAGAGAAAAAGGGCGAGGAGAGAGACGAGAAGCATCAGCTCAGAGTTGCATTCACTTTAGTTGCTTATTGATTGCTTTCTCATATGGGCCTTGGTGGGAAGCTCAAGCTGAGCCAGTGACCCTTCGCTCAAGCTAGCATCCTTGGGCTCAAGCCAGTGACCTTGGGCTCGAGCCGGCAACCTTGACATGATCCCATGTTCAAGCCAGTGACCCCTCGCTTAAGCTGGCAGGTCTGTGCTTTCGCTGGCAACCTCAGGGTCTCAACCAGGGACCTCCACATGCCAGTCGATGTTCTATTCACCAGTCAGGCTTATTAAAGCTTTATAATACATTTTCATACCTGATCATGTTTATTTTTCCATATAAACTTTTCACCCTAAAACAAGTCACTTCTAAAACACAGTTTCCACATCCTTGTTGTGTCTAAAAGTGAGACTTCCCGTGCCATCAAATGTGGGTAAATAATGTGGTGGGTCCAGTAGAAATACTGCACTTTGGGGGAGAAACATTGAAAAACCTTCTGGGACTGTGGTTGAAATTCCAGGCACAGGAGGAAAGGACAGAAAATTCTCCATACATTCCTTCTCCTTCAGGAAAATTCGAGCCAGGGCAAGAAGCTCAGCCCCTATTGTTGGGAGCAGCAGGGAATATTAGGGGCTGTGTGCGCTGAATATACGTTTTGCGTGTGTGTGTATTATCTTGGAGAGAGTGGCAGACTTGGCTTCCTAACAGTGAGATCAAGCATAGCAAATTTACTTAAACTCTCGGAGCGCGCTGCCGAATCGCACAGCCTTTCCATGCAGCTCACCCCGAGAAAAGGATTTAATAGCCCCTCTGCTGCATTCTTTGAGTACAAAGCAAGGGGAAAGAACATGAGTGGATCTGATGAATTACAGCTTGTCTTGGGCACAGGACAAAGCTCATTTGGTTCTTTCAGAAAAGGGAAGCTGGCAACTCCTGGGATTGAAATAGTTGGTGTAGCTTTGGGGGGGTCCTGCCCTCTTGCCCCATGGAACCTTAGAAACCCTGCCTGTGGGCTCCAGAACTCACCTGGGCAATACCAACAGGCCTGCAGAGTGGGGAATGTCCTGTTTGAGCAGAAAATAAACAGACAAATACCTGCTCATAGTCTCTGAGTGACTGCGGGGCATAGGAAGGGCATAGCTCATTGGCAGAGCTTAATAATTCTTTTATTCATTGGGGTTTAGCATTGGTTAGGCTTGGGAAATTTAATAAAAGAGACCTCAACCGAGATTGGAGTCAGGAGGGCTTGTGGGGGAAGCAGGGTTCTCTCACACCTTAGCCTCGTCGTCGGTTGCCCGAACAGAAAAGGATGTGCCTTCCACCTCCAGCAGGAAGATGTTTTCTGTTCTACCTCCCCAGCAGGAGGAAGGAAGACTTTCTGATCCCACAACAACAGCCCAGCTAATGAAAAGCGATTGCACATCAACCTCCCAGTTTCCTCCAATGGACTCCTTGTTTGTAATAGTTCCTCCCAACCTCCCCTTTTCTAGAACATGGCCTATTGTTTTTGTGTAACTAGGGTGTCCCAGATTGCAATTCTCTGCTATTCCGGAATCAACCCACTTTTTTTTTTTTTTTTTTTTTTTTTTTTTTTTCTGGTAAAATAACTTTTATTTTTAAGGTCAACAGATTGTATAGGACAGGGCTACACCCCAACATTATCTTCTAATGAAGCTTAACCCACCATAATTTAAGTGGATTCCCAATGCTCCGCATGCTACCTTCAACGTTTCTAAGTATGTGAGGGTCAGAATGCAGACAGAGATGGAACATTTGCCCAGAGGAATGTCTGCAGAGGTCTGTACACAGCAGGTTCCCGTCTCCTGGAATGTCCCTGCCAAAGGCTTGCTGGAGTCTTCACCTGACTCTTACAGAGCAATACTGCCCAGGCAGCCAGAGGCTGGGGGGGCCCAGCCAACAGCCCTGACAGCAGTGCCCTCGTCCTCCCTGAGTTCTTTCAATCTAAAAAAAAAAAAAGGATACTTCTGCTTATTTTGCAGCTGGAAGACCAGAATGAAAAAGAACTCACTTTCTACAACACCACTGATAATGCCTCCAGATAGGCAGGGGGTTCTCATGTGTGGAGAATTGGTTATTTAACTTGGTTAAGGTTAATGGCTCATGGGGCTTGAGTCCACTGCGATCAGTAGTTCACAGTCCTGACTACCTATTAGAAACTCCAGAGAGCTTTTAAAAAATGTCAATGCCTGTGGGAGTCCACCACCAGAGACGCTAATTTAGACGGAGCAGGCAGGGCCCAGGGAACCCACAGCTGTTGAAAGCTCGTCAGGTGTCTCTAATGCGCTACCACTGGCTCGAGAAAGGATGATAAAAGTGTCCTCAGATGGAGGGGAGGGAACACGTGTGCTTACTACCACAGCCCATCAGACCCAGAACTGCAGGGCCACAGAAATCAGTTTATTTTTCAGCTAACAAAGGCACATAGACCTTTCTTGGAATGTTTACTGAGAAGCCCTATGTGTTCCCACCTGCCCAGCACTGACTCATGGTCTCTGAGAGTATGGCCTAAAATAAAGTAAAAGCTGACGATGGCGGAGGAGATGGCAGAAAGAAATGTCCTAGATTTCTAGGTTGGCATTCGTAGCCATCCCCAACCCGGTTCCATTAATGGACTCAAATTGGCAACTGTGCCCCGGTGTGGACAAGAGCCCTTCCTTGTCCCCTTGGGCAGCGTGCTCTCCTGTGGTCTCTGTAGACGAGTTTCCAACAGCTTCCGGTTCTCCTTCTGCTCCCTGAACCAGACTTTCTGACTCAGTTGCTGCTTCCTTTTCTTCTCCTTCTCTTCCTCTTCCTTGTCCTTTCTCCTTCTCCTTCTTCTTCCTCTTCCTCCTCTCCTTCTTCTCTTCCTCTTCTTCTCTTTCTCTTTCTTCTTCCTCTTCCTCTTCTCCTTCCTCTTCACTTTCTTCTTCTTCTTATTCTCCTTCTTCCTCCTCTTCTTCTTCCTTTTCTTCTTCTTCTTCTTCTCCTTTTTCTTCTTCTTCTTCTTCTTCTTCTTCTTCTTCTTCTTCTTCTTCTTTTCCTCCTCCTCCTCCTCCTTCTCCTCCTCCTCCTCCTCCTCCTTCTCCTTCTTCTTCTTCTTCCTGAAACCTCAACATGTGTTCATTTGAGTTCCGCCCTCCACTCGCATCTCTTTTCACTCTATACACTCTGCCTGTGAAAGCTTACCGGTTGGATGCAAGCTGATGACGCCTGCATCCGTGACCTCCAGCCTTGACCTCGCCCTGAGATTCACATCCTCATCGCTTAACTACCAAGCCAGCATCCTCACTGGGATGCCCCACTGGTGACCACATTCAGTCAAGCCAGGTAGGACTCATCGTCTTCCTCTCAAAACTTCTCTTTCTCCCACGTCCTCTGTTTTGGTGAAAGGGGCGCCATGCACCCAGATTCCAAGCTTAGACCCCTGGGAGTCAGCAGAGACCTCTTATTTGGGCTCCCCCTCCCCCAAGTTAACCACTCACCAGGCTCTCTTGATGTCACCAGTTCAGCGTCCCTCTAAGCCGGTCACTTTGATCAATGCCAATACCCTTTGTGAGGCCGGCGCCATCTCGTCTGGAGTCATTTCAGCGTTCTCCTGAAACGCTGCCCGTTCCGCAGCCGCCCTCCCCAAACTCTTCAGACCACAGGCCAGAGCAACCTTTCTAACTATGATGAGCTCCTTTGCTTAAATCCTTCCGTGGCTCCCATGGTTGTCAAGATAAACTCCTAACTCCTCCACAAAGACCTGCACGCCCTTGGTCACTGGTCTCTCATGCCCCCCGCTCCCCGCCTCCCCCCGTATGTTCCAGCCGGACGCACTGCTTCTCCTTGACTGCATCTGAGGATTCCCGTTCCTCCTTCAAGTCCTCACTGGTCAGACGTGGCCCGGACTGGGCTTCCCTGGAACTTCTTGGGTGTCGTCCTCATCACGGTTTTGTTGGGTTTGCTCTCTGCTTTGCAGGTGGACTGTGAACTCCTGGAAGGCGGATGCTGAAGCATATGGGTGCCAACGATCGTGCCCCTCTCTCCTTCCAAGTCTGTGCCAACTGAGGCAGAGCCCAGCTGAGACCCCGGGGACTGTCTTCATTACTCACCACACACAGTTTTTGGCGGGGGGGGGGGACTTACTCCATAATAATTACCCCATGGCAATTCTCTTCCTTCTGGCTCCACTTTTTGATCTCCCTCTTTCCTGCTCACACCACCGCCCACGGCAAGGAGGGCGGCAGGGCAAGGCGTCCGCTCCGTGGAGAAACGAGACGGAAGCCAGGATCCAGGAGGGAAGTGAAGAGGGCACGGAACTGCCAGGGTGAGAGCCTTCCTCTGGTTCTAGCCGTTGGCTAAGTCACTCCCTCTCTCTAGAGAAGAAATAGTAAAAGGATTGGAAAGAAAGACGAAAGTTTTCCTCCTAGGAGCAGAGGGAGAAACAGGTCCCTTCTAAGTAAGGATTCTGTTCGTCGCGGTATGCCCGGAGGGCTGCTGGGGGCCCGGGAAGGCACACCCCCCCCCGAAAGGCTCACTGGAGGAATAAGGGGAGCAAACGGCGGGGGGGTTGTATAGAAAGGCTCACTGGAGGAATAAGGGGAGCAAACGGCTGGGGGGTTGTGTAGAAAGGCTCACTGGAGGAATAAGGGGAGCAGACGGCTGGGGGGGTTGTGTAGGAAGAACTTGAGACTCTCCAGGAAGGCACCCCCCCCCGAAAGGCTCACTGGAGGAATAAGGGGAGCAAACGGTGGGGGGGGGTTGTGTATGAAGAACTTGAGCCTCTCCCCAGGACAACATGGCAGCCCCTTCTCCAGCTAGAGAGAGATAGCAGACGTGCTAACGAAGCCTGCAGTGGATGCCTCTGGAAATGGTGTACACAGTACCACGATGAATTAGAAAGAACTCGGTTTGCACAGCGCTTTGAGTTCCGTAGCCAAAGAAACACATGCCCTCCATTCATTCCCCTCCACAAACATCAGCTGTGGGAGCTGTGTCAGCTCACAGGCCCAGCACGGCCACACTCAAGGGACAGCCTACCTCAGGGCTCCCACCGGCTGGCTGCTCACCGTGAGCGCGCCCGCTGTTTCTCCTTTCTCTCTCCACGTCAGAGCAGGCATGACCATAACTAAACCTTCCCTTCCATGTATATGGTCTTTGCGTGTATATGATCCTTCCCAAAAGAATGGTTCCCTTTTCTGTTCATAAACGTGTCTCTGGCTCAGAACTAATATTGTCACATTACTAAAACTAGGTCTCTTCTGATGGGAGGAAAAGCTTTGGAGTTTAACACAAAGGTAACTGTTTAATTGTCCAGTGGTAAAATAATAATGATACGAATAATTATGTGCAGGCTTTTCCCCTTTCTCTGTGTGTTTGTATGAGAGAAAGGCCTGACCTGGCATGTGACACCTTCCCTCCTAAATGACATCTTTATCATGCTGGGCTTCACATACTGGCCAAGGCCCACTTTTCCCTCCTTCTCTCTCTCTCTCTCTCTCTCTCTCTCTCTTTCTTTCTCTCTCTCTCTCTCTTTCTTTCATCCATTCAACGATAGTTTTGAACCCTTACTACATGCTGGACATTGTGCTGAATATGGTGATTTCACAGAGAATATTCCCTTGCCTCACGGAGCTTCAGTTTAGACACTAGAGATTCATTTTCTCAGCAAATCCATTGTCACCTTACTGTCCTCCCTTTCCTTAAGAGAGGAGTGCAGTTTGGAGACTGCGGTCACCCTGTCCCCAACCAAAAGCAAGCAAACAGCAGACAGTTTCCTCCCACAAGTTAAAGCAAACGCGAGTGTACACCGAGTCCAGAGCCCCCACCCCACGGTGCCGTGGCAGGAGGGTGGTGGAGGTGCGGAGGGGAGGTGAGCCCCTTCCCTAGAGCTCCCTAACCCTATTCTCTGCCCCCTGGGGCTCCAGGCACAGTGGAGTGGCCTTGAGAGTGTGTCTCCAAACCCGAGCTGAAGCTGGTAGGGGGTCCCCCTGACTCTAGGCAGCACCCCTCACCCCGGGCCCTTCTCCCTCCTTTCACCTGACGGCCAACAGGCTGTGAACAACGTCCAGCCCAAGGCCCCCGGAGAGGCCATCCTGCTAACATGGCCCTCACCCTGATTACCAGACACAGCAAAGCTCACAGGATTGGCCGAGCCAGCTTCTCACAGCTTTGCTTCTTGGTGCAGTGGGAATATCACTGTGACTTTTCTGCCACCTTGCTCATTAGCAAGTGACCCATTGGGGTGTTCATTGGGGAAACATCAGCCTGGCCCTCTCCTCCTGTCCCTTCACCTCTCGGCAAGGCAGGAGCCCCTTCCTTCCCCAGCCCCTCTGATGGCACAGGTGACCCTGGGTGTGAAGGGCGTGGTCCTGAAATACTGACCCAGAAGAGGAGCCGTGGGAGGTATCAGACAGACATGCAGGGCTGGAAAGCCAGGCTGATGCCATGCTGAGAAGGCATAGGCCCGAAGGAGGAGGGCGGTGGGCGGAGTATCCCCCCCCCAGACCATCTCTCCCGGGACCAAACTCAGCTTGCTGTTTTCTTCTGTGTGTCGTGCAGTCGTTTGGAAGTTTTGAATTTTCTTTCGGTATCTTTTAAGTGGGAAGGTCTCCATTAAAGTCTGCAGTTCTGAATAAACACGGAAGAGTCGGCTCAGTGGCGACCATGGGTTCCCTTAGTAGCCCCGCTCAGCTGCGCAGGCGCAGGCGCGGAGCAGCAGGAGTGGCACGAGGGGGAGGGACGGCCAGGGGGCGGAGCGCACGTGCCAGGGCGTGAGGGCGGGTTGGAGCACGGAGCTTCCACCGAGTGAGGAGGGGAGCAGGGACGCGAGGACAGGCACGGGTCAGTGGATGGAGCGCCCCAGTGAGACGGAAGGGTCACGAGAAGTGGACAGCAGACGGAGTGAGATGAAAGACAGGAGGTGGTGGTCAGATGGAGTTGATGGACAGTTGCAGTTATTGGTCACGGAGGGCAAGGACCTGTGAGTACACGGCCAGAGCAGGGCGGAGTATATGCTCCATGAAGAAAGAGGAGAATACAAGAACGGAGAAAATTATCCATGGGTGTGTGCAAATCACCAAGAACTGAGATGGGCGTGGCGTCGGAGAGAGATTCAGCACCTGGGTCGTGCCGGGTGCCCGGGCTCCCCCTGATTCTGCCGCTGGCGGTGAGGAGGTTTGGGGGAGCTGGTGGTTTCCGTGGAGTCTACAGGCCCCTCCCCAGCCCCCATCAGAGGCGGACAGGCTCCCGGGCAGGTGAGGTCGGACAGGCAGGGCACGGGGCTCCTGCTGAGGGCCAGGTGGCCTGGCTGCAGGTGTCTTGGATGAAAAATGAGGCATAATGGTAACCACCTCAGAAAGCTGGTGTAAGAATAAATGCAAAAACAAAAAGAAACAGAATGTATAAAGCTCGACCCATGTCCAAGGCTCTTGTTTTTCTCTTGCCTCTGAATCGCTTTATCAAAAAAAGAAAAATGCCCTATTCATTAACGGGAGGGTGCTGTTGAGGGAGAAAAGCGTCGAGAGGAGCGGATATTGCGCTAAACGCGTGCTCTTCCTAGGTGCACATTAGGAGGGACTCACAGCTGGTCCTCGATCAACAGGCTACGAGTCTCCAGATGGAAGCTAATCAAAGTGCCCAGGGGCAATGAATGAGTCTCTGTCGGAGGGGTCTAGGAATCCATAGTTTTAAAGTGACATCAATTCCAATTGGTGGCTTGCCCAATCTTGTTGATTGATTGGGAATGCAGCGAGGGGCCGGTGCCTGGCTGACGGCCCTGGATTGATTGTGGCTTTGGGCCAAGGTATTAAGTGGTCGGAGACAGGGGGCTGTGTGGCAGGGTCCCACATTCCCCCTCCAACCTCCCCTGCCCCAATGTTTCAGCTTAAATGACAGCATTTCCCCAAAGGGTATCAGCTCCTGCAGACAGAAGGGCTGGCTGCATTAAGCAAGGCAGGCTTTGCTGCACACATCAAATTTTCATGAGCTCCGTGGGGTGCCTGGGCTCGTACTCAGAGCCACTGACCCCCACTTAGAAACCGAATGGGAACACAGGGGCCCACGCGGCCGGTGGGTGTGGAGGACCAGCACAGACATCCCCTCCATCCAGCAAGGACTCGGGGGCTGTCTGGCCTCCCGGAGTAAAGAAAGGAGGCTGCATGCACCCAGCTCCAGAAATCCCATCTTTCTGGGTCAAGAGGAAATAAATGAACCCATGGGATTTTCCCCCGAGCAGAGCCAGCTCCTGTCTCTGCTCAGCATTGACAAAATCAATCAGTCTGTTGAGAAGTAAATAACTGAGGAGAGACCCGTGGAATTGAGTGTGGACGACAGACAGGCCGGGACTGGCTCGGATACCTGCATACGGTCCGGTTTGGTCTCGGCGCTCGTCTGTAGAGCTAGAGCAGTCGTACAGTCCCTCTCCTGTCAAGCTCCGCGAGCTCATGACCTCTTCTCACGGCGTCTTTCTGGTTTATCTGGGAGGAGGAGGCCACGTCCGGATCCCTTCCCACAATCACAGCGGGACCAGTAGAGTCATAACTGCGTCTTCCTCCTTGGGGCTCCCCTTAGAGAGGGCTCGCTATGATGCAAGAAGACTTGTTTTACTGAGCGCAAGTAGGGGGGAGATGAAAGGGGTGTACACAGAGGGCTGTAGGGGGGACCCCTTCCATCTGGGAGAGAGGGCCGACGCGACAGCCCAAGCACAAAAGGGGAACCTTCTTCAGGCCCCTGCCTTTGTCCCAGTTGAAAGACGCCTTGACCTTCAAACGAAAGATTGCCACTTGTTGGTAAGTGCCAATGTCCCCTTCTCGTGCTGAGTCTAGCCCTCGGGGACAACTTCACAGGCCCAGGGGACTGGGTGGGGGGGAGGCGATACAGACCCAGGAAAATTAAGAGTCGGTATGAGAGACGTGGATCGGAACTGAACTGAGCGTCGAACTTGATGATAGCGCCTTTGATTTTTCGACTGCGCAACCCACCATTTTATTTCCTTTCTGCAGGGAGGGAGTCCCGGTTATTTATAGCTTCATGAGGCTCCAGGAGGTAAGGACGTGGAGTAGAGAAATCCACAGGGGTTGAGTAACTGGTCCCAGAGATTTAAGGTGGGGACAGTGGGCGGGAGCAGCTACTCAGACGGGTCACGTTGAGGAGTGGATGCCTACTGTGGAATGAATACCCAGCCCAACTTCCTGTCACTGCCGACGGTCTCGTTTAAGAGGTGACCTCTCAGTTCCCATAAGGGAAAAGGACTAAAAGGACAAAGCCTTCCGAGTGACAGGAGAGAGCCCTGCAGCTGGCCCAGGGGGGTGTTGGGATGGAGAGAAGGGAGGCAACCCCAGAGCAGTGTCCTGGCAGGAAGGGCTGGAGCCGAAGCCCGGGGCAGCCTGGGTCCCCGTGTGCCGGGTGCCTGCTGCACCAGGATGACACAGCATGGCGTCACCCAGCCTGAGCACCTCGCCGTCAGGAGTGCAGGGACCACCCTGCCCCTGCTGGCCCAGCCTGTGCAGAGAGGAAACCCAGCAAAGCACAGGAAAGAGGCTCAGTCCGGGAGGGAAAAGGAGAGAAACCATGTCCTCCACTCCTTCCTCTTCTACACGCTCAGCACTGGGCACAACGGCCGAATCAAATACATCTCCTCGGTCCCTCCCCAGCTCGGGCGCTACCCTCTGCGTGAACCCGGGCAAGGCTTTCCAGATCTGAGACTCAGAGGAGCAAACGGGCTCAAAGGTTATAAACTACTTATTCCAAATTGACGTAGCAAACCTTCGCAGGCGCCAGGATGAAAACCCACGCCTGTCCGTCTCCAAAGCTGGCACTCATCTCCCTTGAACGCTCTCATCCTCAGACTTCGGGCCCCAAAGCCTCTTGGCCACAGCGTGGCTGTTTGCGGTCCAGCGGCCCTCGCCGCAGCTCCCGGGAAGCCCCTGCAGCTGCCTGTGGACCTCCTCACCTCCCCTTTCACCCCTGTCCAGGGTCAGGGCCGTGCGTCCTGGAAAGCAAGGTCTTTCCGTCCACCCTGGTTCTGGGTCCGCCCTCTGAATTCTAGGTTTTAAACGGATCCATCTCCGCATTAACCATAGCCCCCAAATCCTCCCATATGTATTTTTAAGTTGTTGCTTCTTTTAGGGAACTGTCTAAGAGAGATTTTTATTCTCATTTCCACGCCTTTCGTGTAGACATTCATGTAAGCGTTAATGTGTTAAACCAAAGCACATGTCAGCTACTCAGGTTCAAAAAAAATGCTGCCCTGGCCGGTTGGTTCAGTGGTAGAGTGTCAGCCTGGTGTGCGGAAGTCCTGGGTTCAATTCCCGGCCAGGGCACACAGGAGAAGCGTCCATCTGCTTCTCCACCCCTCCCCCTCTCCTTCCTCTCTGTCTCTCTCTTCCCCTCCCGCAGCCAAGGCTCCATTGGAGCAAAAGATGATGGCCCGGACGCTGGGGATGGCTGTGGCCTCTGCTCCAGGCGCTAGAATGGCTCTGGTCACAACAGAGCGACACCTCGGAGAGGCAGAGCGTCCCCCCCTGGTGGGCATGCCGGGTGGATCCCGGTCTGGCACATGCGGGAGTCTGTCTGACTGCCTCCCTGTTTCCAGCTTCAGAAAAATACCAAAAAAAAAAAAAAATGCTGATTACTCTCTCTCTCTCTCTCTCTCTTTTTTTTTACAGAGATAGAGAGAGAGTCAGAGAGAGGGATAGATAGGGACAGACAGACAGGAACAGAGAGAGAGATGAGAAGCATCAATCATTAATTTTTCATTGTGACACCTTAGTTGTTCATTGATTGCTTTCTCATATGTGCCTTGACCACGGGCTTTCAGGAGACTGAGCAACCCTTTGCTTGAGCCAGCAACCTTGGGTCCAAGCTGGTGAGCTTTGCTCACACCAGATGAGCCCACGCTCAAGCTGGCGACCTCAGGGTCTCGAACCTGGGTCCTCCGCATCCCAGTCCGACACTCTATCCACTGTGCCACCGCCTAGTCAGGCTGATTACTCTTGAATCATGTAAATTT